>NW_012155007.1:46159-54014 GCF_000956105.1 Propithecus coquereli | reverse complement strand
TTCATACACACACACACACACACACACACACACACACACACACACACACACACACACACGGTGTTCTCCGAGCTGACTGGATCTGAGGTTTGGTGTCTGTCATTAAGTTTGGAAAGTTTTATGCCATTACTAGTTCAAATACTTTTGTTCCACTCTTTCTTCTGATATCCTAATTATACATGTTACACTTTTTGATACTGTCCCACAGTTCTCAGATTTTCTGGGTTTTTTTTCTTTCTTCTTTGCATTTCAGTTTGGGAAGTTTTTATGGACTTATCTTCAAGCTCACTGATCCTTTCCTCAGTTAGTATGAGTCTACTAATGGGTACATCAAAGGCATTTTTTATTACTATTGCAGTGCTTTTGACTTCCAGCAATTTTTTATGCCTTCTTAGGGTTCTCATCTCTTTGTTTACATTATGCATCTGTTCTTGCATGTTGTTTACTTTTTCCATTAGAGCACTTAACACATTAATCACAGTTATTTGAAGTTCCCTCTCTGATAATTCCAACATCTGTGTTATATGTGAGTCTGGTTCTAAAGACTGCTTTGTCTTTGCAGGATGTCTTTTTTTTTTTCTTGCCTTTTGGAATGCCTTATAATGTTTTGTTGAAAGCCAAACACTTAAGGATTTATGTTAATATGGCTAAGAATTGGACTGTGTTTACTGTTTGCTGAAAGTATAGCTACCAGAGGCTTCACATGACTCTATTGTCCTGCTTTTGTCTGCTCTTGACTTTGGGCTTTCCTCAATACTCCTCCTCAGAGAAAACCTGTGTCTTACAGCTCTTCCGCAACTGTAATCCACCGCTATCACACTGGAGGCCTGTTGGCCTGGTGGGACAGTGAGTAAATGGAAGCACTTTATAGCCTTCTGAGTAAATTTGACCTCTTTTAGAGGGCCTGAATCTTGGGAATGTGACCTTCACAAGTGTTTCTCCAGTGGCACAGCATTTTTTCCTTCTAACCCTCTATGTTCTTCCCTGGCCGCAATGTTCCCAATCTACTTCCTTGAACCCTGGCCCCTCTTGACTATGGTTTCTTCTAAATAGGTGAGACAGGAAGGCTAGAAAGAGGTGGAATGGGAGGAATCCCCTTTCCCTATCTAAGATAAGGCTCTGGCAAAGGATTTTCCCTGAAGAGGAGGCCTTGGTGATAAAGAATGCTCTGGATGTATTTTACAATGATTCCTAGTCCCCCTGCCCCTGCTACAAGAGAATCTTTCCAGGATCTTCACTGTGAGAACCTGGTGGGGTTCTTGGAGAGAAAGCTCAAGAACGTGTGGGGGCCTCGCTAAGACTGTGGCCCCAGGAGTTCTCATTCTTATACTTGTACACGCTCAGTTTCCAGCAATTCATCAGAATTACCATTTATTAATAAAAGTGTCCCTGTACATTTATGGCTCCAGCAGCTTGTGCTCCAGATAAGCAGATCTGACTATTCCCATCTGGACACATCTGTCTCTCCAGAACAGTGATTTGCCCTGTGACTTCAGTTCCCTGATAGGTTAAAAAAAGTCAATGATTTTTAGTTTGCCCACATTTTTCTCTTTGTAAGGATGGGAGTGACAACTTCCAAACCCTTTACATGTTGGAGCTGAAGCCAGAAGTGTCATTTCCTATGTCTTGGGATGTTCACTCTGAGAACCCAGTTGCCATGCTCTTAAAAAGCCCAAGCCATGTGAAGACCAGCACTGACTTATCAGCTGTCTGAGTGAACCTTGGTGGCAATGGATCCCTCATATGCCAGCCAAGTTGCACAAAATGATATTGCAGCAGATTCATGACAGTTGCTGTTTCAAGTCTCTAAGTCTGGAGGTGGCTCACTTTGCTGCAATATATAAGCAGGTTATTCCTAAGATGACCCTCAAAGCCCTGCCAACTCCTCAAAACTCGACTCATGACAATCTCCCCTGCCCCATCCCACGCCCCCAAGTCACAAAGCTCTGTGTGGAACGCATCAAGCTCATTCTCACCTCAGAGCCTGGCCTGAAACATTCCCATCTCTATTCTTCACCATGTTGGTGACATCTCCTTCCAATCCAAGCATAAGTGTTCCCTCCTCAACAAGGCTTCCATGTCCAACCATCTAAAGTGTATTTATTGCCCATCCCTCTCTCTCATGCAAATACACATAACCCACCATTCTCTATCTTAATTCTTTCTCATAGCTCTCTCTTCCTTAACACAGTTTGTAATTGCAGATGTGTCCACTGACCTGATTAATTTCTGCCTCCCCCACTGGATGACAGGCTCGATTAAAGAGGGACCCTGTCAGCTTTGTTCACCGCTACGTATCCATTGCCTGGCCCAACACACAGAACACAGTAGGGGCTTAGTAAATGCCTCAAAAGGAATAAGCTCTTTTAAATAAACACTGCCTCCATGCAGTCCTTGTTTAGACTAGGGTTTCTCAATCTTTGCACTAATGACATTTTGAGCCAAATAATTCTTTGCTGCAGGAGACCATCCTGTTCATTGTAGGATCTTTCACAGTGACCTGTTCATTTGTAGGATGTTTCACAGCATCTCTGGCCTCTACCCACTAGATGCTGGTAACACCACCACCATTCCCCAAGTTATAAAAACCAAAAATGTCTCAAGACCCCATCAAATATTATTCTGGTGAGCAAAATCATCCCTAGCTGAGAACCACTGGTTTAGACCAGAAAGATGCTGTAATACTTCACTAGCATCCTGGTTTAAACAAAAAGATGGAAATAATAATGAAGCAATTTGGGGATGCGGGTATGCTTTAAACTGAAATCAATCTTATTATCCTATCCTTCCCTAGTCCTGCTCAAAACCACTTAAACTGAACTATGGGAGAGATCCCAGGAGCCCCGACATTATGAGTTTCAACCATTTCAATAATTAGAAATTTCCACACTCTTTCAAAAAATTCCTCCACTATCCAAAATAATGCCTCCATTTTCACCAGTTGGGCATAGCTGATATACAACCACAATTCTGAAGACAGAAAATATCACTGATTGTTTTGATAATCAAATGATCACAGAACCCTGATAATAAAAATGGCTAACAGAGGCCAATACATTTAAACATTGTCTAATAGCAAAGTTATTCCAGTACGGTTTAGTCTAATAATTAAAATCATGCTCTTGCTTAAACAATATCCTCATTGTCACTTCTGTCAAAAAGATTAGGCATTGTTTGTTTATCTGCAGCGAGCTGAATGAAACCAGCTGTACCAATGAACCAGACTCTAATGCCTGCATTCTTCCTGTAAAGGAAGCCAGGGCTGAATCTGCGATTTGAGTAGGCTTTAAGCGTTTTTAAGAAGTAAAATTAGCAAGATGTCAGTGGGTAGGCTATTATCCTCCTTGGACTAGGTAAGGATAAGTACCCTAGTTTTTCAACTTTCACCAAAACACAAGGAACACAGATCTGAAAATCCCACATGGCAAACTCCATTTACTCCATTAGCTTTTTTTAAAAATCCAATTTTTTCCTGTTATACATTGTAATGTTGTATTTTTTTCAATATTAAATTACAAAACTAACACTAGTTGTATTCTACTGCGTTACCACTTTCATATGCTGTGACTAAATAGTGTGGTTACAGGCTTGATCTTTGGAGTAAGCTGCGATAATAAGCTTTGCCCTATAGACCCAAAGTCTAAGAGAAATCAGAGCAGACCTAACGAGAAACAGAAAGGGGGCCTCAGGAGCATCCTACAGCAGAGCTTGTAAAATGTAATCAGATTTGCCTCTCTTTGAACAAAGTTCCCATTTGTGGGCAGGTAACCTCTCAGGACACTGGACGTCAGCATGACAGCCCAGGTGTCAACACTTAAGATTAAAACTTCAATGAACCAGGAGTCCAGTGTTTTCCGAGGATTACCGACTTCTAGAATTCCTCAAACTCCTCCTGATAGTGTTTCAATGGAGTTGACATTCAGGGCAAGCAGTAAGAACCACATCTTTAAACTTGCATATTCTGAAAAGGTGGTTAACTTGGTGCTGCCTTACCTCTGCCTGCTGCTTGTTTTAATTAACAGCATTTCTTCCTCGTATTTCTCCTGAGGCTTTGAAGAGCTCTTTGACATGTATTTAGTATATTTCAGTCTGGGTTTGGTGTAGTCTCTCAATTTATGAGGTCATTTAATTCAAGCTCAATTATTCAGCACAAATTGGCAGAATGAAATGCTAAAATAAGATTGGCACTTTCAATCACATAAATCTCATGTTACATAAAGTGAGCAAATTCCTCCATTATTCTTAATGACCTCTGAGATAGAAATTCGGGACTGGCACATACCAGTGTGGGCGGGCTTTTCTTTAGCAGCCTCCCGCGGGAATAAGACTTCGGCATCTTCACCTCAACAGGAACGGAAGTGGAGAAAATGACCCAAGATCAAGATCATCTGTGGGACAACTTAGTCTGAGTAAGGCCAATGCTCCAATTCTAGAAGTGGAACTAGGAGTATTCTTCCTTTAAATGGCACATGAAGTCTAAGAAAATCAAAAGCAGCCATAGTCTAACATTCCCCCTACAGTCTGTAGGAAGGAAAGGACAGGACCCTGTCCCAAGGAGAGCAAAGATTCATAGATTCTCACCATGGGAGGCAGGGTCCCCTGGGGGGATTCAGGTGTCATCCACCAAAAGATCCCAGTACACTGAGGAGAATACAGGTCCTACCACATCTCGCTTTAGGTGGCAGGTGGTCTTACTTACAACAGCCAGGTGCTGAGGCACAAGCAAACCACCAATCCTTCCAAATTATGTTGCTTAAAGCCAATGACATTTCAAATCTCAAAACATAACACTTTTGCTTAATCAAAATTTGCACAATCAAATTAAATCTGTTTGCTTTTACTTTAAGGCCCTCAGGGTCCAACAAATTTAGTGGAGATTCTGATGACCAAAGGGTGAAAATCTCATTATATTTACTTGGGGGGCAGGGGCAAGCCCCAAATGGAACTGTGCCCTGTATTCCACAGGATACATGGTGATGAGAGAGATTCGATTTAAAAGCACATGAGGCTGTGGCTTCTGAATTCAATCAGTCACCACTGGAAAGAACACACTAAAATCCTTTAGTCAGTATCATCCTCTCTTCCTTCGTTTGAAACCCCACACCATTTTACCTGGGCCTTTCTTATACATTCCAGCTTATAAAGAATAAACTACATCCTGGCTGGGTACAGCAGCTCACGCCTATAATCCTAGCACTTTGGGAGGCCGAGGCAGGAGGATCACTTGAGGTCATGAGTTCTAGACCAGCCTGAGGAACATAGAGAGATTCCATTTCCAAAAAAAATGGAAAAAAAAAAATTGGCCAGGCATGGTGGTGTGTGCCTGTAGTCCCAGCTACTTGGGAGGCTGAGGCAGGAGGATGGCTTGAGTCTTGGAGTTTGAAGGTTGCAGTGAGCTATGACCATGCCACTGCACTCTAGCCTAGGTGACAGAGTGAAACTCTGTCTCAAAAAAAAAAAAAAATCCTAACACACATAGAATTATTTACATATATATATATATATATATATATATATATATATGTGTGTGTGTGTGTGTGTATCATCTCCCTTCGAGATTAAGTTCCCTAAGGGCAGAATCCTTATATGAGTTACCTCTTTTTCACATACAGCATAAAAAGGGCATAATTATAATATAATAAACATTCATCATTAGTTGAATAAGCTAAAAAAATATTAACAAAGTCTTTTGATGTACAAAAGTCCCTGGCAAACAGAGAGGTAAAAAGATGATTTTAAAGTGCTAAATTAAAGACATTCTAAAATGCCATATATTTTAACTATGCAAAGAATTATACAATGCATGATTTTTTTATCCTATATTTAATGCTACAGGAATGTAGAAGAGAGAACATAATCAGGAAACCAAATGAGAACAGAGATTAGCAGTCAGAAATAATGATAAATTGCCTCACTCCCTTAAACATAAACACACACACACACACACACACACACACACACACACACACACAGAAAGCAGAAAGACACTGGAGAATACTGGTCAAAAAAAAGAAACAAAAACTCTGTTCTCAAAATGAGAATGTGGTAAGTTTAAAGCTTTAAAAAAAATGATAAAGCATATTTGTGAGTTGATGTGAACACGGTCAGCCACCCATTCTTTGGAAGCCAAGCTCATTCCCAAGAGGGCTACCTGTAAGGAATCTCAGTCAACTTATCCCCAACGTGTGTCTCCCTATAGGAATAAGAGAACTAGGAGAATTCAAAAATAATTTAAAATTTTTTTACTCCACCTCAAGTTTCTAAACTATGGCTTATAGCAACTATTCCAAAATTAAGAATTACGCAAACCTTGATGAGGGGAATATCCTTTGCTGATATTGTTTAAAGAACCAAGAGATGGAGGATGGCTTACACATACGACAGGAGGAAAAAGGAGAACACTGTCATGAAAGCGATGCTGTATCGGTGAGGTTCAAAATTTATAAGCGTTACGGATTGAACTGTTCTCCAAAAAAAAGACATGAAGTTCTAATCCTTAGCACCTCAGAATGGGACCCTATTTGGAAACAGGGTCTTTACAGACATAATCAAGTTAAAATGAGTTCGTAAGTGTGGGCCCTAATCCAATGTGACTGGTGACCTAACAAAAAGAGGAAACTTGGACACAGAGACAGACGCAAAACACATGGGAAAACGCCATGTGAAGATGAAGACAGAGATTGGGGTGACTCATCTATAAGCCAGGAAGCCCAAGATTGATAGCATACCATCAGAAGCTAGGAGAGAGGCATGCAACAGATTTTCCTCTCAAAAGGGGAAGTCTGTCCTCAAAAGGAACCCATCCTGTCTACACACTAATCTCAGACTTCTAGTCTCCGGAACTGTGAGACAATAAATTTTTGTTGTTTAAGCCACCCAGCTTGTGGTGCTTTGTTATGGCAGCCCTAGAAAACTAATACAATGAGGTTGATGATAAAATCTGAACTTGACACCTGTAAATCAATACATAGATGTAAAATGCTCACAAACTGAAAATCACAGAGATCTCTTCAAATGCCAGGCAGCTTTATTGCAAAACAATGAGAGCTGCTGTTGGGGAGGATGCCAAAGATAACGTTTAAAGATGGCAGCAGGGAGGCAGACATTTATGGGTGACTGGTGAGGAGCATGGACACAGGGATCCCAACATTTACCTGGCTCTTTAAATTATGTAACACTTTAGGGACACACCAGACAAACTCAGCTCTCAAGTCGCTATATGACATGTAGCTGTCATTCTTCAGCCTGACCTTGATACCTTAATGCAGGCAAACCCAGGCAACCTGTCAACTTTTAAAGCAGGTGAGTAGGCAATGATGGCCTTCATCTCCACCCGAAGGAAATTATTATACTGCATGTGACCAGCAGGCTTGAAACTGCTTAAGAAATGCTAATGATATGAATGTAGACCTGCTAAAGTGAAAACTACCAACTGTCCAGAACCATTCTTCTCAAAGATTAAACTTTTAAAGTCTTTATTTTATGTAGGCATGATAAATGGAAACTTTTTCAACTATCTCCAAGATTTTGACACAAGTCTTCAAGTTAAACATTTAATGGAGTTATTAACTTATATTTGGAGATCAGATGAGCACATCTTTTATGGCCAGGCACTTCCAACTTCTTGGTTTGTTTCCTTATAAAGAAATAGTGTGTTTGCTTCTGTTTGAGTCACAATTAAAACAAGTCAGAGCATATGTGAGAACCATCTGGAATATTCAACAAGAACCAAATTTTTCCAAGGCCTTATACTATGGAATCTGTAATGGCAGAATAATAGTTAGAAAAAGAATGGCTTCAAGCCACCAGATAGACATGAGCTAACACAAGCTTTGCCACTAACCACCTGTGTGGA
>NW_012155007.1:42225-44104 GCF_000956105.1 Propithecus coquereli | reverse complement strand
GAGGGTTCCAATTAACACTGAGAGAAAGAGAAAACAAAGTTGGGGGGAGGAGTTAAACAGAAAAGATAAATTGGACAAGTCTGCAAAACTGTCTACCAGCAGGGAAAACCAATTCTGCTGACTTTATACTTGTAAAAACAAATGAAAAGAAAACCCCAGGTTGTGGGGGAGTGGAATTCATTGTATATTAAATGAGAAGCATTTAAATACACTGCTATTTAGGATTAATACAGCAGATACATTTTGCATGTGAAATATTCAAAAAATAATGAACTTACTTGCTTTTCCCTTTGTATACTGTAGCATAAGATCCTTCCCCTAGCTTTTCCAGTTTTTCGTATGAGTCAGCTTTTCCAAATTTGGGACTTGTTGGCTAAAAGTGGAGCAGAAGGTAAACAAAACAGATTGTATCAAATTAATTAACAATAAATATCCTGATTTTGCTGAGAATGTATAGACTCTCTGTAACTTTTTAAATAACTTTTTTATGACATAAGAATATTAATTTTTAAAAACAACATAATACATAGGGTACAAAACTCGAAAAAAATGCAAATAAATAAAATGCAGAATTAAATTTACCCATAATCTACCCCAGGGAACCGCTGTTAGTATTTTGATACCTCTTTCTTTCAGTGCTATCTATATGCTGATAATTGCTTTTTTACATAAATGAGATTACACAATACACCCTGTTTTGTGACCTGCTTTTTTTGCTCAACATACTATGAACATTTTCCACATTATTATATAATCTTCTAAATTAGGAGTGAGTAAACTGTGGCCCATGAGTCAAGCCCATCCCACCACCTGTTTTTGTAAATCCCATGCATTTAGAATGGTTTTCACTTTTTTTTAATGGTTGGGGAGGAAAAAAATCAAAAGAAGAATAAAACTTCATGATATGTGAAAATAATATAAACTCAAATTTTAGTGTTCATAAAGTTTTATTGGAACACAGTCATGCTCATTCATTTACATATTGTCTTATGGCTTTCAAGCTATAACAGAGCTATAATTGCAATAGAGACCATATGGCCGATAAAATATTTGCTATCTGACTCCTGTTTTAAATCATGAGTACATAATATTCAGTCATATAAAGGTACTCTTTCAGTACCTTTTAGTGATACTGCAAAAAAATAATCAAAGATGTATCATTCGGATATCAATAATTACTACAAACAAAATGAAACTTATATATACATAAAACAATCCTTAAGGTTTAGCTGCCACAAAATAACTCTTCCTTAAGACAGGTTACAGCCCACCCTGACTAAAAAAGTGCTAAGAGTGAGTGATCTCATCATTCTTGCTGTGTTCAACTCCCACCACAACCTTAACCATGGAGCAAGACAAGGGGAGTGTCGTCCTCCATGGCAGAGAAGCACTCATTTCTTGTATCAGTAAGAAATTATCTACTATTGTAACATCATTATAGAAGGGTAATATCAAAGCATACTAGAAATAATGATTATATAAGAAATTAAAAACATCTTACTAAAGGGATTACTGATCTCAGTTATAAGTACATATATAATTCATAAAACATTGCTAATGATTATAGCACTTCATAAATAACCAACTTTAGTGAAAGAACTTCTATTCTTGAGCTTTGAATTTGAATACACTTTTGAGTATACTTTTATAACACTTATCAAAAAACATACAAATATGGGCAATGATTCTGACACCACTGTTTACAAGGATTCTGTGTGGCAGGTTGACCATGTTTCTTATCTCTGTCTCACCCAAACGACCACATAATGACTGAAAAGATATTTTTCAAAAATAATAAATCAGAACCAGAAATGGAAAACAAAAATGAGTGCCAATATACAATCAAAATGTTGAGGAATTCTGAAAGACAGACAGTAAT
>NW_012155007.1:28489-29515 GCF_000956105.1 Propithecus coquereli | reverse complement strand
CTTACAAGCCAGAAGAGATTGGAATCTTACTTTCAAGGTGTTTAAAGAAATAAACTGCCTACAACAAATTTTATATCCTGCCAGAATAAGCTTCACAAATAAAGGAGAAATAAAGTCTTCCCCAGACAAGCAAACACTGAGGGAATCTGTCACCATGATACCGGCCCTACACAAAATATTCAAAGGAGTTCTATACTTGGAAATGAAAGGTCAATATTGGCCACCATAAAAACACACAAAAGTATAAAACTCACAGGTCTTAGAAAATAATTACACAAGGGGGTAAGAGGAAGAATCAAAATGCAACACTTCACCCAACCACAAAGACAGAGGAAAAAAAGACCCAAAAAATCTACAAAGCAACTGTAACATAGTAACAGGAACAAAACCTCACATATCAATATTAACCTTGCATGTAAATGGATTAAATGCTCCAGTTAAAAGATATAGGTTGGCAGAATGGATAAAAAACTTGAACCAACTATATACTGCTCACAAGAAATTCACGTTAATGATAAAGACACTTGTAGACTGATGGTAAAAGAATTAAAAAAAAGATACTCCACACAAATGGAAACCAAAAGTAAGCAGGAATAACTATACTTAAAACAGATAAAACAGACTTTAAATTAAAAACAGTAAAAAAAAAGACAAAGAAAGCCATTATATAATGATACAGTGATCAATTCAACAAGAGGATGTAATAATCCTAAATATATATGCAAATATGCACCTAACACCAGAGCACCCACTTTTATAAAACAAGTGTAACTAGACCTGAACAAAGAGCTAGACAGCAATACAACAATAGTGGGAGACTGCAACACCCCACTCACACTACCAGACAGATCTTCAATACAGAAAGTAAAAAAAAGAAACACTGGAGTTAAACTGGAGATTAGACCAAATGGACCTAAAAGGAATTTACAGAATGTGCCACCCACAACTGCAGAATACACATCCTTTTCAACAGCACATGGAGCATTCTCCACGATAGACCATATGTTAGGCTACAAAACAAGTCTC
>NW_012155007.1:25728-28439 GCF_000956105.1 Propithecus coquereli | reverse complement strand
AAATGTATAACACACCTCATATTTAATGAAATATTTATTACTTTTAAATTCAAGAACAAGACAAGAAACCTCATAATCTCCACTATTTAAGAGTCATTCACAAATATTTATGTATTAGAAACTAATTTTGTCCATAAAATAGGAACCTACTATGTTAATTCTTAAAGCAACAAATAGATCTCTAAACATGTTAGAGGCTTAAAATTAAAGCCACAGAGATTGCAGAAAACAGGTAATTGAAATTTTCTACCCCCTCAATGCATCTATAAATATCCTAAAAGCCCAATGGTTGAAAGTCCACCTACTACATACAAACTCTCATGTGGTTACTTCCTCATTCTGTGTAATGAAAAAAAATGGATAGCTTTTTCCAAGATGGCAGAACAGGGGCTTTACCAACATGTCTCACCCACTTGGAAACAGCAAAATAGTGTGTAGAGATTCACACTGAGAATCTTTATCCAAGAAGGAACATAGGAGTTCAACATAAAAGCAAAAGAAAACTTTAGATACTCAGAAAAAGAAGGCAGCAGCCCACACAAGGGGGTTCAGCAGAAATTAAATGAATTCCCAGTGCGGGGAAGAGGGGCACGTATCTCCACAATACACATCCCCACTGGGGAGCCAGACAATACAGGCCACAGAGGAGCTCCTTGACGATACCTAGTCCTGCATCTGACTTAGGCAACAGTAGGGAGACTGTGAGAAGAAATGGCACCGTAAAGTGACCCATGCACATTCCCAAACCTGGGAGCCCACAGGAGAAGGCCATTCCTGATCCTAACTCACACAGAGCTGTGCAGAAACCTGCCAGCTAGCAGGGCCAGCAGTCACTGGTTTGGAGGTCTCAGGCCAAGTCCTGGCAATCTGGTATTGAGTAATGGAGGAAGCCCCACCTACCAGATCTTAGAGATAAGTCCCTTTGCAAAACTGGAGTGTGAGGATGTGAAGAGATCTGCCCAAGAGGCATGGTTTTGGCCCAGAAGAGTCCTAAACCTTGGGGCAGTTTTGTAGACTGAGAGCAAACTGTATATGACTTGGTTGACCATCTCAACTCCTACCAAGGTCAGGCCATGGAAGGGAGCCCTGCTGGATCTGGAGTGTGAGAGTGAAGCAGGTCCCATTGCTGTTTGATAGGCTGTGGATCCTCAGTCACCCCCTTTCCCCACACTGGGTCTATGGTACAGCAGCTACTCCACGATTTTTCCAGGGCCTAAGAACTGCAACTCTCCTTCATCCCCAGCAGTGCTACTGCTTGGCCCCGCTATTGGAGGATCCGAGTACAGGCTCGCCCAGCCCGCCCCCTCCCCAAGCTCTGCTCCCTTGCTTTGGAGACAGGTTGCAGGACCCAGACCACTGCATGTTCCACAGCAAAACCCAACTCCTGGGACACCCAAGTACTTCTCCCAGAGCAAGCCTAAACCCTACTGCTACCACTGCAGCTGGCTCTCTCCTGCAAGCACCACCTACTGGCCTGGAGGTCAACAGGCACAGCCCATTACAACATCTACTGAACAAGTGCACAGCACTCAAGAATGAGATAAACTTCTTGCGACCTCTGCTATTACCACTGCCCACACCACCCGAGCTACCCAGGAGGCCATAGACTCATTATCCCACCTGGTACATTACTACTAAAACTGACAGTTGAGAAAGCCATCACACTAGGCTATTTATAACCAAAGAAATCATTCAGAGTCTTCGCCACTGAACATACAGAGAAGCAAAGTCACATGGCCCTACTAAACATACAACACAAAGCCACATGGCCCTACTAAACACACAACACAGTCACATCCTCAAGAAAAAAAAAGTCCCACCCAAATGAAAGTAAATTCAAAATTAAGAAGCAACTAGCAACTCTTACTCCAGATGTGGAGGAATCAGAGCAATAGTACTGAAGGTATGAAAAAGCAGAGGGTTATGACACACCCAAGGGGAACACACTAATTCTCTAGCAATGGATCCTAACCAAATGAAAATTTTGACACACCAGATAAAGAATTCAAACTATTGATTTCAAAGAAGCTCAACGAAATCCAAGAGAAATCTAAAAACCGATACCAAAAATAATCAGAAAACCAATTCAGGACATAAACAAGAAATTTACTGAAGAGATAGATATCATTAAAAAAAAAAACAGGACTTGTGGAAAATAAAGTCATTGGAGGAATTACAAAATACAGTTGAAAGCTTCAATAGACTAGACCAAGCAGAAGACAGAATCTGAGAAGGCAGGCCTCTTGAAGACAGGTCTTTTGAATGAATCCAGTCAGAAACAAAGAAGAAAAATAAAAAAGAATGAACAAAGCCTTCAAGAAGTATGGGACTACATAAAGTGATGAAAGTTACAAAGCATGGATATCCCCAATGGAGAAGAAAAAGCAAAAAGTCTAGAGAAAACCTATTTATGGAAATAATTGATGAAAACATCCTTAGTCTATCAACAGATTTAGACATTCAAATACAAGAGGTCCAGAGATGATTAGAAAAATACGTTGCAAGACGGGCTTCACCATGACATACAGTCATCAGGCTATCTAAAGTCAATGTGAAGGAAGAAAATCCTAAAATCAGCAAGAAGATAGCATCTAGTAACCTATAAAGAAAACCCCATCAGATTAACAGTGACTTTGCCACATAAACCTTACAAGCCAGAAGAGATTGGAATCTTACTTTCAAGGTGTTTAAAGAAATAAACTGCCTACAAC
>NW_012155007.1:23489-24519 GCF_000956105.1 Propithecus coquereli | reverse complement strand
AAGAATGCAACTGGACCCCTATCCCTCAGCATATACGATAATCAACTCAAAATAAATTAAAAGCTTAAATGTAAGATTTGAAAGTATAAAAATACTATAAGAAAACCTGTGGAAAACCTTTCTGGACATTGGTCTAGGCAATGATTTCATGCCTAAGACCTCAAAAGCACAAGCGACAAAAACAAAAATAGATAAATGGGGCTTAATTAAGCTAAAAAGCTTCTACACGGAAAAAGAAATTATCAACAGAGTGAACAGACAACCTGCAGAAAGGGAGATCGTATTTACAAACTACGCATCTGACAGGGGACGACTAATAAGCAGAATTTACAAGGAACTTGAACAACTCAACAACAACAAAAAATGAAATAACTCCATTAAAAAGTGGGCAAAGGACATGAATGGACATCTCTCAAAAGAGGACATATCAATGGCCAACAAGCATATGAAGAAATGCTCAACATCACTAATCAACAGAAAAATGCAAATAAAAACCGCAATGAGATATCATCTTACACCAGTCAGAACGACTATTATTAAGAAGACACACACACACACACATGAATACTATTCAGCCATAAAATCAAATCATGTTTTTTGCAGCAACATGGATGGAACTGGAAGCTACTACCTTAAGTGAAATAACTCAGAAATAGTCAAATACCACGTCTCACTTACAAATAGGAGCTAAATAATGTGAATGCACAGACATAGAGAGTGGAACAGACACTGGATGCTCCAAAGGATGGGAGCGTGGGAAGGAAGTGAGGGATGAGAAATTACTTAAGGGGTACAATGTACATTATTTCAGTGATGGATACCCCAAAAACTCAGACTTCATCACTATGCAATATGTCAAAGTAACAGAACTGCACATGTGCCCCTTAAATTTAAACGAATTAAAAAAAAAAACAGAATTTGTGTGATTTTGCAGAATGACAAGTTAATTAATATTCAGTGATGGATACCCCAAAAGCCCTGACTCAACCACTATGCAATCTATGCATGTAACAAAATTGCACATGTACCC
>NW_012155007.1:21218-23439 GCF_000956105.1 Propithecus coquereli | reverse complement strand
TGTAATCCCCATCAAAATACCAAGGTCATTTTTCATAGAATTAGAAAAAATAAGCCTAAAATTCATATTGAACCAAAAAAGAGCTTGAACAGCCAAAGCAATACTAAGCAAAGAGAATAAAGCTGGAGATATCACGTTACCGGACCTCAAATTATACTATTAATACAAGGATATAGTAACCAAAACAGCATGGTACTAGGATAAAAAGAGATACATAGATCAATGGAACAGAATAGAGAATCCAGAAATAAAGCCACATATCTACAGCCAATTGATCTTTGACAAAATCAATAAGAACATACACTGAGAAAGGATACCCTTTTCACTAAATGGTGCTGGGAAAATTGAATAGCCATATGCAGAAGAATGAAACTGGACCCCTATCCCTCAGCATATACGATAATCAACTCAAAATAAATTAAAAGCTTAAATGTAAGATTTGAAAGTATAAAAATACTATACGAAAACCTGTGGAAAACCTTTCTGGACATTGGTCTAGGCAATGATTTCATGCCTAACACCTCAAAAGCACAAGTGACAAAAACAAAAATAGATAAATGGGGCTTAATTAAGCTAAAAAGCTTCTACACGGAAAAAGAAGTTATCAACAGAGTGAACAGGCAACCTGAAGAAAGGGAGATCGTATTCACAAACTACGCATCTGACAGGGGACGACTAATAAGCAGAATTTACAAGGAACTTGAACAACTCAACAACAACAAAAAATGAAATAACCCCATTAAAAAGTGGGCAAAGGACATGAATAGACATCTCTCAAAAGAGGACGTATCAATGGCCAACACGTATATGAAGAAATGCTCAACATCACTAATCAACAGAAAAATGCAAATAAAAACTGCAATGAGATATCATCTTACACCAGTCAGAACAACTATTATTAAGAAGACACACACACATACACACACACACACACACACACACACACACATGAATACTATTCAGCCATAAAATCAAATCATGTTTTTTGCAGCAACATGGATGAAACTGGAAGCTATTACCTTAAGTGAAATAACTCAGAAATAGTCAAATACCACATGTCTCACTTACAAATAGGAGCTAAATAATGTGAATGCACATACATTGAGAGTGGAATAGACACTGGATGCTCCAAAGGATGGGAGGGTGGGAAGGAAGTGAGGGATGAGAAATTACTTAAGGGGTACAGTGTACATTATTTCAGTGATGGATACCCCAAAAACTCAGACTTCATCACTATGCAGTATGTCAAAGTAACAGAACTGCACATGTGCCCCTTAAATTTAAACGAATTAAAAAAAAAAAACAGAATTTGTGTGATTTTGCAGAATGTAAAATCAGTTCTTCCAAGATGTATAGAGCATCTGGTAACCTGAAGCTGTGCATACTGTGGAACTTCTGTTGCTCATCATTAACACTAATAAAAAGAGAAGCAAGTAAGTGAATTTCTGAGAGTCTCAAGTATTAATTCAGCATATCTCTAGACAGCGATTTAATACCTTCAAAGGAAGAAAGACTGTGGCAATTGTAGAGAGAACTGCCAGAAAATTTAGTAAGTGCTGCAAGAAAGCTTCCAGAGTCAAGAAATCTGTTACAGAGTTGGACATCGTAGTAACCCATTTCCAGACCAAAGTATCCAATGTGGGGTCAATTCCTCCCCAAGCCCCAAGATTACATATTGCTAATTTTGTAATGAAATACAGAACAAAAGTAGGAGTCTTGCCTTCACAAAATCGGAGCTCCTAAAGCTGTATAACACTTTCAGCATCATCTACTCTAATATAAATGTATAGATATGAAAACTTCCCAGAAAGACTGATTTGCTCAAGATCATACACTGAGTTTTAATTAAATATATTTTTCCTCAAACCAAAAGTCATCTATTTAATCTGTTCTGATTTAGCACTCAGTATGAGAAAAAAACAGAACAGTAGCATAAGTTTTATAATTAACAATGTTTTAAGAAAACATCCTAACCAAATAACAAGTGTCTGTTTTAGATATACGTATTAGTTTGCTAGTGATGCCATAACGAAATTCTACAGAGTGGGCAGCTTCAACAACAAAGATTTATTTTCTCATACTTCTGGAAGCTAGAAGTCCAAGATCAAGGTTTCGTTTCTCCTGAGGCATCTCTCCTCGGCTTGCTGTTGGCCACCTTGTCGCTGTGTCCTCACATGGCCTTTCCTCTGGCTGGGGTATCCCTGGTGTCTCTCCTCTTCTT
>NW_012155007.1:18743-20023 GCF_000956105.1 Propithecus coquereli | reverse complement strand
AAACATGTGATTCCTCTGTAAAAAGTGTCCTAGTCTATGAAAGAACAAGCCTATGGAATAGGGTGTGTCTATGAGATAGTCTGAGCTTTGAGAGCTAGATTCTTATAAAGTCAGTCTCCTATTTTAAGTATGCAGAAATAGTCTGATCTGTAATTACTATGCATATAAATAAGGAATCCAAATGCCATCTCTTTAAAGAAGCCAATAATAAAATCCTTCCTATCAAATGAGCAAAAACTAAGAATAATTCAGAAGGTGAGATCTTATTTTGTTTGGTAATTAAGGTCCAGGCCTTTCGTTTGTCTTTTTTTTCCTTTCAACTTTATTAAATCATCACATTTAAATAAAGATGCTGGATCAAACTAAGATGTATTCAACCTTAAACATTATCTTTGGCTCTTTGATGTCAGGTGTGTGGATGGATGAGAAACAGCTTAATGGGACAACTATTCTCTGCTTATCACTTCCCTACTTAGAGTGCAGGCTTGAGATATCACTTTAGAGACTTAGAAATACAGAGGGCTAATCAGCAATTGCTAACAGGCACTAACTGCATGGAGATGTGGAATTTAACGAGATAAAGTTAATACATTTTTTTAAAATAGAATAAAGGTACAGAGAAGTGTCAATTGTCTGGACCAATGGAGGGGAACATTGGCATGGATAACGAAAAGTGCAGATAATGTTCCAGCTGAACAGTGTTTGCCACCCTGCCATGAAGAAAGTGTTCCTGGTCCTGGCCTCGTTCATTGTTTGCACAGTAATAATAACAATATCAACTGATTGCTATGTGCCCAGCTTTGAGCTTATCACTGTACTTATATTCCCTAGATTTAATCCCTGTAATACCACCATGAGGTTGGTTCCATTACTATCCCTATTTGAACTTGAAGAAATTAAAGACTGGAGAACTAAAGTAACTCATTTAAAATCCTACAGCTACCGGCAGAACTAGAATTCAAACCAAGTTGATCCTAACTGAGAACCTGTTTTCTTTACCTCTACTATATTGGTGGAATATTCCCATGGACTCCTAAGTCCCACCTAAATGGAGGAAATATTAATCATGATTCGGTCTGCCTTCTACTAAAACCCCACTTCTAGAGGTAGGGATAAGTTTTTGAACTGCATTTTTATAAACTGCGTAAGTATACCTCAATGTTCATTATATGATAATATATAATGATAATGTTCATTATTATGATATCTAATAAGAATGCCTATAGTTTCATACCAACTTCACTGAAAACTGATATCTACCCTCACACATAACCCCTTGC
>NW_012155007.1:17704-18582 GCF_000956105.1 Propithecus coquereli | reverse complement strand
TGAATAAGGAGTCCGTATATAGCTTTCTCTTTCTCTCTTTCTTCTAAAACATTAAACCACCCTGGGAGAGAATGCATAATAACACACTGACAAAGCCACTTGCTATCTTCCAACACAGCATGCGACTATTATAAGAGGGATATTCCTTCTGTTCACCCTGTGATAAACAAGAAGCCTGCACTTACCGAGCTGGGGCTGGAGTGCCGCCTAACTTTAGGAGACTCTTTGCCAGCAGAGGAGGTCTTAAAGTTAATGCAAGCATTGTTCTCAGAATGCACCCTCTTTACTTGATTAGCTGGTTTCTCAAATGGGTCAAAAGTGCTCTGTGTCCTCTGAACTCTGACTTTTTTATCCTCAGGAATTGTGTCCAGGGGTTTGATCACTGAGTCCATTCCCTGGCAGTTCCGTGTAGACATCTTTGTGACACATATCTGGGGAAAAAAAAAAAGAAATTAAATTAAATTCAGAACTCACCACTGAAACTTTAATATCACTAAACATGCTGATTACTCTAGAAAGTGTGCCAATTTCAATTTCAGGAAATACCCAAAAAGCCCACATTCTAAAAGCTATATCAGCTTAAATCACAGTATAAAAAATTCCTCATAATCATTCTGTTTATACTTGCTTAGAGCTTACACTAAAAAGTCTATCCCTAAAATAGGAGACTTCAGACCTAGACTGCTAGTACACAGGTTCTTGACCTGTGTCACGTGTTTTACCATCTGACTGCAAGTGGATTATTTCTCATCAAGAGTTGGATAACTTGCCTTAATTTAAAAAGAAACAAAACAAAAAACAGTTGGGCTGAATCAGATGGGCACTTTAACTGATGGGTCATCGTGGAAGCAGCTAACACAGCTAGAGGAAAAAGGCAT
>NW_012155007.1:16707-17654 GCF_000956105.1 Propithecus coquereli | reverse complement strand
TCAGAAAAGAGGATCTAAAGAAAGTTAACAATAAAATAAAAGAGAAACTGGAAGGTTTCAGGTCAACTTAATGGCTTGGACACATGTATTTATCTCTCCCTCTCACCAATCCATACTAAAATGATAATAAAGTTACAACCAATGACAGCAAACAGCATGACTAAGGAGAACACTGCAGACAAAATACAAATAAAAATTTGAAAATAGGAGATAAGTGGATAAGAGGTCATTGACTAGGATGGGTGAGAAAAAAACCTTGATACTTAAATGACCAAAGGTATACGCCAGTAAGAAGTCAGTCAATTCACACATCAGAATTCCAGAAACACTCAAAAATTGGAGACTGAGGTTCAAAGTGGGGCTAAAAATGAAATGATTAATTAGAGTGAGTTTAAGGAAGAGGTCTTTTCCCCTAGACTCTTCAAGTCAGATGTGTAGCCTTCCGCATTCCCAGCAGAGGTTTATTCTCTGAAGAGGTTGAATCAGAGAATTCGACTAGAACTGGGACACTAGATGTGGACATCAGGATGAAGAGTCATCAGGGTGAATGAAAACGAATAACAAAATGTCTGCACAGAGAACTGAAAGGCCCTCAGTTTCTTCTTGGTCATCTCCAAATAATGGAAGCTTAGTTTATATGTCCTAAAAAATAGACTGGTAAATCCATGTTGGGGGAACTACCCAGCCAAGGAAAAAAAAAAAAAATCAAGATGCAGTGACATTTGAGAGTACTCCTATGAAATAACTAGGTCTTCACCAGTACTCCCTATGCTGAAGGCCACCAGTTGACAAGCCATCCAGGCACAGAGAGCTTCCAATCAACTTTTAGTATGTAACTCATAATGTAAATTGAGAGCCAACGGTTCTCTCCAACAAGCATGACATAAATCCACCAAAAATCTCAACAGGCAAGGCAGAGACAAAAACAAACAAAAACAAGGAACTCA
>NW_012155007.1:12008-12414 GCF_000956105.1 Propithecus coquereli | reverse complement strand
AGAGCCAACGGTTCTCTCCAACAAGCATGACATAAATCCACCAAAAATCTCAACAGGCAAGGCAGAGACAAAAACAAACAAAAACAAGGAACTCAAAGGAAACTCAGAGATAATTTAGACAGTATATAAAAGAAAAAAAAAATTTTTCCCAAAACTACATTTAGTATCCTCAGAAACATATGAAGTGATATATTATTCATTAAAAAAGAACAAGATGATTTTTTTTTTAAAGAACATTCAAAGAATAAGAAAGAGCTTGTGGAAATAAATGTTAGCATAATTAAAAATGTAACTGAAGGGGTAGAAATTAAAGTTGAAAATACACCCAGAAAGTAGAAAAAAAGGTTTTAAATAATAGGGGAAAGATAAGGAAATTAGAAGATCAATATAATAATGCCAACATCCA
>NW_012155007.1:0-1303 GCF_000956105.1 Propithecus coquereli | reverse complement strand
CAGAAAACTCTATTTTTTTCCTAACTTAAAATATATGGGGAAAAATTTATAATGAAGTGTAACTTTGTAGTATATGTACACCAAACAGCCACAGAAGAAAAAATAATTAGCAAGAGTAAAATAACAAATGTCACATCAGCAGATGAAAGAAAAGCAGTAAGGGCATCATCAAAGCTAAAAGAATGGACTTAATTCTTACCCAGTTCATAAAATAATATAAACTCATATTAAGCCTTTCATTTCCTGCCCTTCATGCTACCAGTTATGGCAAAACAAAGGCTCACAAAGTCATTGGTTGGCTTTAGGAGAGAGAGGAACTACAACTGGAAATTTTGACAATTCTCTGAGTCCATACAATTTAAGCAAAAGAAATTGTTACAGAATCAATTAAAGGCTTATCTCCATCATTATGCCTTAAGGGCCTTAATTAATATGTCCTGAGTCAGGCAGCCTCTCATTTAATGGATCTGACTATGGCACGCTTGATATATGTAATAATCAGGGAACACTATCCACCTGTGGAAAACCAACTTCTCTAAAGCATTCTACCATTGTGACAGAAGAGTGGCAGCCTTGTCCCAACTGTTAAAAGGAAAAAATATTTAAACAAAATTTCTAAACCTAAAATGTTTCCCGCAAGCATCCTTAAACATCTCGTGTTTATCATTCCTGCCATCTACTAGCAAATGACAAAATACAAGCAGAAAACAATCAACATAAAACAAACTTCTTAGAAACAGTGTGCTTTTATGGACATATGCCTATGGTTGTGATGTTACTACATTCAAAAACATATTTCTTGCGTTAGTTTCTAGTTCAGATATTAATCTTAAAATATATCAATATTCCATGGTGGTTTGCAGAGTATCATGTTTTCCAGGCACCCCACCAGCAGAATACATTTGAGACTCAACATCTTCTTATCTAGTTCCATGCAAACAAGGATGGTGTCTATGTTATTGTACCCTTTTCCTACAAGGCCTTGCTCAGTGCCGAAACCTCAGTAAAGTTCAATAAGGTTTTGTTGAATTAATAAATCAGATTTTAAAAGATTTATTCAAATAAGTACCCTTCATACTTTCTTACCAAAAGAGCCAAAGCTCTGAAATATTAATTATCTGAAAGCTATTGTCAGAAAACAATTTTGAAACAAATAATAAACACACATATATATTCTTCATAAAGTGCTATCAATAAGATTTTTTAACTGTAAGCTCATTGTGAAATCCTAAAATGATATACCCAATGTCCCTCGCCTTTGAATCAACTCCCCCCCTTTGAGTGTGGCTATGATGAGCTACCC
>NW_012155006.1:4752-6994 GCF_000956105.1 Propithecus coquereli | reverse complement strand
CACTCTCTTCCCCAGCTTTCTTAGAACCAGTACGTCACCAAGATACTCAACCATGTCCCTTAAATGTGTGTTAATCTGTAAGACACGTCACCACACCTTTTGTAGATTTCTTATCCCTGTCTCTGGTTTTACCTGTGACATCCCTGGATCATTTATTGTACTTCCATACAAATAGATTTTTCTTTTCTGAGACATCTCTACTTTAACACAGCTATTAGGAGAAGCAGGGAGGGATTCAAACCCGCGAATGCCTGCCTCTAAAACAGAAACTCTTTTTTTCATATTTGTTGGCCATTTGTCTATCTTCTTCTTAAAAACTTTTGTTCATGTTTTTTGCCCACTTTTTGATGGGGTTGTTTGTTTTCTTCTTGCTGATTTGTTTGAGTTCTTTGTAGATTTTGAATATCAGTCATTTGTTGGATGTATAGTTTGCAAATATTTTGTCCAATTCTATAGGCTGTCTATTCACTCTGTTGATTTCCTTTGCTGTACAGAAGCTTTTTAATTTAATTAAGTCCCATGTATTTATTTTTGTTATTGCTATACTTGTCTTTGGGGTCTTAGTTATAAATTCTTTGCCTAAGCCAATGTCTACAAGAGTTTTTCCTAGATTTTCCTATATTTTCTTCTAGAATTTTTATGGTTTCATGCCTTACACTTAAGTCTTTAAGCCATTTTGAATTAATTTTTACATATGGCAAGAGATAGGTATCCTATTTCATTCCTCTGCATGTGGCTATCCAATTTTCCCAGCAACATCTATTGAATAGAGCTTCCTTTCCATACACTTACAACAATATATGTTGTTGTCTGCTTTGTTGAAGATGACTTGGTTGTAGGTAGATGGCTTTATTTCTTGGTTCTCTATTCTGTCCCACTTTTATACCAGTACTATGCTGTTTTGGTTACCAGAGACTTGTAGTATAATTTGAAGTCAGGTAATGTGATGCTTCCAGATTTGTTCTTTTTACTTAAAATAGCTTTGACTATTCAAGCTCTTTTTTGGTTCCAAATGGAGTTCAATATCACTGATCACTAATCATCAGGGAAATCCAAATTAAAACTACAATGAGATACCACATCATCCCTATCAGAATGGCCATTATTAAAAAGTCAAAAAACAACAGATGCTGGCATGAATGAAGACAGAAAAGCACCCTTCTACACTGTTGGTGGGACTGAAAATTAGTCAACTTCTATGGAAAATAGACAGGAGATTCCTCAAGGAAATAAATGTAGAACTACCATTCGATCCAGTGGTCCCACTGCTGGGTATCTACCCAAAGGAAATGAAGTCATTTTATCAAAAAGACACCAACATTCAAATGTTTATTGTGGCATAATTCACAATTGCAAAGATGTGGAATCAACCTAAGTGACCTTCAACTCATGAGTGGATAAAGAAAATGTGGTGTGTGTATATATATATATACGCCATGGAGTACTACTCAGCCACAGAAAGGAATGAAATAATGTCATATGCAGCAACGTGTAGGGAACTGGAGACCATTATCCTAAGGGAAGTATCTCAGGAAGGGAAAACCAAACACTGTATGTTCTCACTAATAAGTGGGAGCTAATAGATGGGTGTTGGGAAATAGGCTAAGAGATGTGAAATGTTTCAGGAGTTTTGCAGAGCTTTGCCTTGAAGGAATCTGTGGACATGTTAGTTCACAGAATAGAAGCTGCTTCCAACAGAGGAGGCATTGTCAGAGGACATTTGCAAAGCAACGTTTCTTCTTTGCTGCTGGCCATCGCCTCGAGCTTTTTTGCAAGGCAGAAGCTCGGTTTGGGTCCTTGGTGGAGCAGCTGATTAAAATGCCTGCCCAGCAGATAACGTGCAGCTGAAACTATCCTAGACTTCAAAGCTATTCCTCTTCACTCCTAACTACATGTCTCTGTGTTTAGAAGAAGTAGATTAGAGTAGTATACAGACTCAGTGTTCTCATTTTATACATTTTATCTTTAATTTGTATGCTCAGCTAAGTCTGTTTCTAACTTAGGATTTAACATGCTTATCATAGAAAAATTGTGTAACCATCTATTCTTGTAGACAGAATTAGGTAAGGTTCCCCTGGAAAACTCAAAAATTGAATTGTACACGTAATTCTTTAACAAAAGACAACTATTTGCTGTAACAATAAATGCTGATGTGGGATTTCAGTCGTGACATCACAACTCACGGGAATGCTGGAGGACCCCTAACTCCCCCATCATTTAAACTGCACTTTGTCTCCATCTC
>NW_012155006.1:3009-4112 GCF_000956105.1 Propithecus coquereli | reverse complement strand
CTCCTGATGCTTCTTGGGTCCACAAGCTCTTCTTAGTTGTCCTGCCTGGGTTACTGCCCCTGGACAGACTCAGACTCCACATCTTGCTCATCCCATCTGCTATCACTTAGCAGATGACAACATCTGGATTCATCATTCACTCAGAGGTGCTGCAGAGCAACAAGGGACTAATGCCCAAAACTCTGACCTCAGGCCTTAGGAATCCCACACACATGTGTTACAGCATCCTCAGGTGGCTCATGCTTACTTTCCTAATTATCTCTCAGCCCCAGTACCCCATCAACCTAAGGGATAATATCTTCATCCTTTTTTGCCCAGCACAGGGTGTGCTGTCATCTCAACATAAATTGTTTAAAGAATGAGTGACTTTAATGAATGAAAAATCAAGAAAGACTGAGGCACAGATATTTGAACAGTCTTGGGGTTTCTTGGATACCTTCTATTGTCAAAACTCTTGACACCTACCCTGGAGAAGCAGAGGGCTTGAGGCTGCAGAGCAGATGAATCTACCCCTGAACAAAACTCAACACCCTCATTCCTCCCAACCCCACCAATCATTTCCTGCCTGAAAACCTAAACAGGTAAATTGTTCCAAGATTTGGCCAGTCCTCACTGGAGTCAGGATCCCTCAACCCAAGTTACTTTCTATTTCCCTTGTTCTCTCTGCCCAGGAATTTTTCCTAAGCTATGGGTTCAGGGCTACAAACTCTGAAATAAACAGAGAAAGGGTCAATTTTTTAAATTGCTGTAATCACATGCCATTATTTGCATTTTTACTTCCTCTAGAGTTGCTAGCCTTTCCCCAAGATATCCTAGAAGCAAAACTAGGAGGGAGGGAGGAGGATGGGATGGGTATATTCACACCTAATGGGTGTAGTGCACACCATCTGGGGGATGGACACCCTTGAAGCTCTGACTTGGGTGGGGCAAAGGCAATATATGTAACCTAAACATTTGTACCCCTATAATATGCTGAAGTAAAAAAAAAAAACTAGAAGTAGCATTGAGCTCCTCTCAGTTGTCCCCCAGGTCCTACTCAGAGATCCTGCTCAGTGCCCACCTGCAGTCTCTTCCTGCTGAGCCTTAGCTCTGGGGGCTGCCCT
>NW_012155006.1:0-2959 GCF_000956105.1 Propithecus coquereli | reverse complement strand
AGATTTTCAGCTGTCTCTTCTAGGCATACTTTAACATATGGGGATAAGAGGCATCTATTATTTTCAGCTTTTGGACTTTAGCCAACATTTCAGAGCAAGAAAAATCTTCTAACTCAATATCCTCTTACACACTGGATCCAACCAGAGCTTTCTTGTGGTATTAGGGAGGTGTGTATACCTCAAAATACCACAACTTAATCTCAGGAGGAAGTTAGAATCTATACAGGAAACTTAGGGACACATACCTTCAAACTGGCATTGAAGATGCATTGCACTTTCTAGCTACCTCTTCCCATTTTTCTTAAAAATGACTCAGCTGCTTGCCATGGAATTTGATCGTTGTGGCATAGGAGGGACAGAACTGAGAATGAACCATGAGTTGTAAGCAAAGGGAAAAGAATTTTGTGTTTATTGATTCATCCTTGATTGCTAATATAGAATGTCCAAAGTGCACTCCAAGGAATTAAACCTGAGATCCTGCACTGCTTGTTCTTAGGGTACCAATTGGAATGACTATGTCATGAAATTTTCCCAAGGTTTACCCAGCCAGACCAGTCTCTGTATTTCCTTGATGTCTCAGGATCACAGGAAGCCAACTGCCACAGGATGGGACTCCTGGGACTGGTGATTCTCAGGGAGTTGCCCTTGTGCTGTGGGGGAAGTGACCACACCATGATCTTATAGCTATTGTCTGTCATCGCAGGATAAATGCTATTCACATGAGGCCTATGGAGCACCTGATCTTGTGAGGAAAAGGAGGGGTAAGAGACAGGAGCAACTCCTCAAGGTAGACGTGAGATTAATGAGCACCATCTCCAGATTTTGTGGGGAGCCTTCCAAGACAGGCAGTCAGGAATGAGGCTGGAAGAAAGCCTGGCAGACGTCCACTGTGTTTTGTAAAAGAGAAATAAAACTATTCGTTGAAAGTCATTGAAAAGAATGTTTTGATCCTTTGAAACTTGCCCAAAATGTGTGATTTATGTTCCCTTTTCAATTATTGCTCCCTCGTCTCGCCTCCCCTGCTGCCAGTGACTCAGGGTTACAACAGGCTTGCTTCTGATGACACGAGATACGGAGAAATAAATGTTCACTTTCGCAGCAAAGTTTAGACCCTGGTACCTTTTTCTTACACACCCATGGCACTTGGAATTCCTCTTGGGGGCATTATCACTGGTGTGGCTAACTCTTCTATGTCTGTTCAATCTGCTAGACTGTAAACTCACTGAAGAAAGAGGCCATGACTCATCCCCTACCTGCTCTACCCCTGCTGCTGACCATGATGCCTGGGCATCATCGTTGCTGAGAAAAGAAGGAGCAGCCCAGACTGCTGGCCACAAGCTAGCCTGGCTCTAGGAGCTAGCTATGATGTTCTCCTGTTGAATAAAAACAATTTCACAGAACTGCAACATCAGACAACCTAACTCTGTGACCATGTGGGAGCAAAACAAAAACAAGACCACTCTGAGCATCAATGAAACAGGAGCACTGTCCTAACCACAAGAATGACCAGGCATCCCCTTTTCTCCACTGGTATGAGTGACTGCTACCTCTTTACCAATTATACCTCTAGACTTGCCTCATTGCTACAGCTTTCCAGTTAAAAAATATTAAGATACTCAATCATAGAAATGCCTCTGTTTTCTAATAGCACCCAATCCAGACCAAAACTTCACTTCTTTGAGCCATCCTCAAGATTACCTAACAATGAACCCAAATCCTATGACAAGCACCTGTTGATGTTTCTGTATAGTATACGACCTCCACCATTGCAACGAGCCAAGCAACATAACTTTGTTCTACTACAGGTGTGTTCCTGGTGCTCTTTCCATGGGGAATGTTGATGCTGCTCACTAGAAGAGTGTTAAATGAAGAAATATTGGAATGAAGAACTTTCAGGAGGAGGAATTTCTTAGGGACAGGGGTGCTAGTGGTGGCAGTCAGGAAGGGTTGGGGGCTCAGGGCAAATAATGAGGAAAGACAGAGGTGGTGTCTGCAACCAGAGACACAGACCAGGGACTAGTGTAGATCATTGAGAAGGTTCAGAGTTCCCCAGTAGCATGCCTTCTTTAGACTGGCCCCTGCCCATCTGGCATTCTCTTGGCCTCCATCACCAGCAAAACTGAGGGAACAGCAATGTGTTTTTCATACCAGCTTCACCACCCAGTCTGGTATGAGTAAGTACTCATTTCACCCTTCATAAGTAATTCCTTCAACGCACTAGCAATTGCGGGGGTCCTAAACAATGTGAAAGAAATGGACACCCCAGCATAGTTCTGGGGCCAAGCCTAAAAGTATTCCCTCAGCAGGAGAATCCTAGAGACAGGAGAATATCAGAGAGGAGAGTCTATGCCAGCTCTAACCCTTTGCCCTTCCTCCACCCCAAGCTGCATCCCTAGAGACCAAGTGCAATTTGTTTCCCCTTGGGTATCTCAAAATAAATCATGGAATCCCCCCATATTTTTGCAGAGGATAAGTTGTAAAGTGCATATCTTGATAGGGAATTTTGTATCTAGATGCCATAAGCTATAAAATATAAAGAGCAATCACATACATTTATCATAAAAATATTTCATTTAAAATTATCATTTGATTTAAATACAAATAATGTTCTGCTATAATTCTATCATTTTTGGAAACAAATAGCAAAGTCTAGTTATTATAATAGTAGAGATTAATTCAATGAGAAATTCATCCCTAATACTTTGATAAAATTCAATAGAAAAATGAGATTCAGATTTTATAAAAATCATACTACACAAACCTTAGAGATTATCGGGTGTTTTGTTAAATGTAATAAACATCATGTCACTACCACTATCAACCTCATCATTAGCAACACATTGAACAAATCATCTCCACAACTCCCATCAATTATCTTAAATAGGCTGGGTGCAGTGGCTCATGCCTGTAATCCTACCATTCTGGGAGGCTGAGGCAGGAGGATCACTTAAGGTCAGGA
>NW_012155005.1:24515-24822 GCF_000956105.1 Propithecus coquereli | reverse complement strand
AGTGGAGCTCAGGAATTAGCATTATTAAATCCAGTATTAAGCTCCTGAGGTGACAGGAGGTATTTTTAGACCACTTCTTTTTACAGTATGAAGACAGTCATTGTTCTAATAACTGAATAACTAAATCCAACAGGATGAATCATTGAGCATTGATTCAAGAAATGAAAGTAATGAATAATTTTTTTGTGCCTGTATCTGAACTTCCTTTTATTATCATTCTTTTTTCTAGCCAGATCTTCCAAAAGTCTTCAGTTTTTAATCATGTAGGAATTAGATTTTTCTTAAGGAGGAATGCTATAAAATCATC
>NW_012155005.1:8892-10445 GCF_000956105.1 Propithecus coquereli | reverse complement strand
AATATGTAAGGAGAAAATATAGTAATAAAGTAATAACAAGGGACACTATAATTGTTGGACTGAATTTACTACCTTCATAAAAAGACTTTTTAAAAACTTAAATTTTCATACTTATGCTTTATAGGAAATAAAGTTAACACTGTTAAATCCACAGTTTAAGCTTAAGAAGATGTCTCTGAAGCATTAGTTCATTTTTCTTTTCAAATTTAACAAAATGTTTAAAATTTATATAATAAGGGTCAATATAGTTTGAGCAGGATGAGGGACTATTAGGTAGCCTGGTGCCCCAACTTTTTAGTCTAAAGTCTAAGATATATTTGATTATTTCAATAAATTCAATAAATAAATAATATTTCAATAAATATAACAAAGCAAGTTATTTGTATATAAGCAATTTTAAATATAAAATATTGTAAAAAACATTTGCAAAGAAACTAACCTAAATTTGTGCCACCATTCCAGCAGTGAAAAGTCGATGTTTCCTTTTTTATTGGATGTACAATAG
This sequence comes from Propithecus coquereli, assembly GCF_000956105.1. Classification (NCBI taxonomy): domain Eukaryota; kingdom Metazoa; phylum Chordata; class Mammalia; order Primates; family Indriidae; genus Propithecus; species Propithecus coquereli. The sequence continues at coordinate 9,940 of NW_012155005.1, read as the reverse complement.
TTATAACTATGTTTTCAAAGTCCGCACTAAAGGAAAAATGGTGACTAAATCAATTAAGCTCAGTCTGTGTCCTCATAATTCATTGAATTAAATGTTGTAATTTCCTCCACCAGACTCCACAGAAAATGGAACCTAATTTCATCAGAAACATTTACAGATCCATCTAGCTAATTCATTTAATAGTGAAGACTCAACAATTGGAATTGCAGTAATGTTAATTTTGGGATCACTAAACAAATGAAAACATTTACAAGTAATAAGTATTGACTTGCTGTCAGGTAGCAATCACGGAATTGGCTGATAAACAATATACTAAGTGGTTATAGAAACACTCTGCTGTTACCCTTTCGTGGTGATGTGAGAAAGTGCTAACAAGCTAAAATCATGTTTTTATCTGGCAAATCAAAGCCTCATTTATCCAGTAATCATTCATCCTAATTTCTGAAATATAGTTACTGAAATTGTAGTTTTCTAAACCACAAAATCCTGACTTGTCACTTATTTGGGGCAAATTATTTAACCTGTCTCTCAGATTCCTCAACTATAAAATGCAAGTATTGATAGTACCTCTTCATAGGTTATTTATGAGGAAGAAATAAGTAATTATACATAAGGTGCCTGACACCAAGTGTCTGACACATAGCAAGAGTTATATAAGTGCTACCTATTATTATTTACTGCCTTATGTAATATATATGGACTAGATTATTTGGGGGCAGTATAATTACTTCTTCAGATATTTTATGGGAAATATGATGGGTGGCTGTTCTGGCTAGGTATCATTTCCTAGAAATTATATAAGAAAGATTTTTGAAGGTCACAGACCAGAGGCAGAGACCTCTGAAAAGAAATTTAAGAAACAATTATAAACATGATTGATAATGATCCAAAAATATCAATAAATACCTTAAATGGGAATGTTATGAATACATCAATTAACAGTCATCCATTAAAAGATAACTTTTAGAATGGATAAAAAAACAAAACCCAACTATTTGCCATTTAAAATTAACCAGTTCAAATGCAAAGATTCTGATAGGATAAATGT
>NW_012155005.1:0-282 GCF_000956105.1 Propithecus coquereli | reverse complement strand
ACCAGCAATGTAAGAGTGTTCCTGTCTCTCCACATACTCGCCAACATTTGTTGTTTTGGGATTTTTTGATAGAAGCCAATTTCACTGGGGTTAGGTGATATTTCATTGTGGTTTTGATTTGCATTTCTGTAATGATTAGAGATATTGAGCATTTTTTTATATGTTTGCTGGCCATTATTCTGTCTTCTTTTGAAATGTTTCTGTTTATTTCCTTTGCCCATTTGTTGATGGGGTTGTTTGATTTTTTCTTGTTGATTTTTTTGCGTTCTAGATAGATTCTGG
>NW_012155004.1:14988-15450 GCF_000956105.1 Propithecus coquereli | reverse complement strand
TTTTTAATTTGCCATGTTAAATAAGTCTCGATGCTAATGATTGCCTGGTTTTCATTTTATTTTGAATACATTTATGTAGGCAGTTAGTTTTCAACACTTAAGACTATTCCAAACACTTTTTTTTAAAGGTGGCTGAGAATTCTGTTGAGAAGGATTTGGAAATTATTTCCATGCTCAGAAAAAAAATACATAAAGGATTGTTAATGTTTGTGATATCTTTCTAGGCAGAACAACAGCATGAACTACTGGGTGGGCAGGCACTCTTCATGCCTAGTTTGGCATAAGATTTTCTAAGATGCAATCTATCATTTCTAACCCTTTGGTGAAGACTATCATATTCTAACACACTTTCATACTGGAGCCCCTTTAAAAACACATTCAGGATTAGACTATGTCTTTTGAAATTTCCATTCATGTCAACTACTTTTATACACAATACAGCAGACACACACACATGTTAAA
>NW_012155004.1:1801-2538 GCF_000956105.1 Propithecus coquereli | reverse complement strand
TTCCAAATACCAGATACGGGTGGGGACAATGAATCTCTTTCATTGAGAATAATGATAACTGTCATATTTATTGGGTATTTCACATGTCCTAAGTATGATTCTAACTACAACTATTAACATATTTCATCTTTACACAAAAAAGAAACATCAGACTGTTATCCCCTGTCCCCTTTTTTTCAGTTTCTTTGACTAGGAAAAGATTTAATTTCTTTTTTTTTTTACATTTTAGAATATTATGAGAGTACAAACTTTTAGGTCACATGATTACCTTTGCACCGTCCAAGTCAGAGATACAAGTGTGTCCATCCCCTGGATGATGCACAACACATTCATTAGGTGTGTACATACCCATGCCCTACTCCCCTCTCCCACCTGCCCAACTCCTGTTATGTGTTACTCCTATATGTGCATGTAAATGTTGATGAGTTAGGACCAATTGGATGGTGAGTATATCTGGGCCTTGTTTTTCTATTCTTGTGATACTTCATTTAGGAGAATGGGCTCCAGCTCTATCCAAGATAATACAAGAGGTGCTATATCACCACTGATTTTTGTGGCTGAGCAGTAATCCGGAGGAGGAGGAGGAGGAGGAGGAGGAGGAGGCGGTACATACACCACATTTTATTAATCCACTCATGTATTGATGGGCACTTGGGTTGTTTCCACGTCTTCGCAATTATGAATTATGCTGCTATAAACATTCTAGTGCAGATGTCTTTATTATAGAATGTCTTTTT
>NW_012155004.1:0-1200 GCF_000956105.1 Propithecus coquereli | reverse complement strand
ACCCCACAATCACTTGCCCCCAACACACACAACAAAACATTATCTGGACCAAAATGTCTATAGCACCATAGTAGAGAAATCTGGCACAGAGAGACATTTCAGAGGGCTTTTCACAAAGCCAAAATGATGCTTTTTTTTTTCCCCCTGCTTCATAGGTTGTTCGCATGTCCACGTCCCTCCATGAACAGTCCTGAAGGATTCTTGCTGCCACCCTCAGCATCAGGGAGACAGTCCAGATGATCTGTGCTATCCTCACCATTTCACATGGATGGAGTTAGTGAGGGGAAGAGGGAGGGAGAGAGAAAACAAGCGTTCATCCTAATTCATTCATACCGTTTCCCTATAACACTAATATCTGTTACAAGATATTTGGTTCTGCAATTGCTACCATTTCCAATCAAGTTGTCTCTTAATACACAAAGAAAAATATTTTCATTAAGGAGTACTCAAAACATGATACTCCTTAAAATAATTTCTAATTAAGGCAAGGATAAAACACAGATTTTTTTTAAAAAATTGTCTAATAATCCTGCCCTCCTTTACAATTCTTCTTTGTCCTACATAGGACTATAATAAATTACCAAGTGAGAAAAATACATATAGCTTCCCATTCCCAGAAAATACTTTTCGTTTCCATTCCTCAAAATTCAAAGTGTAGTCCAACTAACCAAACTATTGAACAGATGTTGCTTTCCCTGTTTCTGAAGATGCTATGATGGAAATATATGCTTTATATTTGTGAGTGTGTGAATCTCCGGGGCCCATGTTCCATAAGCTTCCCAATACAATCATTAATCCCTGAGGAATATCAACAAGATATCAAGAAAACCACTCTATCTTGGGACTCCAACAATTATTGACCACTATGGAATATAAACAGTGGGGAAAACAATCCAATTTGTTACTCGTTATTATAATCTAAAATACTTACATTCAGATTCCATGATGAATTGCAAAACAGTGTGTGCTGCATACAAGCATTGTCTGTGAGCCAGTACTTTCGTTTCCATTATGAAATGTGTGAATAGGTCTTAGAAATTTTGTCTGCCTTATACTCAAAAGCTCCTTCCTAAAAGATGTAGGATTTGAAGCCACACAAGAGATCTTCCAAATACCAGATACGGGTGGGGACAATGAATCTCTTTCATTGAGAATAATGATAACTGTCATATTTATTGGGTATTTCACATGTCCTAAGTA
>NW_012155003.1:23183-23498 GCF_000956105.1 Propithecus coquereli | reverse complement strand
TCAGGAGGACCATCACATGAATAAATAATAAAGACACACTTTCGGAGAAAGAAAGGTTTCTCCTAAAAAAGAGAGAAATCCCAAGGGTTTTGAAGCTCCCTGGAAACCAGAATAAAGACAGTGCAAATTCTATATTATACGTCAAGGCCTAATCCCTTCCCTTTCCTACACACTACACATCTGGGTGCTTCCTCCTGTGGCAAAAGCAAGAGAATGGAACTATGCAAGACGCTGCCTGCATGCAGAAAACTTCAACTCAGCCCCACTGTGTACCCACAGTAAAAATCCAAAGCCAGTTACTTTTCTCTGCTTACT
>NW_012155003.1:8936-9989 GCF_000956105.1 Propithecus coquereli | reverse complement strand
GACTTGGTCGACTGCTGGGTTGATTCAGTTTTTGATCCTAAGCTACTCTCCAATAACATTAGCGCTATCTGCAACATCTCCTCAGTTGTGAGTTCTCATGTTTGATCACTGTGGTCTTTTAAATTTCCTTAAATATGGAGCACCACTGTTGTCTGAAATTTTCTTCTGTTTTATAGGATTAAGAATGTATGAATGGATTTTGAAAAAGTATAATAAATTTAAAAGAATGTGTGAACAGATTTTCTTTTGTCTTTTGTATGGAATTTTCCTTTCTTCTCTTGCTTTTCTTTTTTTATTTCAAAGTATTAAGGGAATATAAATGCTTTCTTACATGGGTACTTCATATAATGCTTAAGTCTTTTAGTGTATGTATCACCAGAATAGTGTTCATAGTACCAGATAGATAAGTTTTTATTCTGCAACTCCTCATCTTCCTCCCGTCTTGGTTTCCAGTATGCTTTGTATCTCTTTGCGCCTGCATATATCCATCATTTAGCTCCCAGTTATTAGTGAGAACATGCGGTGTTTGGTTTTCCATTCACGAGAAATTTCATTTAGGATAATGGACTCCAGTTCTATACAAGTTGCTGCAAAAGAAATTATTTCATTATGTTTTATCGTTGAGTAGTACCTCATGGGGTGTGTGTGTGTCTTTGTATACACATACACACAACACATTTTATTCATACACTCATGAATTGATGGGCACTTAGGCTGATTCCACATCTTTGCAATTGTGAATTGTGTTGTGTTAAACATTTGAGTGCAGTTTTTTTTTTTAAATAATTATTTCATTTCCTTTGAGTAGATACCCACCAGTGGGATCAAATGGTAAGTCTACATTTATCTCTTTGAGGGATTATGATACTGTTTTCCATAGATGTTGTACAATTTGCAGGCCCACCAACAGTGTATAAGCATTCTTTTCTCTCTGCGTCCATGGTAGCATCTATTGTTTTTTCACTTTTTAAGAATGGCCATTTTGATAGGGGTAAGGTGGCATCTCATTGTAGTCTTAACTTACATTTCCCTGGTGATTAATGATATTGAATA
>NW_012155003.1:0-311 GCF_000956105.1 Propithecus coquereli | reverse complement strand
ATCAAGGGCATCCAAATGGGGGCAGAAGAGGTCAAACTATCTCTCTTTGCTGACGATATGATCTTATATCCAGAAAACTCCAAAGATTCTGCCACGAGACTACTAGAATTTATAAACAAATTCAGCAAAGTCTCAGGTTACAAAATCAATGTACAGAAATCAGTAGCATTCTTATACACAAACAATAGTCAAACTGAGAACCAAATGAATGACTCAATACTCTTCACAGTAGCAACAACAACAAAAAAATAAAGTACCTAGGAATATATTTAACTAAGGAGGTAAAAGACCTCTACAGGGAGAACTAAGAT
>NW_012155002.1:4833-6330 GCF_000956105.1 Propithecus coquereli | reverse complement strand
GGAACAGAGGACTTCAGCAATTACTGCATCTTGAGATGAAATAATGCAATTTTCTTCCTCATTAATAGAAGAAATTTGTGAAAGATCAAAGTCATAGTGACAGAAGGTTTGAAGCAATGAGACACCATGGTTAATAACAGAGGGACACTAGCACCACATAAATAAATCCTGTGATGTCCTCAATTCAAATTGAATTTTCCGTTCAATCTTTGAAAACATTGGTTCTCAAAAAAACCCCAATTTTTTAAAATATAATAAACAATGCAAAGAAAAAAATTCCATCAAGTATGAACAATTTCAATCACTCTCTTCAATATCTGACAATGTTTTTCTAATGGTTTCTCTATGCTAAAATTCCTAACGTTAAAATTCTCAGTGACTTACAGTGGCTGCTGTCAGAACACCTAAATGCTTTTCATACTTATAACAAAGCATGGATGGGAAGAAAAACTCAGGGAACAATCATTTACTAGGTACTTACTCTAATAATATTAATAATAATGCTTATTAAATGCTTGTCATGTTCTAATCACTTCGAAAGATAATTTCATTTAATATTCACAATAACCTTACTCTTCTGCAGTTGGAAAACTGATGGAAATTAAGTAACTTTCCAGAATTTATGCAGAATTAGAAATTAAGTGAGCTGAAATTCAAACATAGAGAAGCACACTCAAAATTCCAGGTTTTTGATCATACACAATGTATCTTCACTATATGCCAAATGTTATGGTAGTCATCTTTATAAACACTAACCTATTTAATGCTTACAATAAGCCTATACAATAAATACTTTTTTTAAAAAAAATTCTCCTTTCAGATGAGTCCTAGACATTCAAGGAGATTATGCACCCAGGATCAAATTCTTATTCAAAAATAAGGAGAAAACAACTTATCTTACAAAATCCTATTGGTCCATATTTGATTATGTAATTACTTTCCTTTCATAATTATGTCTATGCCACTGAAGCATTACACACTGTATCAGGTAATGTTCTCCAGAAAGATAGAACCAATAAGGACATTATATATAAAATATATGTGTGTGTGTGCATGTGTATGTATATCATACACATACATGTGTGTGTACATCCATATCCAGAATATAGAGGAAAATTCATCTTTCCCCTTCCTTTTTGTTCTATCTGGCCAGCAGCGGATTGGATGGTACCTGCCCACATCGAGGTGGACTTCTTTATTCAATCTACTGATTCAAATTACAATATCTTTCAGAAACACCCTTACAGATATAACCAGAAATAACACTTTACTAATTATCTTCAAATCTCTTAATCCAGTCATGTTGACATCTAAAATTAATCATCACACACACCACAGTTAGAAAAGAAATTCATTTACATACTTTTAATCACATCCTATGATACAGGTAATTAATAGGATATTAACAAGGGTGTCTTCTTTTAATAATACTTAACATTTAATAGAGGATTTAAAATCAGTTTTTGTTTTTTTAATGGCAGGATAGTAAAAGATATA
>NW_012155002.1:3345-4783 GCF_000956105.1 Propithecus coquereli | reverse complement strand
TAAGGTATATTTAAAAAAAATACAGAGCTGGACATTTTTGCTGTATTTAAACAATTCATACAGGAGAAGAAAACACCTATGGTAATTGATTATAAAAGACATAATAATCTTAAAAATAGCAAAGATGGTCCTGTATATTTCAATGTGCTTTCCTAATATCCTAGAAACATTTGTTGTGTGTTTTTAGAGAAATTATGTTATTTAAAAAGAAAGTTTCTATTAGCTTGAGGCTGACTATAAGCATGAACTAGAGAACTAATAGCTTGCAAATGACAGTAAATATAGCATATAACTGAAATCAAACATTGACTTTAATAGCTTTTTAGGTCATTTTAGCAAGCACTTTTCCCAGCTTGTTATACTATAAGCAGAGTGCTAGGATCAAATAATTAAATGAGATCTCTGCCTTCAACGAGATTTCATTCTAAATTCTGCAAGAAAAATACTGACTTCCGTGGGGCTTTGCAGAGACCTTATGTGGCTGGGGAGATGAGAAAAGTCCTAACAAAAGAGGTGTAATTTGAGAGAAGAAAAAATAGATGTTATCAGATTTTAAATAAAGAAATGAAGAAGAAAAAGTGTGCTTAAAGAAAGGGATGTCAAGGACAAGGACATATAAATTGCAAAGAAGGAAACTCTTAGAGAATACAAAACAATGCTTATTTCTTTAGATTTTAAAGAGAGTTGCTGTATAAAACAAAATCAAGGCATAGATTAAGACCAGGACACTGAAGGATAGGCTAAGCATCTTTCCATAGGGCACATTTGAAATGCATCTTTGTTACAAAAACATAATCCAAGGTTGATAGATCCTGTTATAAAATGTTTTAAAAGAGAAAAGATTTAGCTGCTTTTAACCCCAACTTGTATCACATTCTAAGTGAAGGATGCGGTCCTATATAAGCATAATAGAAAGATTCTGGACACACAAAAAACTAACATGTTCCTTCATTTGTTCAGTTTAGAATCACTGAAGAGAGTGTCAGATTTTGGAACTAATCATAGAACAATAAGGAATAGATAAATAAAGCTGAAAGAATATCATTTATTTAATGTTGGAATGCAATATAGAGACAAAGAGGTTGTGTTTATGCCATTAAAAAAATAATAAGAACCACTAGGAAGAATAAAATTCCATGAGTGAGCAGAAGAAAGTTACTAATAAAATATTTAACATTTTTGCTGTATCTAGTTGAAGGCTATACCACTTATTAGTTTTAAAATATGAATTCTACAGAAACTATTAGAGTTTCTTATGTATTGGTATTACTTATTAATAGAAGTAAAGTAAGGATTTGGGGCTGTCTAAAGATGGGAGGAGGATAGTACAAAAGCCAGAGAAGGATATTTCAGAAGTGTGTGAGTGGTAAGGTAAAATTTTGACTATAGAATTTTGAAATTCTTTACCACTATTTCAAAGAAAATCTTTAATTTATTT
>NW_012155002.1:0-1460 GCF_000956105.1 Propithecus coquereli | reverse complement strand
ATACAGGTAATTAATAGGATATTAACAAGGGTGTCTTCTTTTAATAATACTTAACATTTAATAGAGGATTTAAAATCAGTTTTTGTTTTTTTAATAGCAGGATAGTAAAAGATATAACTGGGACAAAAGAGAGGGAGATATAACTGAGATTAAGAGTGTCTCAAAAAATTTCGGAAGAGATGGCCTGGATTTGAGTACAGAGCAGTAAGTCAGACAAAGAAGTAAAAGTAGAGCACTTTAGATAGACAAAACAATGCAGTTATAAGAAGGCATCTGACAAGAAATAAGGCTGAGAAGTAAATAATGCCAAGATGGCGCAGGGCCTTTTATACCATTCTAAGAATCTTAGTTACATACTATATGTAACAAATAGGCAGCCATCAACGGTTTTTCAGCAGAGTTACATAGTCAAACGTGTGTTTTAAACAGACTATTTTTGTGGCAATGTTGAGAATAGATTGGAAAAAAAAAAAAAAAACAAGTATGGGTCAATAATTCCAGCAAGAAATAGGTCCCGAGCACATATGATGGCAATGAAGATGGAGTAAATGGGATAGATTTATGAACAACTTTATGATGGAGATTTGATATATCTGAAATTGGAGGACAGAGATCAAAATGAATTCCCAGTCTCTGGCTTAGGCAACTGAGTTGATTGTGATGTAACTAATTACTTATGAAAAATATAGGTATTTTACAAGATCTTACATATAAGGTGCTAGGATCCCAGGATCATAGAATTCCAGAGTTTAAGAAGTCATGATTTTTTCTTAGAAAGTATGTAATCTATTGATTTTTTGAAGCTTTTGGAAAGAGTAAATTATCTCACTTATAACATTAGCATCAAAAAAGAAATAAAATCATGAAAGTTACTTATCGGAAAGAATTATTCATAAAACCCTTTCAGAATTGTATTTGTTTTCTGCATGTACCATAATGGCTTTATAACAAGGGTAAAAAGCCATAAAAAGTATACAACTAGAAAAATAGGAAAATAAGAAAATTATGTCAGAGTAGAAAAATCATAGAATAATCATAGAATCAATTCATACTCCTCGTTTCCTTTAAATAGAACATCTTATGTTTTCCCTTCCTCTCTGAGCAAGTCTCTTGAACTCCCAGATAAAATGTGAGCATTGGGAGAAGGATTTATAACCTCCAGGAAATTGTTTTATTATATTGATAGAAGAAATAAGCTCTACATATTTTAAAATCTGGAAATTCAGTTTTCAGGGGTGCCATGAATATGCCCTCCAATTTGACACACTACATAATAGTAAGTATATTCACAGAAATATTAAGGCTAAAATCTTAGGGTGAAAAACACATTTGTTATTAACTTAAAGATAAAATAACCCCAGAAAAAAGAAGTCACATATGGGTACTGGAAGACACCAGAAAAACTTATTGATTGTCCAAACTTAATCAAACCTAAAACAATGTTGAAATAGGGTCCAAAG
>NW_012155001.1:7188-7544 GCF_000956105.1 Propithecus coquereli | reverse complement strand
CCCTGTGGGTAGATTATGTTTATTTTTATATATAGCTGCTTTTCCATCATTTTGATAACATAATGTAGCCAGCAGTTGACAACCATCTTACTGTCTTATTGATTTTATATTTTAATCTTGAAAATCATATGTGAATTCCAGGAAAGCACTATATTAAAAATATCTAATCCAAAAGCATGCAAGCATTGCTTTAAATCACTGATGAAATGCTGGCTTCAACATGTTGAACAGAAACCAAATATTAAGTAGAACTTTTAGTGACCATCAGTCTGACTGTCTTCAGGCTTCATATTTTACTTTATTTGAAGATGCCAATCAGTATTTTGCATACTTCACTGCAGTGTTTTAACAATCAT
>NW_012155001.1:3896-4588 GCF_000956105.1 Propithecus coquereli | reverse complement strand
ATGTAAGGTCCTATTCATCATATGTATTTCAATATATTAATAATTATGTACATGGTTTCCTTTATCTTGAGTCGCTTTTATCTTCAAGTTATACAGTTGGTACTGAGCTTTATCTTCCCATATGTCATTATACCACTGTTAAGAAAAAACCTGGAATTTAGTCTCCCATTTAAGACCTTTTGATTCTCTGACACTCTGACAGTGTTGTAAGAAATATATTAGAGTTGGCTCCAGTTCACTTTATTTACTAACTATGTGTGTTCATGCATACAAGTCTCTTAAAGATTCTGAACTTGCATTCTCACATGAAAGATAATATTTTACGACTTATTTTCCTAATATAATTAAATCTGATGGACAATACCTAGATAAATGGTGAAGTGGTACATACATATTATTTGTTTTTACCTTTTTACACAAACCTTCCACTGTAGTTTCACTCATGTACACATCGCCCATCTCCTCACTGAACGTCTTTACCTGCTACTGTAGTTGTGTAACTTCAGTACTCCCTTCAAACCCTTGCTCAAGCCTGAACACCTTCCTACCTTCAGACCACTTCCTTGCATAACCAACTTAATTGTTTTTTATCTTTGTCACTCACATATAATACATTATTTAGTGCTCTGAAACGAAGATAATATATTTGTTTTGTACCTATCTGACTTACTACAGCCTGGCACAGAGCTCTC
>NW_012155001.1:0-513 GCF_000956105.1 Propithecus coquereli | reverse complement strand
AAGTTAAAAATTTATCTCCACACGAAAACCCGTGCATGGATATTTATAGCAGTTTTACTCATGATTGCCAAAACTTGGGAGAAACCAAGATTTTCTTCAGCAGGTGAATGGATAAATAAATTGTGGTACATTCAAACAGTGAAAGGTTAGTGCTAAAAAGAAATAAGCTATCAAGCTATGAAAAAAATGGAGGAAACTTAAATGTGTATTACTAAGTGAAAGAAGCCAGTCATAAAAGGCTATGTACTATATGATTACAATTATAAGACCTTCTAGAAAAGGAAAAATAATGTAGCCAGTAAGAAAATCAATGGTTGCTATGGAGTGGGGAAAGGGATAAATAGATGAAATTACAGAGGATTTTTAGGATAGTGAAACTATTCTATATGATACTATGATGGTGGGTATGTGTCATGTACATTTGTTCAAACTCATAAAATGCTCAACAGCAAGAGTAAACCTTAATGTAAACTATGGATTTTGGGTGATAATAGTGTGTCAATGTAGGTTTAT
>NW_012155000.1:20701-21062 GCF_000956105.1 Propithecus coquereli | reverse complement strand
CAATTTTAAAGCAGGTAATCATGGAACACACTTTAACAAATTCCCTTTAGACTTCCTGTAAAGAGAAGTAGGAATTCTCAGAACTCAGCCCTTAGCAAATTACTTTCAAATTCCCTTTTTTTTTTTTAAAAAAAAAAAAAACAAGATTGGCCTAAAAGTATTTCTACCTTCACAGACAACCCAGGTTCCCAGATCACTTGCAACCAGGTCTCTGGGTTTCTGTACCAACCAGAGAGAGGGAACAGACAGTAGGTACTTCCTGTATGTGTCTAATTCAACACCTGAAACCCTTGTTTTTAATCCTCTAATTGCTTTCTAAAATCTAGCAGTAAAAAATGGACTAGAGCAATTTACAGATCCT
>NW_012155000.1:11486-12101 GCF_000956105.1 Propithecus coquereli | reverse complement strand
GGGGCTGTTATAATTCTGTGTGATTGGAAGCCCTGGCCTACTCTTGGCTAAAAGAATTCTTGTTAAGACAAGTTCTCTCTCCCCTCTTTTAAAAAATGATTTTTAAAATACCTTTATTGAAGTATGATTGACATAAAAAGCTGTAGGTATTTAATACATTCAACTTGATGTCTTCAGAGAAATTTACACACCAGTGAAACTATTAATATCGAATCATCACATTCATCAATGCCATAAGTGTATCCATCACCTTCAGAACTTTCCTTCCACAATCTTTATTTTTGTTGTTGTTGCGTGATTTTTTTTTTCATTTTGTGGTAAGAACACTTAACATGATGGAAACAACCTAAATGTCCATGTATGGCTGAAAGGGTGGAGAAAATGTGGCGTATACATATGATGAAATATTATTTCAATCTTTAAAAGGAAGGAAATCCTGTTATTTGCAACAATATGGATGAAACTTGAGGACATTATGTTGAAAGAAATAAACCTGACACAGAATGACAAATACTGTACGGTATCACGTATATGTGGAATCAATTCTCTTTTCACTTGATTCACTTACTTTCTTCTCAGGATAGCCATTGTAAGATTTGAGGACAGGTTAATTGT
>NW_012155000.1:0-292 GCF_000956105.1 Propithecus coquereli | reverse complement strand
TCCAATTGCATACAGAAATGAATAGGAAACTACCAAATGTATGATCTCTTTTAAGGGGGCTGCTAACCTGGATTTGGAATTGCTCATTATATATTAATTATATTCCTTGACATTGATCCCTTAATTTAGTTCTAATGTACCCCTTAAAACATCATCATGCCACTAATTAGTTTAGCAACCCCAACAGTATAAAAGGATGAATTTCTTTTGGGTCCCATTTAAACTGTCAGATGTTTTTTAGTAGTGACATCCAGAGAATGAAGTTTCTTAATGACCATAGACCATGTGAAAA
>NW_012154999.1:5176-5673 GCF_000956105.1 Propithecus coquereli | reverse complement strand
AGACAGAAAAACAGTAAAATATTTCAAGTCTGCAAAAACAGCTGGAATGAAATGATAGCTATGCAGTTTAGAAAAAATTAAATAAAACTTAAGCCTCAGAGCCCTTCACTTGCAATAATCCTGTCCAAAGCCCTTCACTAATTTTACATTAGTAATTTTCTATTTTTTTTCCTTAAAAAGAGGGTCTCCAAAATTCACATCTGTGAAGGAATCTATAAGCATAGTTTGAGGAATCTAGTAAAAATGCAGACAAATTTACCAACTAGGGTTTGCTATGTTGACATTTGACTAACTAGCTGTTTTTGTTGTTGTTCTTTATGGTTTTTGCATTGCCCACCCTGAATAATTTAGAGCATCCTTCCATTCCGGCTGCAGAAAGCATCCCCTCATTACCATGCTTTCAGCAGGTGGGTTTATAAAACTTCCCCAAGGGTTTCCAGGTAAGGGGCATGTGGCCGATGAAGAGACTGTCCCCTTTCTGTGGTCATGAGTATGAC
>NW_012154999.1:2987-3286 GCF_000956105.1 Propithecus coquereli | reverse complement strand
GCCTCGGCCTCCCAGAGAGCTAGGATTACAGGCATGAGCCACCGCGCCCGGCCTTAGGTATAATTTCTAATAGCAGCTGCATTCACTCTCAAACACACTTGTGTTGGGCCATACAACACTTAGCCTAGTCATATTTTTGTTTTGGAGTATTCTGTGTCTGTTCTTGGCTATCACTTATTTAGCTTTGACTTGTATGATAGGCAGTGTGCTAACAGTTTCATATGTCACCGTATCATTTAACCTTCACAATAACCCTATGAGGTAGAGGTACTGTTTTGTACTTTTATTATTTTACAGAT
>NW_012154999.1:0-767 GCF_000956105.1 Propithecus coquereli | reverse complement strand
AACATGCTGCACAGGTTTGTAGCCTGGGAGCAATAAGCCATACCATATAGCCTAGGTGCATAGCAGGCTCTTCCTTCTACATCTGTATAAATAACCCTCTATGATATTTGCATAATGATGAAATTTCCTAACGACACATTTCTCAGAATGTGTCTATGTCATTGAGCAATGCAAGACTGCAGATGTCCTGGACTATCCCATAAAGGTATATTTGTCACTCTTAAGGATCAGTCAATTATTTGGTGAATGAGTTTGCCCCCCATGTTTTTATTCAAATTATAAATTAAGGCCAGGATGGAAGTAGCCACACAATTCTCCACAATAAAGCTTTTCAGTTAAAGTTTATACAGGAACTAGTTATGGTGAATTAAAGCCATGATATATTGTTTTTAGTAGGACCTTTATGTATTCTATACATGAAAAGAACAAATCCCCCTTAAACTACATACCCAGATATCGTATAGCTCCTCTATTATCTATTCTAAGGTAGGGTGGGGAGAGGGTAGGAGGAATAGCAGAATTGTTCTGAGAAAGAATTAAGATAAAAACGTAACAACCTATGAGTACAGTTGCTTTCACTAATTCAGGTTGAAATAATCAACTTCTGCTATATGTGTATATATATATATATGCACACACATACACATATATACACACACACACATTGTTGCACTATACAATAAACTGTATTCCTGCCTTTGAGGTCACTTGAGAAAGCTGATTGCACAAGTCCAATCCTATCTAACAATGTATTCACACATCCAATA
>NW_012154998.1:5056-5394 GCF_000956105.1 Propithecus coquereli | reverse complement strand
CACATATCTTCCACTTGTTCATCTGGTGACATTGTGCTTGTTAAGGTTAACATTTCATTGGTTCTGCATTCCAAAACATTGGCAGGAGAACTTTTTGAGACTAAATAATAACAAATACCAACACATAAGGTGGTGGGGATGTGGAAGGATGGAAGGAGTAGGAAGACTCATTGAATGCTTCATGAGAAAATATAATTTTATAGACACCCATAAAAATGCCCTTTAACAGTAATCCCACTACCAAAAAGTTATCCAAAGTACATAATTCTAAAGGAAGAAAAATCTATGAAAGCAAAGGCTTTGGGGCAGCATTTTCTATTTCAGGTAAAGGGTAAATC
>NW_012154998.1:3431-3762 GCF_000956105.1 Propithecus coquereli | reverse complement strand
ATCACACAGACTACTTTCCCAGACATAATATTGAGCAAAATGAGCCAGATACGATGAGTGCCTTCTATATGATTCCTATTTATATAAATTTCAGAAATAGGCAACAATAACTTATGTTGAGGGAAGTCAAAGATGGTTGCCTGGTGTATGTTCATGTGTGTGCAGGGGAGGGGATGACTGAGAAGTTGTACGAGGGATAGGAAATCTTTCGCTTAAACTGAGAAGAGGTTACCCAAGTGTAGACGTACATAAAACTTCATCAAGGTGCACTCTTAAAATCTGTGCACATTAGTATATATGTATCTCATATCTTAACAAACAAGCAAACACA
>NW_012154998.1:0-536 GCF_000956105.1 Propithecus coquereli | reverse complement strand
ATGTACCAACAAAAAGACATGAACAAAAATGTTTATAGTAATATTTTTTTACAATAGTCCTCAAAAGAAAGTAATCTAAACAAATAAGTGAAAGGATAAATTGTGGTACAGTCATATAATGACATACTACACATCAATATAAATAAATAAACTAATGCCATACACAATAATCACACAGACTACTTTCCCAGACATAATATTGAGCAAAATGAGCCAGATACGATGAGTGCCTTCTATATGATTCCTACTTATATAAATTTCAGAAATAGGCAACATTAACTTACGTTGAGGGAAGTCAAAGATGGTTGCCTGGTGTATGTTTATGTGTGTGCAGGGGAGGGGATGACTGAGAAGTTGTACGAGGGATAGGAAATCTTTCGCTTAAACTGAGAAGAGGTTACCCAAGTGTAGATGTACATAAAACTTCATCAAGGTGCACTTTTAAAATCTGTGCACATTAGTATATATGTATCTCATATCTTAACAAACAAGCAAACACATAAACAAAAACAGAATAAATCAATGACTATGTCCTA
>NW_012154997.1:12347-12637 GCF_000956105.1 Propithecus coquereli | reverse complement strand
GGTTTTCCATATGTTTATGTCCTCTGTGGGTTTTTTCTTTTATAGTGACTGTAGTATTTTGGCAAAGGCAATAATAAGATATAACTGTTCAAAAGCCATCAAGTAGAAACAAGATAGATATGTTCAAGAATAGAGAGAAAATAAGTATAGATGCAATATGGGAATCATGGGTGGGGATTTCTTGGGGGGGGATGGGAGAAGTAAAGTCAAAGAAGGAAGCAAGACTCAGATCAAGTAAGATTTAAAGGCATATAAGGAATTTGTATTTTAAGTGTGAATCTAAATTACTG
>NW_012154997.1:9890-10469 GCF_000956105.1 Propithecus coquereli | reverse complement strand
CCTAGAATATTAAAATTGTAAATCTGTAATTTAATTTCAAAAGACCATTCTATTTAGCACCTATCTTTACTAAGTTAGGGGATTTTTAAATCCATTTTATAGATACAGCAGTAGAAGCTAAGAGATATTAAATGTTTTTCAAGAACACTGAAAGGCACATTATAAGCACTTAAATAATAGTTAAATGGATGTGTGAATAACTATGCCAGCAAATGCTAAAGTGAGGATTATAATCTAGGCTTCTCTCTATTAATGTTTACACTACCACTAATTGCATTATTGATTACATTAAATATTTTGAAAAATCATAAAGCTATTAAATTCTATTTGGGTTCAAGGATCGATATTTCTTATTAAAATTTTCAATTGCTTCTTTTTTTCTCTTCCTCCAAACCATGTGTTATTTAATGACATGGCAAGGAGAAAAGTTATAACCCTGTGGGAACCAGGAAGCCATTCATTTAAGCTACTCTATTTAGTCACTTAAACTTAGGATACTTAATCCATACCTTTCCTTTAAATGTCATATTTGCATTCTTCTAGAAATTATATATTTTTTAAACAAATATGAGATGTTTT
>NW_012154997.1:0-345 GCF_000956105.1 Propithecus coquereli | reverse complement strand
TAAGTCTTGCCTATATGTGTAATCTCAAACAAGCAAATGAACCAACAAGCAATGCCTGCACCCAGTGCCCTGAGTGACAGATTCAGCTGGGAGGTGCAGTACGAGGTCTGTCCCAATCATAATATGGGACACCTAATGCTTATCATATGATGCTGTAATACTGGGTGTGAAGACTCTGACTTGTCTTCTTATGCGTGCCACTGACATCAGGGGCCCAGAGGTATAGATTAAGATTAAGATTCCTCATTACCTGGCATCCTATAGTTTACCATTCACTCCCATTCTGAAGCAAAAACACTTTGGGTACAGAGTTGGGAGAATGGGAATCAAGGAGGTGGTAAAAGG
>NW_012154996.1:112347-112727 GCF_000956105.1 Propithecus coquereli | reverse complement strand
AATTTAGAATATAAAAGTTTAGTTTAATGTGCTGTGCATAATTGCCTAAAAAACTGATTTCTGGAGATAGCTGGATCATTGTGGAATTCAACAAATCATGGAAGTTTAAAATCAAAATCTCTGATGTTAAGATTGTATAATTGAATAATTTGGATTTAAATGTGTTTACATTGTCCTATGCTTTCATAAATCTACTTGACTGGTAAGAGGGAGAGCTCAAAGGTTGGTTTTCTAGGCCCCTAAACCACACCTTTTTCTCTTCTCTTGGTCAGGGTAATTTGAAGACTGAAAGTTAAGATGAATAGATTTAAAACAATAAGCTAATCAATTATAAAACCAGAGGAACATCAAAGGTGTCTGGCTTCCTCTCCCCTGCTCAT
>NW_012154996.1:111400-111725 GCF_000956105.1 Propithecus coquereli | reverse complement strand
ATAATGCACTCACATCTTTAGGCCATTTTTAAATTATGTTGTTTATTTTCTAGCCATTGAGTTGTAAGAGTTTATTGTATATTCTAGATACAAATCCTTTGTCTTATATGTATCTATTTTGTAAATATATTCTGCTAGTCTTTTACTTCTTATACTTTTCTTTTTTTGTTCAACAGCTTAACAAAATAGCAATTTATTTCTTGTTCATATCACAGTCCAATATGGGTTGCCTGAGAGGTGGAAGAATCTCTGCTCCAAGCAGTGATCTAAGGAATCAGAATTCTCCCATCTAGTGGCTCCTCAATGCCTTAAGCTTTGGAGTCCT
>NW_012154996.1:106533-107359 GCF_000956105.1 Propithecus coquereli | reverse complement strand
ATTTTTAACTTTAACTTTTCCATAAGATTAATTCCTTTTTCATTTTTGTTAGGATTTCTTAACTGTTCATTTATTTTCAGCATATGTTACTTTAAATCGTTTGATTTATTTATGAAAGCTACAAAGTATTTGTTTGCTAAATCCCACATCTCAGCCTAACTGAAGTAAGTTTATATTGAATACTTTTTTTTTCCCCCAGAATAAGAGTCACACTTTCTTATTGTTTTCCATATCTTGTAATTTTTTGTTGAGGAGTGGACATTTTAAAAGTACATTTTAGTGACTGTACATTTTGTTTTGTTCTTTGGAGGTAATTGGACTTTTATTTTCCTATGCAATTAATGTGTCTAGGCATACATTTTAAAATCTGTATCCCTGTTGTATACAACTGTTGGCTGGTGTTTCTCTTTCTAGCTTTTCTCCATAGGGATATATCCTGAACTTGTGTAGTTGAAGGGCCAGTCATTTCCTAATTTGCGCTCAGACCAATTAGGCTTTCTGCCAGTTGAGAAATATGTGAATTGAAGAATACATTCACAGGCACATCAAATTTTTAAGTCTCTAATTTTCAAATTTCACTGGGATCCTGGCTTCTCCGTAATTTTGTATGGCTTATGCAGTTTTCTCTGGGATCCTGGTTTCCCCATGTTTATGTATAGTTTATGTAGTTCGTCAGTCATCCCAGAATGTGTACTTTATTATCTTAGCCAATTTAAAGCTCTGTCACTTCAAAAATTTCCCAGTTTTAAGATTCTTTTCTCCACATACACATTCAAAAAGTCCATAAACTTATCATACGTTCTTCACTAAGAAGCTATTTCTCATA
>NW_012154996.1:96569-96871 GCF_000956105.1 Propithecus coquereli | reverse complement strand
TATCAGTTAACTCAGAACTCACAGAATCAAATATTAGAATGCAATTAAGGGCAAGAATTTTCTTCATGTAACAAGTTTAGGTCATCTCATTCTTTTTTAACTTTAAGGGAAAAAGTAGTATTTTACTCACTATAGTTGTTTTTCAGCATCATATAAAATAGTTTAAAAAGTGATACATAGCCACAGAAAATATTAAAATGTATTATGAAGTCTTTGTTTTTGTTTCTGTTTATGTGGTGAACCACATTTATTGATTTGCTTATGTTGAACAATACTTGCATGCCTGGGGTGAAGCCCATTTG
>NW_012154996.1:93099-94195 GCF_000956105.1 Propithecus coquereli | reverse complement strand
AAAAAAAAAAAAAAAAAAGAAATAATGTTTTATGTGTGGAAGGATAAGGATCAATCTGTGTTAGGCCTTTTGAACTTATAAAATCTTTTATAGAAAATAATATTAAAATTAAGATATACATTGTTCCCTCTAGATACGAACATTTTGTTAGGGTACTATTTCCAGAAAATCCAGGGATGTAATTATTGGTAATTACAGCGACTCTAAAATGAAGGTAGAAGAAAAAAATTTTAAGTAACTACTAGGATTCTAACCCCAAGGATTAAAGGAGGTCCCCAATAATGGTAATCAGAAATCAGGAATATGTAGATTAATCATCATTTGAATAACATATTAAACAAAAATGCTTTCAACTTTATATAAATTGGTAATTATGTATTTTATGGTGAATTTGTCACCTTAATCAGATATAGTAGTAAATTAACAAATACATGTATATGCCATATTTATTCAACTTAAGTTAGTTCATGAGCAAACGCTGCTCATGACCGGATCCTGATTTCCAAAAGGCGATTGTTAACTTGGAGTATCTGACAGACTTTGCAAAGACTGAAACAATACAGTGGTGTGCTTTTCAGATAAACTTACCATGGGAAGAATCTATACTTGCCTTTTTTTTTTTTTTTTAATGTGCACTAAATTGCCCTAGTGCCTTGAATTCTCCTGATCAATAAACATTATTAATGTGCTTAACTCCATTATAAGCCACTGGTTGTGTAAAATATGTCATATTAGATTAGCAAATGTATATTTTCTCTAGGTAATGATTAGGCTTGCTATTCTAGTTACATGGAAAAATTATAAACATTTCTTAAATTAAATCAACTATTGAGTGACTCTTCTAATTACCTGACAATTAGCCAACATGGGCTTCATTTATAATAATGACCTAGTATAAACGGGGAATTCCTGTCACCTGTTTGAACAATGAGGAAAAGAAACATTCCTTGTACTTCTAGTTCCACTTATACACAACACAAAGGCAGTTAGTAACCTGAAAATGAAGGAAAAAAAATCAATTTTATAATCTAAATATAAGGAAAAGTTCCAATATTCATTCTCTGTTTTTATTAGTTCAAAATTAAATTGAATCTAA
>NW_012154996.1:92111-93049 GCF_000956105.1 Propithecus coquereli | reverse complement strand
AAGTCTTTGTTTTTGTTTCTGTTTATGTGGTGAACCACATTTATTGATTTGCTTATGTTGAACAATACTTGCATGCCTGGGGTGAAGCCCATTTGGTCATGGTGGATTATTTTTTTGACTACTGTTGAATTCAATTTGCTAGCATTTTATTGAGGATTTATGCATCTATATTCATAAGGAATATCGGTCTGTAGTTTCCTTTTCTTGTTGTGCCCTTTCTGGGCTTTCATATCAAGGTGATACTGGCTTCACAGAATAAGTTGGGGAGGATTCTCTCCTTCTCAATGTTATAGAATAATTTCTGCAGTATGGGTACCAGTTCTTCTTTGTAGGTCTGGTAGAATTTGGCTGTGAATCCTTTTGGTCCAGGGCTTTTTTTGTTGGAAGACTTTATTATTACTACTTCAGTCTCACTGCTTGTTATTGGTCTGTTTAGAAGTTGTACTTCTTCCAGGAAGGTTGTGTGTTTCTAGGAATTTATCCATTTCCTC
Source organism: Propithecus coquereli (assembly GCF_000956105.1). Taxonomy (NCBI): domain Eukaryota; kingdom Metazoa; phylum Chordata; class Mammalia; order Primates; family Indriidae; genus Propithecus; species Propithecus coquereli. The sequence continues at coordinate 92,558 of NW_012154996.1, read as the reverse complement.
TATGTTTTCTAGTTTATATGCATAGAGATATCTCTAATATTCATGGATGATGATTTGTATTTCTGTGCTACCAGTGTTAATATCTCCTTTTTCATTTCTGATTGAGCTTATTTGGGTCCTTTCTCTTCTAATCCTGGTTAATCTAGCAAGAGATCTATCAATTTTCTTTCTCTTTAAAAAAAAAACAATGTTTTGTTTCACGGCCCTTTTGTCTTTTTTGTTTGTTCATTTGTTTTCCATTTCATTTTTCTCTGCCCTGACTTTCGTTACTTGTTTTTTTCTGCTGGCTTTGGGTTTGATTTGCTCTTCCTTTTTTTTTTTTTTTTTTTTTTAGTTTCTTGATATGATATCTTGCCTTGCTTCTAGTGGAGTCAGCCTAGCTCACAAGTCCCAGAACAATAGAACCTGGTTCAGATGCAGAGCGAAAGGAACACTTATACATTGTTG
>NW_012154996.1:79466-79797 GCF_000956105.1 Propithecus coquereli | reverse complement strand
GCATTGTACTCATTAGGTATGAATTTGCCCATCCCTTCCTCCCCCTCCCCTCTCTTGATTTCCGTTGAATTTTACTACCATATGTACATATCAGTATTGATCATTTAGTTTCATTTTAATAGTGAGTACGGGCGGTGTTTATTTTTCCATTCTTGTGATATTTTCATTAAAAGGATGGTCTTCAGTTCCATCCAGGTTGTTACAAAAGGTATTAGTTCACCATTTATTTTTATAGCTAATACTCCATGGTATACATATACCACATTTTATTAATCCACTCATGTATTGACGGGCACTTGGTTTTTTCCACATCTTTGCAATTGTGAATTGT
>NW_012154996.1:76837-77806 GCF_000956105.1 Propithecus coquereli | reverse complement strand
AATAATCAATTCATGCCAATGTTTATTGAAAACTTATGCCATGCATTACACTAGGTACTAGGCATATAAAGATATCTAAAACCAAAACTTCACCAAGCTCACAATTTTGTGGGTAAAACAAACAAGTTCAATAAAATTTTAAGAATTCTAAGATTATGGCAACTATAGATTGACATGAAAGTGGTGATTAGCGACATTTAACCTATTTAATTAAAATGGGTGGTGTTGGTAGTGGTGAATAAATAATCTGGAAAAACATGATAACCAACTTAGATGTGAAGGATAAACATTAAACAGAGCTTCTGGAGTTGGAAACACTGCACTGGGGAACTGAGATTGAATGAACACTGGAGCAAAGAAGATAAAAGGTGGAAATGCCCTTTATCAAAAAGGGAAGTATTTCTTGTTGCCAAATAACAGAGAATCATTTGGGGTGGTGGAGGGTTGTAGAATTGACACCAGATCATGCATCAGAGGTGAGCAGGAGCATGAGTTTACACACTCAGCAGTAGTGGGAAGAGACCTGTGAGGCAGATCTACAATGGCCTCTCATCCCATGAAGCACTAAATGGAGAAGTCATTCAGGGTAACTATGTCCTGTGTCCTGTTAATACGTCCTACATATCGAGCCATATTTGCTTCACAATTTCATTTTGTGTTTTCTACTTGCCTTTCCATTTTAATTTTTTGTAAATTGTAACCTCTAGGAGATATTCCAGTTAGCTCTTCAAAATGAGGTGATATCTGGAAATTAAATGAGTAAGCCACTTCGTCTTCCATTTTATCGATGGAACTACTATATAACAAAAAATGCAGCAGATCTATGTACCACTTATTCTGCCTGAGTTCGAACCAGTGCTGGAAGATTTTTGTGATGCATTTTGCAGTGTGCTTTATTGACAAACTCACATATAGTACATTTGAGATAATGAAATTTGTGTGTGTGTGTGTGTGTATCTGTATGTGTGT
>NW_012154996.1:76366-76787 GCF_000956105.1 Propithecus coquereli | reverse complement strand
AATTCAAATAATGATGTTTCCCTATTGTGATATTTAGAATTGAATAAAATGATTATTGAAAACAAAACCTGTGCATTGTTTTCTATCTTTGTGAAAAATTCCATCAGTTCATTGCATTCTGGGATTCAAGCCAGAAGGATGGTGAAATTCAAATAATGTTGTTTCCCTATTGTGATATTTATTATTCAATTAATTTTTTGATGCTTTCATCTCCTACTTGCAAGAGTAATAAGAATTCCCTTAATTACTTTGCATTGCACATAGAGCTGTTTCGAGTACTCTCAGAAAGCAAATTCTAATTAAGAAACTTTAAAAAAAGTAGAGAGTAATTTTACCTTCTGATTTTTAGCCACTGATGAATTTAAGGGTCAACAGAGCAGCAGTCAAGGTGATAAACAAAACAAAATAAAATTCCAGTATT
>NW_012154996.1:66033-67152 GCF_000956105.1 Propithecus coquereli | reverse complement strand
TTAATTGATATACTTGTGTACATATCTAAATGTAAAAAATCCCATTGTTTCGGGTTTAGCATGACATTTGAAAAAAGGAAAACTTCTATTAAAAATAACTTGAATAGAAATAGATTCACAAAATATGCCCATACAGAATTAGGATCCCTTTTCCCTTTTATTAATCTAATTTAATTTTACTGGAGAAAATTTTCTAATAAATGTGTCTCTGTTCTGTGGAAATGTCAATGAATGTGTTAAAGCAACTTCTTTGGAGATTTATCATAGAAAGTAATTTCCAAATTTTACTTTTTGTTGCACTGTGCAGTGTCACAGATAAAAATGTTTTTGAAATTGCTGTTTCCTAGATGATACTGAAAAACCTGAAAGGTCATGAGTGTCCCCTTTCTGACTGTTAGATAATAAGCATGGCTGTCTTTTACAAAGAATAATTTAACCCCTACATAAGATCATCTCTAATGTTAATGAGTGTTTTATTTTTTCCTTAAGATGTTTAAATGTGTATGGCTCATTTGACATAAATGTTTATTCAAAAGCATATGTTTATTTACAAGCATGGGATTAAAGCAAGTGTGGATAAATCAAAATGCTTAATCTAAATATCAAGCAGTTGGTAAAAAATATGAGCTTCCTACAGTAGCAATTTCCATATTAAGAAAAGAGGATGGCTAGGCGCATAGTCCCAGCTACTCTGGAGGCTGAGGCAAGAGGATCTCTTGAGCCCAGGAGTTTGAGGTTGCAGTGAATTATGATGGTGCTACTGCACTCTAGCCAGGGCCACAGAGTAAGACCGTCTTAAAAAAAAAGAAAAAAAGGGAGGGGTGTGGGGTGCTAGTCTCACTGCTCCAGATGCCATGCTATTTAATTGAAGACAGTGAATAAATGCATATAAATGGTATGTATGAAAAAATAATACAGAGTAAGTATCTATTTGGGTCTACTTACTATTCAATTTGAGATGCAGAATTATAAACACACAAGTGAAAATAAAAAGGACTTAGACATTTTCTTTTCATTTTTGTTAATATTTTCACCTGACAAAATTGAAATACACTGACAATATTTAAGTTCAAATAGGTTTGATTCTGAATACGTGAATTGAACAATCTACAGAGACTT
>NW_012154996.1:65557-65983 GCF_000956105.1 Propithecus coquereli | reverse complement strand
GGAGTATCCCTCTACTGCCCTGGCTAGAGTGCAGTGGCATCATCATAGCTCACTGCAACCTCAAACTCCTGGGCTCAAGCTGTCCTCCTGCCTCACCCTCCCAAGTAGCTGGGACTACAGACATGAACCACTACACTCAGTTAATTTTTTGCATTTTTAGTAGAGACAGGGTCTCACTCTTGCTTGGGCTGGTCTCAAGCTCCTGACCTCAAGCAGTCCTCCTACCTTGGACTGCCAGAGTGCTACAATTACAGGCATGAGCCATGGCACCTGACCAGAAACTTATTTTTTTAATGACTGAGTATATTTGCTGATGGAACTATCTACAAAACTTAATATATGTATTTTTGAATGATTGTCTTAGTTCTTGTATTCATTTAAACTATTTTTCATTGTCCAGTTGTTTTAGATTGCATTTACCTGTAT
>NW_012154996.1:65081-65507 GCF_000956105.1 Propithecus coquereli | reverse complement strand
GGAGTATCCCTCTACTGCCCTGGCTAGAGTGCAGTGGCATCATCATAGCTCACTGCAACCTCAAACTCCTGGGCTCAAGCTGTCCTCCTGCCTCAGCCTCCCAAGTAGCTGGGACTACAGACATGAACCACTACATTCAGTTAATTTTTTGCATTTTTAGTAGAGACGGGGTCTCACTCTTGCTTGGGCTGCTCTCAAGCTCCGGACCTCAAGCAGTCCTCCTACCTTGGACTCTCAGAGTGCTACGATTACAGGCGTGAGCCATGGCACCTGACCAGAAACTTATTTTTTTAATGACTGAGTATATTTGCTGATGGAACTATCTACAAACCTTAATATATGTATTTTTGAATGATTGTCTTAGTTCTTGTATTCATTTAAACTATTTTTCATTGTCCAGTTGTTTTAGATTGCATTTACCTGTAT
>NW_012154996.1:61117-61950 GCF_000956105.1 Propithecus coquereli | reverse complement strand
AGTGGAATGATTAGAAAAATAGACATAATAGAGTGTCCAATATTAAAAAGGAAAATAAAATGCACTGTTTGAGGTGGTTTTGTGGTTGAGGGGAAAAATTGTACTTATGCTAATTAGTCTCAAGAATTCTTGAGGGTCTGAGATTTTATTCTACTCGCAAGCTAGTCAGTTAGTTGGGTCATTTCATTGATGCTCGCAGACAACATGAGATTGCTGGGTGAATGACAAAAATTGATTTATTACTCATATCAGTAGCTATAGTCAGAGCATCAGCATTTTCTCGTGGCATTTCTCTAAGGCCTATTTCCACAGGTTGACAGAAGGAAAGCTGGATGACACCTGAACATACAATGGGTTGCATCATATGAGAGTGTTGCTCCATCAATTAATATAACTATGTTAGAGACATAAATGGTCTCAGGAGTTTTGCAGGGCTTTGCCCTGAAGGAATATGTAAATGTGTTAGTTTGCATATCAAAATCTGATTCACCTCAGGAGGGCATCTGAAAGATCAGTGGCAGCTGCTTCCCAAGATGGTGTTGTGATTCTCAAACCTGTGATTCTGACTTGCGTTGAAAGGCAGAGCAGGTCTGCTAGGAGCCACAGGATGAGAGCTTATCAAAGAATGCCCGCCCAACAGACAGATGTGGCTAAAAGCAATTAGCCCAAGGGACAGTTCATGCTTAAACTTCTGACTACCTGTCTCAATACACAATAACTTGATAAAAAAAATATGGAGCCACTGTAACTCTGTTTAACTCTTCTGTTAAGTGATAAATTTACCTTAGAACTTAGAAGTTAGTCTTTGAAACATTTTGTAACCATTTGTTCAC
>NW_012154996.1:59420-59826 GCF_000956105.1 Propithecus coquereli | reverse complement strand
AAACCAGAAAAACAGGAAGCTAAGCCTCTAATATGTGATGTCCTGGCAGAAATTAAGTGGTGGTCTTATGTCGGGTAATTTGTGATGTGTTTAATAAAGGGACTGTTTACAATGTTGTCAAAAGAATGTAGAAAAACCTGAGCGATTGGCAAGTGTATGGACAGAAAGTGGAGCTCTGTGTGGCTGCTTACAACCTTTAGACTAAATGGGACAAGAGGAAGGGTTAGCTATCAAATCCTATATAGAGAAGATGATCTTTCAGTAGCCAACTAGTGTCAATCCCAGAGGGAGAGAGGCACCTCACTCTCCTCCTCTTTGATCTCTTACTATTGGCTCAAACTGATCACAAGCCAGAGTCCAGGGTTCCAATGATACAGTCCAGGAGCACACAGCAGGATAGAGAAGA
>NW_012154996.1:57423-58715 GCF_000956105.1 Propithecus coquereli | reverse complement strand
CTATGGAAAAAAATAAAATTGGTTCTATTAGGGGAGATACTGAAGAAACCAGAAAAACAGGAAGCTAAGCCTCTAATATGTGATGTCCTGGCAGAAATTAAGTGATGGTTTTATGTTGGGTAATTTGTGATGTGTTTAATAAAGGGATTATTTACAATGTTGTCAAAAGAATGTAGAAAAACCTGAGTGATTGGCAAGTGTGTGGACAGAAAGTGGAGCTCTGTGTGGCAGCTTACAACCTTTAGACTAAATGGGACAAGAGGAAGTGTTAGCTATCAAATCCTATATAGAGAAGATGATCTTTCAGTAGCCAACTAGTGTCAATCCCAGAGGGAGAGAGGCACCTCACTCTCCTTCTCTTTGATCTCTTACTATTGGCTCAAACTGATCACAAGCCAGAGTCCAGGGTTCCAATGATACAGTCCAGGAGCACACAGCAGGATAGAGAAGAGTGGAGTAGATCTGGCAGGGCTGGTAGGAGCTATCCAGCAAAACTTCAGAGACAAGGCATTACCAAAGGAAAATGAGGTTGGCAGTTGTGTTCCCTGGTTATGGTACTCATTGACGAGGAAGCCATGAAAGGAATAAAGTAACAGAAGAGATTTTCTGTGGTACCTAAAATTAAAAAGTAACCAAATTGTGTCTCTGCTGCCTTCTCCTTCCCTTTCCTGTCTCCATTTCTGCATTTCACTTCCTGTTTTCTGACTCGGTTATTTTCATAATAACTTCTGCATACTCACCTTAAAATCTTCCCGAATGTAAAGGTTTCCTTCTGATTGAAAAGCTGTCACTTCTTTTACTTCTGTCCAAAGTCCTGTTTCTTGATTGTTGATGAAGCACTTTCCTTCAGTTTTGGTTGAGAAGGATTACCAGGTTCACCCCAGATGAGCTGTCAAGAACATTAAGCCTGCATGGTCATAATAAGACCAAAAAGCAGTAGAGTGACAAAGATTTCTCTGTGAAGCTTCATAGATTCAGCAGTTCTAAGTACAACTTAATTAGGCTCCAAACTGAAAACAAGAGTTAGCTAAGAAAGGCAAAATTTAAGAGACTTGACTTGGATTATGGCATTTCTATCTTCTAGTAGGGAAAGGTGGAGGTATGAGATAATATTAACAATTCTGTTTGTGATTTTTTAAAAAAATGTGATTTAATCAAGTCTCATTTATTTATTTTTGTTGTTGCTGTGATTGCCTTTGGGATCTTCTACACAAATTCTTTGCCTAGACTGATATCTAGAAGAGTTTTTCTGACATTTCCTTCTAGAGTTCTTATGGTTTCATGCCTTACAT
>NW_012154996.1:54217-55508 GCF_000956105.1 Propithecus coquereli | reverse complement strand
TATTTCCCAATGCACCAGGCTTCTGTCTTACTTCTAATTCCATCACATATGAACACTTATTCATCAAAAATTTAAACTAAAAAAAAACCTTTAAACTGAAGTGAACTGCATTGTTTGGATAAGTGTAGTATGCTGTATTAGACATTTTGTTTCCAGGCATTCAGGTTTAGATCAAAAGAAAGTGATGTTACAGAGAAGGGGTAAAATACTACATTCTGAGTTATGCCTCTTGCTTTGTACAGGAGATGGGAGTTGTTATAAAAGCAGTTGGCTCACCATCAAATTGATATTAACCAGTCAACACTTAAGTGCACATAGAGTAATAACATTCATTGGTGTTGGGCAGATGTGGGGGAGGAAGGACAGGTATATACACACCTAACGGGCGCAGTGCGCACCATCTGGGGGATGGATACGCTTGAAGCTCTGACTTGGGTGGGGCAAAGGCAATGAATGTAACCTAAATATTTGTACTCTTGTAATATGCTGAAATAAAAAAATTAAAAAAAATAAAAGCAGTTGGATTGTTTTCATACATTATCATTGTTAAATGGAAAAAATAAACAAGCTTGTCATGGATGGCTGAGAAAAGTAATCTGCAAGGAAACTGTTGATCTGAAAACATACACAGTGTCTGCTGGTTTCTCAGCATGGGGATATAGTCACATTGGAGTAGGACACTGCCGAGAGGTGGACCCATAGCCCACCTCTGACTTCAAGCACATTGTTTAAGGACACGTTTGTAATAGTTGCTGTGGGAGTGAAGTAAGGGGAAAAATTTCTATTTTAGCTTGTTTTCAAATATGAATGAAATACACATTTCCTTTTGGATATGAATGCTCTAAATTTAGTAAAAAAATGCATGAGTGTGTGTGTGTGTGTGTGTGTGTGTGTGTGTGTGTGTGTGACTAGAACGTACCCATCTGTGCCGTAGTTTTTATGGACACAATGAACTATTACTAGAACTGATATTGTTATGCCTCATGCTTACTTTTACTATAGTTAAGAACTGAGTGGAAACAACTTGTCTAATTTACGCCTTTATTGTAAAAATAAGAGGAGTATAGTATTTCCTAATTCTCAGTAAAATTTTATACAGTATATGTGTTCCCACACAGGAAAGCAATCCACCTTCAATGCCTCTAAATCTGACTTAAAAATGGCCATGGCCGCCCTGTGTGCCAACTCTTCCCCCTACTCCCAGCGGGTTTTCCTCTCTTTTAACATTTCATGGTGGGAGGTGTCTGGCTTATTGCAATGAATGGGGAAGGGATGTTTTGTAAATTGTTGT
>NW_012154996.1:52041-52661 GCF_000956105.1 Propithecus coquereli | reverse complement strand
ATATTTTTCTCTTGTACCATGTTTTTAAAATACCGACCTCCCCACTAAGCTTTACAGCCTTTGGTAACCATCATTCTACTCTCTGTCTCCATGAGATCAATTGTTTTTAATATCTAGCTTCCACATACGATTGAAAACATGTGAGATTTGTCTTTCTGTGCTTGGCTTATTTCACGTAATATAATGTTCTCAAGTTCTGCTCATGCTGTTGCAAATGGCAGGATTTCATTGTTTTTATGGCCATACCATTTGACCCCACGATGTCACAGCTAGGTATATATCTAAAAGAAAGGACATAAAAATATTGAAAAAGATATCTGCACTCCTTTGTTTATTGCAGCACTAGTCACAATGGCCAAGATTTGGAATCAAACTAAATGTCTATCAATGGATGAATGAATAAAGAAATTGTGGTTCATCTGCACAATGGAATATTATATGGTTATGTCTCTTAAATGTGCTAATTTAACTAGCTAAATTTAATGCTTTTGTCTCATGTTAAGTAGATTCTTCCTGTAATAAATACTTTTCTCAGTAGTAACATTCCATTTGAAATGTTTCCTTAGCCTCTTTTTTGTATTTGGGGAAAAAACATTTTATCCTGTAGTTCAGAACAAATA
>NW_012154996.1:51308-51911 GCF_000956105.1 Propithecus coquereli | reverse complement strand
CCACAGAGATAGACTAAAACCCCAAAGATTCAAATTGCCTCTGACCTGAGTGGGATGGGGGCCCTCAAGAAGCGAAGGCCCTTTATCATGGAGCCAAAACACATGCACACATACATAAACACACACGCATGTGTGTATGCACATACATGCCAACACACATAATATGCGTGAATGCATGTGCACATATGCACACACAAGGCTCAGGATTTGAAGAAGCTGAAGAAGGATCCGGTAAAGACTCATAAATTAGTGATAAGGTATTATGACTAGTCTCAGATCATATTTTGGTATATTTTTGCCAAGTAAATAGAATGACTGAAAAACAAGTAAGTCTCATTTGCCATTAGGAAAGGAGTTAGTTGCATAACAATTGACTAGGCTGGGGTGTGGTTCTCATTTTTAACCCACTTTACATTCAAGCAGCATCTCATATATTTTCTTTTTCAAAAATTTTTTGTAGCCCCTGCCGGTATGCAGAACAGTTCGATGCATTGGTTTGAAATCCCTCTTGCATTTTCGTTTGGAATTTGGCTTTTCATCATCTATCAAAGGCAAAAGGAGACATAAAAGCAGAGATTAGAAAATATGTTTTTTCCTTAGGTA
>NW_012154996.1:50659-51258 GCF_000956105.1 Propithecus coquereli | reverse complement strand
AGTGTTTACCCATTGCTAAAACACAAACCCAATAATACTACCTCTAGTAAGACACAAACTTGATAATATCACTAAGGAACTTCAAACCATTGTCATGTTTCCCATTGTTCTTAGGCTAAAGATCTACATTTTTCACAGTCTTACCAAAACCCTGCACATCCTTGTTTTTCATCTTCATTTCATTCCACACATCCTTCTCTGCCAGCCTGCCACTTGTTCACCTGCAGTTATTGAAACGAGGGAAACATTTACTCAGAGGTTCCCCTTCCTGTCTACACATTGGTAAAGTGCCCGCATTTAGAGGTTGCACGGGTGTGTCAAGAGTGTTTCTGCAGCCATGCCATACCTAGCCATCGGAGAACTGGAAGGATGAAGGAAGTATGAACCAGGGCACCAGGTGTGGCGCTGTTGAGTTGCAAATATGTGAGACGGGAAAGCCTGTGACACAGAATTGGAAACCTCAGCAGGGGCTGACGTAAACAAGCATGAATTGGGAAAATTGTATGTGGTATTAGAGGTGCCCCAAACAATGGGAACAATTACAGTACTTACCTCATATTATTGAGGATTAACTGAATTGATATAATAATAAGATGTAT
>NW_012154996.1:36887-38049 GCF_000956105.1 Propithecus coquereli | reverse complement strand
AATATTTAATATGACTAAAGTGACAGTCACCACAAAAGTGGTCAATAGATTATGGATCCAAAGCAATACTAATAAAAATTAGGAGGTAGTTTTTTGGTGTAAAATGACAATCAAGCTATCCAGAGCAATTTTCAAAATGAAGAAGAATATTGGAGGATTTAAACTACTTACGATAGTGTTCTGGCAACTCAGCCATGATTAAATATATTGAGCAGAATAGAGAATGTAGGAATAGACTTACACATAACAGCTGATTGATTTTCAACAAAGGAACCAAGTCAATCAAAATGAAAAGAAAACTTTTTGGAACAACTCTTTGAACCACTCAATTTCTGTGTAGAATCTGTCTATGTGAAATATAAAGAACATTGACCTTCCTTTCACATCATATACAGTATTAACTCAAAATGTATCCTAAACCTCAATAGAAAAGCTAAAACAATAAAAACTTCTAAAAAAACATTAAGAAAATAAAAATGAAAGCCATCTAATGTGAGAAATACTTTGAATAGATATATCTGAGAAAGGACTTAGAAGAAGAATACATAAAAAACTTTTACAACTCAATCATAAAACAGAAAATAGCTGACTAGAAACAGGCAAATATTTCAAAAGGTACTAGGTAAAATAAATGTAAAACTGGCCATTAAGCACATGAAAAAAATTCTAAGCAAAAAAAATTAAAATAAGAAGTATAAAAATTAAAACCAATAATGAGATTCTTCCAGGTGTCTTCTAGAATGATCAAATATTTGGTGAGGCTTTAGAACAATTGAAATGCTCATACATTTCTAGGGATGTGAAATTGTACAAACACTTCATTAAAGGTTTTATCACTTTCTTTTTCTTTCCCTTTTAAAACCTTTCAAGGTTCCTTCTCACAGTCGTGAAGGAGAATCTTGTCCATGCCTCTTTTAGCTTCTGACAGTGTCAGACATTGCTCTGCTTGTTGGTAGTGTTCGCCATATGTCTTCACACTGTTTTCCCTCATTAAGTGTCTATCTCTCTCTCTGTCCAGATTTCCCTTTTGTGTAAGAACACCTGTCATACTGGGTTAGGGCCCACCCTAATGAACTGGTCTTACCTTGATCAGCTATAAAGTTCATGTTTCCAAATAAGGATATAGTCACAGGGACAGGGAATAAGGATTTCAAGAACTGTG
>NW_012154996.1:34867-35240 GCF_000956105.1 Propithecus coquereli | reverse complement strand
CTTAAAGTAATAATTTGTTTTACTTATGTTTTTAATCTGTGATTAATAAATTGGCTTCCATCACAGTTTTTGCAGGACTGTGGGAAAATAGGAATCTTGAATAGATAGCTTACTCTTTTTAATATTTAGAGTATTGGCCTTGGTTCCTAATAATGAGTTACACTGTGATACCATACTTAGGGTTATATCATCAATAATAGAATAATAGAACTGTAAGAGATGTTAATAACATTTAGAAACAATCACAAGGCAAGCTTTGGATGTTTTAATGGGAAGCTCCATAGGAGGCTGCCATTAATCTTCAGACTAAAGAATTGTTTTGATAAATTAAACTCAATTCAAATTCTGGTCCCCAGTCGTGTGATTTAACAAG
>NW_012154996.1:33281-33733 GCF_000956105.1 Propithecus coquereli | reverse complement strand
CATATTAAAGTTCACTTGGCTGGAGAGTGACCTGGATATAAATAATAACGATAGTAACAAGGGGATTACTAAAATACATCAAAACTTCAAGAAACTTAAATGTAGGTCTTGTTACTTACAGTTAAGTGGTTAATTAATAAAATATACACGACTATATATGTCAACTACCAAACATTTCACAATGTTTATTATGTTAAAAATAGGTAATAATGGGTTGAGTGATGGGAGTTTCCATTATATTTTGTGCAGTTCTTGTCATTAAATTATCATAGATATATTGCAAACCAGAATGATAAACAAACACCTATTTTTGGATTTTTCATACCTATTTTTGGAATATTATTGGGAATATGATGGGACCTTGACTAGCATAGCTCCATAGATGAGAATTTTGACCCCTAACTATATTTCTTTTGCTCCAGGTATAGGCACTGAATTTCATTGCTACCAAT
>NW_012154996.1:29356-30423 GCF_000956105.1 Propithecus coquereli | reverse complement strand
ATTTGAAATCCTCATGATCTTGTCAGTAATCAAAACACATTCTTTACAAGATGCATGTACAGTTCTTGTCCTTTGTTAGGAATCCTGTTTTCTGGTACTCAAAGCCCTGGTTCAGAAATTCAAATCATGTTCTTTATCATTATCAAGGGAGCTTTTTGTTTTGCTTTGTTTTGTTTTTATAACTTCCGGTGTCCGCAAAAGTAAGACATTTCACTTGAAAGCAAATATGAAAATATTTCCTTTGCCTTCTGCTTGTAAATGCCAGGAATTGCCCAGTACAACTTAGAAAATTCACATTTATGTCGGGAGACTGAAGAAAGTGATAGATGCATCTAATAATTCTGGGCAGTTCCCTGCAACGACATAGATAAACATTCCAGGAAGGCTACATGTGCTCTGATTAGTCAAATAGAGTGACATTATCTATTGCAACGCACCATTATTGCCGATCTGAACTGAATTCTACAATACAATTCAATTGATCAAAATGTGTAAAGGAAATAATGCCATTTATTTTTCTGCTTAAATATCAGTCCCCTCAGACAACTGTTCACTAACTGTAAGACTAGTACTCTCCAAATTATCTACCTTTTATGCTGCTTGATTTTTGTTTTTCAAAGCTTATCACCATGTGATATGCTATATATTTATATGTTCATTTATTTATCATTTACCTTCTCACAGTAGGTGGTGAGCTCAAGGTCTGCAAGGAATTTTCAGATGTTTACTACACTATACTCAGGGCCTGTCACCATAATGGCAGTAATTATTTGTTGAATGAAAGCAATGTTAAATAAAAAAATATTGATACTTTTAAAAAATTGTCTCAGAAAAACTGAGATGGTATTATGATTTCAAATTGTTTGCTTAAAAATAAATGTGCTGAATTTAGCAAGGAATGTTTATACTGTCATCGTAAAGCAATCTGTATTCATAAATGATACATGGATATTATATCCCAATTACTACTTTAAATTCCCAATTACCACTATAGTGTTTCATTTTCTAATATAAGGTTACCATATTTCCACTTAAGAAAATGAGTCCGAGAGAGGAGCCAAGATGGA
>NW_012154996.1:29018-29306 GCF_000956105.1 Propithecus coquereli | reverse complement strand
CCCCCTCTCTTGCATCTCGGACTGCGGGTGGCTCCTGAGCGGCTGGAGAGACCTGCCGACACCAGCCCAGAGATGGCTGCCACCAGTGAGCAGTGACCTCTTGCGGACTCAGCGCCAGGCTCCCAGCCCCCTCGGGGCACCTCCTCGGGCACAGACCCGAGCCTAAAAATCTAGATATACAGGTACAAGAAGCTCAACGGACCCCAAGGAGATTCGATGCAAATAGGAAGACACCACGTCACGCAGTCATCAGATTGACCAAAATAGCCACAAAAGAGGCCCTTCTAC
>NW_012154996.1:28632-28968 GCF_000956105.1 Propithecus coquereli | reverse complement strand
AATTGAACAGCATTACAAACACTGTTTTTCCTAAATGAACAGCTCTGGGTCACCCAGAGAGGAAGGAGACACTCAGCCACCAACCAAGATAAACCATTTTATAAATTAACCTGTATTATAGCAAGACACATCACATGCACACAGTGCAGAAAGTCAGTTGCTTCTGAAATTACTCAAGTGTGTTCAACACATGTGAAGTTGGAAAATGTTGAAAATACATCTTAAATGTCATACTTAAATTTTTGACTCAAGAGATTAAAAGCTAGAATACTCTAAATAAAAGGCTACATATTGTTAGCTATAGCAAAAGATAATAAGCATTTCTTACCCAGTACA
>NW_012154996.1:25897-26309 GCF_000956105.1 Propithecus coquereli | reverse complement strand
CAGCTCTCCAAGAAGTACTCAAAACAGAATTACACAAGGATCAGGACAATAAACACTCTCGAATGTGAAACCACTCAAAAGTTAGAGAACAAAGGCTAGATTCCACAATGGCTCAAGAGAGAAAACAAAACAACAAAATGCAACCCAGCAGAATGAACAGTAATTCACCCCACTTATCGGTTCTCTCAATAAATGTGAATGGTTTGAACCCCCTACTCAAGAGATATAACTGGCCGTATGGATAAAAAAAACAAGCCAAGCATCTGCTGTCTCCAGGAAACGCATCTAACCTGCAAGAATGCATTTCGACTCAAAGTAAAGGGGTGGAAATCAATATTTCAATCAAATGGAAGCCAAAAGAAGGCTGGTGTGGCAGTTTTGATCTCAGACAACTTGGTTTTTAAATCAACAA
>NW_012154996.1:25509-25847 GCF_000956105.1 Propithecus coquereli | reverse complement strand
TTTTCTTGTTGCTTTATTTTTACCCCCTAATGGATTCATACAAATTGGTTTACTTTAATTACTTGGGTCATTTCTTTATTTTATCATTTAACATTACATGTGAAGAAATTTAACCAAGTTGGAATTTTTTAAATGAAGTCCGCTTATTGACTTTAAGCTTAAAATGTCATTACACTGTATGTAAATAACCACCTTAATAATAATCTTAGGGGAAGGCAGTAATAGTACAACAGTAACTGGATTCTTTTTTTTTTTTTTTTTAAGTGTGCATTTACTGTAACAACATTTCTTCTTGGATTCTGAAAAATCTATTTTTGGATATTTTTGTAGGTATCTTC
>NW_012154996.1:23454-23871 GCF_000956105.1 Propithecus coquereli | reverse complement strand
GTCTGTGTCTTTTTGTACGGGCTGCAGCCATGTGTCTGCGTCTTTATGTCTCTGTGTTCATTCTTCGGTCTGAAGTTGGGCCACGTCAAGTGGCGCAGCGGAGCAGGGTTGCGTCACTCCAGGCCGTGGAACTGGAGGGGTACCTCTTTGGCATAAGGTAAGTGGCACCCAACAGAGGACCTCCGGCATTATGGGGAATTCCCCTTCAGCTACGGAACGAGAATATCGAAAGTTAGTCCAGGGACTTTCACACACAGTAGGAGTGGAAGTTAAAGATACTACTTTAAAGCAATTGTTTGACTTAGTGCGGCAGCACTGCGATTGGTTTCAGTTTCAGTCCCAGGTTCAGTTAAAATTACGCAGCTGGTAACAGGTTATTAAAGCCTGTCGTGTAGCCCATCAAGGAGGCGACACGGT
>NW_012154996.1:23047-23404 GCF_000956105.1 Propithecus coquereli | reverse complement strand
AGGAGGAGAAAGAATTATGAAGCACAGATGCTCAGCAAGTGTGAGGTACACCCAAGGGGAAAAGACTAAGCCACCCATACCTGCAGCAGAGTTGGGCCAAAACACTGTCCATTTGACTTTATTTTCAGAATTCACATTAATTAACTACCATCCCCATCTACGTTTGTTATCCTTACTCGCTCCCTACCAGTCAATCAATACCCTTGTCATTCTCTTATCTGGCTACCAGGCATTAGTGTCTCACCCAGGATATATCACCATTGCATTTTTAAATGAGAAGTTTCAGGCACAAAACGGTGATATTTACACTTGGAAAATTTAGGTATTAGAGAACGAGAGAGAGAGAAGGAGGGAGAG
>NW_012154996.1:19907-20260 GCF_000956105.1 Propithecus coquereli | reverse complement strand
ATCCTATTACATCTCTATGCCTTAATTAAGTCTATATTTTAAATTCCACATAACATTGCTATTATTGTTTTATATAGTCAATATTCATTTCAATACATCGTATTTTTCTCCCAGTTTTCTCCTGCCTAAATAACACATTCTAGTATTTCTTTCAGTGTAGTTTTGCTACACTGTTCTCTCTCCCTCCCTCTGACTCATTCGTATCACTCTCTCTCCTCTTTTTTCTCTCTTTTGGCTTTCAAAAATATTTATTTTATCTACTACAAATTCCATTCTCTGTGTCTTCCATTACGTGCAGTTTTCATATTATCTATCTTTTTGTTTCTATCATTTTAAATATCTCTTCTTTTCCT
>NW_012154996.1:18486-18837 GCF_000956105.1 Propithecus coquereli | reverse complement strand
ATCCTATTACATCTCTATGCCTTAATTAAGTCTATATTTTAAATTCCACATAACATTGCTATTATTGTTTTATATAGTCAATATTCATTTCAATATATCATATTTTTCTCCCAGTTTTCTCCTGCCTAAATAACACATTATAGTATTTCTTTCAGTGTAGTTTTGCTGCACTGTTCTCTCTCCCTCCCTCTGACTCATTCGTATCACTCTCTCTCCTCTTTTTTCTCTCTTTTGGCTTTCAAAAATATTTATTTTATTTACTACAAATTCCATTCTCTGTGTCTTCCATTACGTGCAGTTTTCATATTATCTATCTTTTTGTTTCTATCATTTTAAATATCTCTTCTTTTC
>NW_012154996.1:14163-15296 GCF_000956105.1 Propithecus coquereli | reverse complement strand
CAAGATAGCAAGACCCGGTGTCTACAAAAAATAAAAAATTAGTCAGGAATAGTGGCATGCACCTGTACTTCCAGCTACTCGGGAGACTAAGGTGGGAGAGGATTGCTTGAGCCCAGAAGTTTAAGGCTGCAGTGAGCTGTGATTGTGTCACTGCATTCTAGCCTGGGCAACAGTGGAAGACCTTGTCTCAGAAGGAGGGGGAAGGAAGGGATGAGTATATACACACCTAATAGGTGCGGGGCACACTGTCTGGGGAATAGACATGGGGAATTAAAGCCCTGACTCGGGTGGGGCAAAGGCAATATATGTAACCTAAACATTTGTACCCCCATAATATGCTGAAATTAAATAAATAAATAAATATTATAAATAAATCTCAATCAACCCACCAGAATTAGAGTAGAAAAGGATTCCCATATTTTTATTTTCAAAGCTTTTGAAATCCCTGATACTCAATGTCAGATTGTACAACTTCTCAAAAGAGCTTCTCATGTTCTCTCTGCCCTCAAACTCCCAAAGTGGGAAAGACATAGCTGCGAACTAATAAAGGGGTTTTCTATTCATTTAAACCTAGAGTCACTTCCTCCACCTATGACTTCCTCCAGGCATCTTTCTCTGAGGCTCTCGCTCTCAGACATGCCCTTTTTTCTAGAACTGTGTTTAATTCTTTTAATAATTTATTTAGTAATGCCAAAAATATGTCCATTTCTCCTAAGAACTTAGATTTTTCAAGATTTTCAAATTTGTCTGATACCTCCTGTTGACTGTCCTTAGATTTGTAGTTCTGTTCTGCACGTGAATAAGATGCATAAAGGATGTATCTCTGAAAGTCAGAGTTTTCTCTGTGTACCCAGAAACACGATATTTGCTGATTCATTACTTATTTCAGTTGGTTATTTCCGGTACTGGTGTTTCCTGGGGTTATTCTAAAACACTTTTAGAAATAAGCACCATTACATCTGACTATTAATAAGCTTTTAAAAAGAAATTTTAAATGCTAAATACCTCCCTAACTTGTGCCAAATTTAATTGATCTGATATTAGGGGTGTTCAATAATTTTTATAATTTGAATTAAAGTATACTTTATGGAAGTATAATCCTTCAGATATCAGTTAACAAAAGAGTGAAATAT
>NW_012154996.1:12150-12808 GCF_000956105.1 Propithecus coquereli | reverse complement strand
GAGTAGAGCTTTCAGCAGAAATTTTGAACACATGGGATCAAGATCCTGAAGCATTTCTTTGAAGAATGTTAAAAGGAGATGAAACGTGACTTTACGAATACAATCCTGAAGACAAAACGCAATCAAGCAATTGTTACTAAGAGGTAGAAGTGGTCCAATCAAAGGCAAAGTGGACCAGTCAAGAGCAAAGGTTATGGCAACAATTTTGGCAGATGCTCAAAACATTTTACTTTCAATTTCTGGAGCACCAAAGAATGATGATATCTGCTTAATATTTGAGTGTTTTGAGAAAATTAGTGAAAGCTTTAGCAGAGAAACACCTGGAAAAGTTTCACCAGAGAGTTCCACACCACGATGATTATTCCTCAAGGAGGATTTTATGAGAGTTTCAGTGGGGAACCATTAGGCATCACCTTACAGTCTTGATTTGGCTCCTTCTGATTTCTTCTTTTATCATAATCTTAAAAAAAAAAGAACCTGTAAAGAGCACCCATTTTTCTTTGGTTAATAATTTAAAAAAGACTGCATTTGCATTGTTAAATTCCCAGAACCCTCAGTTCTTAAAGGTTTGACTGAATGGCTGGCATCATTTGTAAAATTGTCTTGAACTTGATGGAGTTTATGTTGAGAAATAAAGTTTATATATTTTTATTTTTGC
>NW_012154996.1:8436-9480 GCF_000956105.1 Propithecus coquereli | reverse complement strand
AGTGGTAGTTTAAGTATGAGCAAAAACTCTTCCCTTCTGGTTCAAACATGTGCAAATGACATGAAACTCTCCTGTGTTCACTTTCTTTTGTGGTGGGAAACAGAAGAATTGAATTGTGTGACAGGGTGTTAAATCGAGAGTATCTATTTAATAGCTGAGATAACACAGATTAGAGTCTGTGGTTATTTTAAGATGGAGCAGAGGAGCAAGAAGAATAGACTCAGAGAAAGAGAGGGAGTCTGAGTGAGAACTGGTCTGCTTTTTTAAATAACCACAAATCCCTTTTTGACCTGTAAAAGTCTCACAGAACCTTGGACCAGATTTGGATCCAATGAAACAATGTTAGACTAGGATACTTTAAAATGGATCCTGCTTTACAAGATCTACTAGATTAAAAAACTGCACCAAATCAGTGAGAGTTTACAGGGGTTAGAATGGCTGAAAATTAAAAGAAGGAAAAAGAAAAAAGAAATAGAGACAGGAACAGCCACCTGAGAGCAAGTATTGCCCACAAATAGGAGTCACATATGGAAGAGCCAGACTGGAAGAAGCCATGAAAATTCCTACCAGAGAGTAACATTATCTTATCACAGAAGAGATCACGGAGAAACTCACCTTTCTGCTACATCCCCCATCCTTAAATCCTGCAAGTTCTATTATTATAGTTGTTATGAGAGAGGAAGGAGGTGGGGAGGAAAGAGTGAAGGAGGATTCCACCTGCTGCCAAGCCCTTGCTGGTGCCAGAAAAGTGGAGGAATGAGTCTGGCTTTTTAATTAGGATTGAAGTTCTGATGAATATATTTGGATGAGCATTCTATTTCCTTAACCCAGCTTGTGTTTCCAATTTAAAGTGACTGTGATTTTGTCTTCCCTAAGAATGACCAGAAAATTCTTGGGTCTGCTGGAATTTTCATTTAATGGAAAAAAAGAAAATAATACTCCATTGAATATTAAAGGGACTGTAGGAGAAAAAAGCAAACTCTGTTTTAATTGTAGTATTTTACCATCCTCATACAGTATATTATTTACCATTTCCATTACAAT
>NW_012154996.1:6314-6631 GCF_000956105.1 Propithecus coquereli | reverse complement strand
ACTTCATCAAGGAATGTGAATTGAAATAGCTTTATTACCAATGTTTATGTTTATAGGCAAGAACATTCATTCAAAAAAGAATTAAGAAAAAAATTACGAAATCCTCTCACTGACTCATGTCTCTGCAACCCCCATTTGCTAAATTGCTAGTTGTCTGTCATAATCACGCTCCATTGTGACATCTGTGGTTCTCAGAGCTGAATTCAGTGCTGCTTTTTTTTTATTTTAATTAGCAGATGATTTTTTTGTTTGTTTTTTAATGTAGCTCCACAATGTCAGCAAATCCTATCAGGCAACTTCTGAATGAAGAGTTAACT
>NW_012154996.1:0-260 GCF_000956105.1 Propithecus coquereli | reverse complement strand
TCAAATCTATCTTATGGGTAATTGCTTTGTGTCTCAGTTTCCTCATCAGTACAATAAGAAAATGAAATTATTTAATCTGTTGAGTTAGGATAAGGTCCAATGACTTAATAAATTGATATTTCTTTGAAAAGGTCCTAATATGTAGCAAGGCCTCAGGAAATGAGAGTTGGTACTGATTTTGAGGATCAAACACTAACCCCTATAAGTCCCCTAACAAATATACCCTCTTCCTGATCAGTTGACTGCTAACATTCTCATTA
>NW_012154995.1:12479-12853 GCF_000956105.1 Propithecus coquereli | reverse complement strand
CTTGCAAGCTAGTAGCTCTAAATACAAAAAAAAATTTGTGTTTCCTTTACTAAATGAAAAGAGGGAAGATGGATATTGAGAGAAAATTACAGACTCATTGGTTTGACAGTGCAATTTAAGATCTAAGATTTAATTTTAGGCATCATCTCATTTTGAAAGATCAGTTTTATTCTTGTCAGACTCAAACTGTGCATTTCAGGAATTTATGCAATGCTTACTTGTCCTCTCTTCCTGTCTGAGAGAAGAGGGAGAAGAGGACAGTGATTTGGGTTTGCCTGCATGTAGGTATAGTGACCACAGATTGCTCAAAGTGGGAAGTGGAGAGGAGTGCTGAGAGACCTCAAAGAGAGAACATTGAGCCTATGGTAAAAGTT
>NW_012154995.1:10116-10744 GCF_000956105.1 Propithecus coquereli | reverse complement strand
GTAGTCTAGAAATTACAGTTTAAAAATTACTGAAAATCTCTTCTTTAGCAAAAATCTGATGTTCACCAATGACTATTTCTTATTCTTCTAGAATTTTTAAATATTATATGATTTTCCCCTACAGCTACTAAACTTATTTGTAGTTTAATTTTGTAAATAATAAAATTAAATGCTAGAAAAGTGAATAGCCTTCCCAAAAGCATCTAAGACTCAAGGACAGAATGATAACCAGGATACAAATATATAATCTCTATATTCTTAGGTCTTTTCACCACCGAACTCTCAGCTATCTGTGTAGCAAGTTGTATCTGTGGACCTACGGGATTCTGACTTTTTGGAAAGGATGTTTGTATAAAGCTTACACAAATCTAAAGAAAAACTAATAAAACGTACTAAAAAAATAAGAGGCAGCATGTTCATATCTTTGCCTTTGTCTTTTTCACAGAAAGATGCACAAATGTCACTCCCCTCTTACGTTCAACAGAAAAGTCACTAAAGGTAGTAAAAAATGCATCACTAAAAGAAAATAAATAGTAGAATAATGATGATTGTATTATTAGAATGGAAGTATAGTAGGGTGATTCTATATTAAAGAAATTTGAAATGTAATTTCTTGTTGATCAGTTAC
>NW_012154995.1:0-841 GCF_000956105.1 Propithecus coquereli | reverse complement strand
CAGTGATCCATGAAAATTGAGAGACTCATCTTACCATAAGTGCTTGTCTGAGCACATGTAATAATTTCCACTTTTCATCTGACACAAAAGCTACAATGAGATTGGACTGGCTCAGATGGGAGATAAGAAGTACCAATCTATAAATCTTATTCTTTATTCTCTCTATCTGTTATTGTCTTCAGAGCTTACCCTGTTCAAGAATGCCAGTAAATTTGAATTTCATTTAGGAAAGAAAAAAAATGGAAGAACAAAAAGATTCTCCTTATTTGGTAATGCCAGGACTCAGAAGACAATACCACAGGGTATGACACCTTAGCATGCTGAGTACTTTAAACTAAAGGAAATTGGAAAGGGCTGAGAAGTAACATCGTTCTGACCTTCTGTCCTCCTATCTCCCTTCCTTATTTCTTCCCACAGAAAGTCATAGAAACTAGAATTTCTCTTCCCAAAGGCAGGTCATATAAGCTACAACTCCTCTCCCTCAAGGCAAACCACAGAACCTAGAAAGGTCACTCTCTCTCTTCTCCCTTGAAGATTCTCATTCCAAAGAGGTCCTGCCCCATACCTGAGAGGAAGGAATGCCAAACAGGCAAAGAAGAATCTGAACAGACAGATCTTGTTGGATTTATTCTCTCAGTCTATTACCATTAGATCCTACTCTTTCGTACAATCACATTTCTATATGGCTGTCAACCTTCATGAAACCCAAACATAAAAATCGTCAATTTTTCTGGGTCTTTGAGTCTTTATTTCTGAAAGCTCCCACGCCATGTAAAATTTTGATTAAATAAAGTTATCATGTGTTTCTCTCATTAACCTGTCTTTTGTCATAGGAGTGTCA
>NW_012154994.1:5489-5931 GCF_000956105.1 Propithecus coquereli | reverse complement strand
TCCTGGAACTGAGGTAGATGAAAAGAACAACATTTGACACATTTTACTTAAAAGATCAAGCCACTACCAAAGTATTATGTAATTACTAGAATGTACATTATAAGAGGACTCAATAAGGTGGCAATAAAGATAATGACAACACACTTATTTTATTTACTTTATATCTTTTCATTGCTAATGAAATAGTTTCTACTCTTTCCAAATAAAAAATTCAATACCCAATTTAAAAGCCTGACTCAGTAAGTGCAAGACTGAAGTAATCAGAAGTAAAAGCAAATAGTTATGTCTCATTAAGTGTGCCTCAAATGATGGAAATCTTAGCTCTAATGGCATATTTTAATGCAATTTAACATCAATTGATGATTTTTCTTTTTCTTTTACAGGGCTGGAGCGAATTGCTCGGGATTCATCTTACGAGCAGGAAGGAAAGGTCCAATTTGTA
>NW_012154994.1:2749-3644 GCF_000956105.1 Propithecus coquereli | reverse complement strand
ATTATTGGCTTATCTATTAGTGTTCATTCATTATTAATACCTTGCCTGTTTATGATAAAAAGACACATAGAGCTATCCTAATATAAGTATACCATCAAAACTATTAAAGGAGGGAGAAATAAGTATAGTAACCAGATAAAAGACTAAATTAAGTTTTGAGCTTATTTAACAGCCAAAATATAAAGATACCTGCAATGGGATTCATAATTTTCATTATATGATGGAATCAAGCCTACCTGTTTTTCAGGAGAGAATGAATTTTCTTGGAAATTATTTCCAAAAGAAAGGTGTCATATGGGACATTGACAGCCAAATGAGCAATACTATTTAAAAAAATTTTACAGCAAAAGCAGAAGCTTTTTCTAGCTGTTTTGCATATGTACCCACAATCAAAGTTAAGAAATGCAATGCTTATTACACTGAAGGATATTTCATTTAAGGCGTTTTCAAGGAGGAGGATGCTAATCTTCCTTGATCCAGATTTATGACTCTTTTGAGCTCTGATTCTATGGGGATGTACCACACTCTCTGAAGAATAAGTGAAGAGTACCTCCTTTATACACTGCTTTTAAAATTCTGCCTTCAGAAACATCTACTCAGACATCTTTTTCGATCAGTTAAAATAAGAATTGTTGGGTTGGAGGAATTGGCATAGTCCTGGCCAATCCACTTCTGCTAATCCTACTTAGCAGTCTTGGAGGTACCTTGAAGGATCTCAGTGGCTTTATGAAGCACACTTCCAATCCACAGACTTATATATCATTGCTCTTGGGGATTTAATAGAAAATATAAGTAGACTCCTGGATTTTGTGTTCTCTGTTGGGAGCCTAGCAAACAACTATTTTATGTTGTTAATTGCATCCCAGTTGAGGGAGTTGTGTTGGTGATGGCCAGT
>NW_012154994.1:0-1074 GCF_000956105.1 Propithecus coquereli | reverse complement strand
TCCAACTTCTTGGAAGCTTGAATCTCGTTAGCCAAACTTAAGCTGTTTGTCAAATCTGTTCCAAATTATCAGTGGCCAGTTGGAAATAGTATAAACTTGTTTACTTGGTTGTCCTTGGTTGTCATGAGTCACAGCCTGAGAATGAAAGGATTATTTAGAAAATTTCTATAAGTGACTTACGGGGAAAGTTTAAAGAGTAAGCAGAGAGGTGGAAACCTGAGAGAGAAGTCATGTCTGGGTCTCTGAATCTCATTGCTTCTTTAGGTAGGTGAGTTTTTGTTAGGCTGAAAGAGACATAATTATGAATCATATAGCATAGAATCTTTTTTGTTTGCTTTGTTTTATTTTTTTAATTTCAGAAAATTTATAAGTTATAAGTTTTTTTTGTTACATGAATGGATTGTATCATGCTGAAGTCAAGGCTTTCAGTGTACCTGTCACCAGAATAGTGTACATTGTACCTGATAGGTAGATTTTTATCCTTAATCCTCCTCTTATCTATCCCCTTCAAAAAAATAAAATAATCACATAGAATCTGTGAGAAGAATCAACGTTGGAATTAGATAATGCAAGCTCTCATATTGTGATTGAATTCCCTGACACCAAGAGGAATGAAGCAGCTTCCCTAAACTTAGCAATGAGTAGAGATCTAAGCATTTCAATGCTCAATATTATGAAGAAATATGGAAACATTTGCCAGATCATAAAGACTGGTATAGAGATGGAATTTTACCAGCATTTTCTTTTCTTTAGAAATCTTATTGATTTCAAGGACTTAATGCAAAATTTCCAAATACACAATTATGAGAATCTCTGAACACTGTAAGTCTGATTTTGATACAAATTTGTTCGCATAAAATACCTTTAATCTAAAAGAAATAATTATGGCTTAATACTAGGAAATGTACTATAATCATGCCAATAGGTCAAATAAAACAATGATAAACATTTCATATGGTAATGTAAAGCCATTTGGTTGAAATATAACTTTCATTTCTGTTATGAGTACAAAACAAACTAGAAATGGAATAAATGTTTAACATGATAAAGTATGTCTTTTTTAGTCTATAACCA
>NW_012154993.1:1049-1374 GCF_000956105.1 Propithecus coquereli | reverse complement strand
TGGAGAGGCCACCACGTGGTCGTCACACCTGTGGCCACCAAGTCCTGGGCTGGGGGACCTTGGTGTGGTGGAAATTGTGGATTCCCTATTTCCAAATTTCCACACGGAGCCCCTCCCGGGTCTCTGAGGACCGGCTGCCCCTAGGCAGGTGGTTGTGGACAGAAAGGCGGTGCCCCGGGGGCTGGGACAGGAAGATCTCACTCACCCTCGGGGCCTCAGGTCTGGCTACAGGAAGGTCTCAGTCACTATAACCTCAGGTCTGGGGACGGGCAGGCCTCACTCGCTCTTGGGGCCTCTGGTCGGAGAACAGGAAGGTCTGAATCAC
>NW_012154993.1:510-784 GCF_000956105.1 Propithecus coquereli | reverse complement strand
CGCCCCTCCTCTCACTCAGGGCACACAGCGCCACTCCTCGCACGCAGGGAACGCAGTGCCCCTCCTCTCACGCAGGGCACGCAGCCCCCCCTCTTGTCACGCAGGACTCGCAGCCCCGCCTCCTCCCACGCAGGGCACGCATCGCCCCTCCTCTCACGCAGGGCACGCAGGCCCGACTCCTCTCACGCAGGGCACGTAGCGCCCCTCCTCTCACGCAGGGCACGCAGCGCCCCTCCTCTCACGCAGGGCACGCATCGCCCCTCCTCTCACGCAG
>NW_012154993.1:0-460 GCF_000956105.1 Propithecus coquereli | reverse complement strand
CGCCCCTCCTCTCACGCAGGGCACGCAGCGCCCCTCCTCTCATGCAGGGCACGCATCGCCCCTCCTCTCACGCAGCGCACGCAGCGCCCCACCTCTCACGCAGGGCACGCAGCCCCCCCTCCTCTAACAGAGGGCACGCGGCCCCGCCTCCTCTCACGCAGGGCACGTAGCGCCCCTCCTCTCACGCAGGGCACGCAGCCCCCCCTCCTCTAACAGAGGGCACGCGGCCCCGCCTCCTCTCACGCAGGGCACACAGCGCCCCTCCTCTCACGCAGCGCACACAGCGCCCCACCTCTCACGCAGGGCACGCAGCCCCGCCTCCTCTCACGCAGGGCACGTAGCGCCCCTCCTCTCACGCAGGGCATGCAGGGCACGCAGCCCCGCCTCCTCTCACGCAGGGCACGCAGGCCCACCTTCTGCACGCAGGACTTCCTGGCCCCGCCCCCTTAACGCAGGGCCC
>NW_012154992.1:7715-8194 GCF_000956105.1 Propithecus coquereli | reverse complement strand
TTCCTCACATAAAAAGTTTCTTTTGTTTCTTCTTGAAAGCTTTGATGATCAAAGTTTGATTGTCAAGGTGTCCCTTGACACCTCGGAAGACTCATTCATGACTAATCCTGTTCCACATGTGGGGAATGAAAAGATGTCTCAGTGTTGGATTTTAAGAGCACCAAAAAGTCAAACTGGGATGGCATCACAGAATGGCAAAAATGTGACCTTAGTCCAGACATTAATTTACATAACTCTTGTCATTCTTTGAGTCATCTCTAGTCCAGAATATCATGCTTTTCTTTTCCTTGGAAAAAGAAAAACAAAATAACTAGAGATACATAGCATTAATTTAAATAGTAGAAACATAATGAACATAAGGATTATAATCAAAAAGAAAATTTGTATGCCAGAACAAAAAAATATCTATTTCATTAGGGAACCAAATAAAAATATCATGAAGGAAATGAATCCAGGTTCTTTAGAGACTTGTCGCCAAA
>NW_012154992.1:5177-5545 GCF_000956105.1 Propithecus coquereli | reverse complement strand
GGAAGCCCTGAGGAAAAGATTGGTCTATCATTAGGTCCATACCATAATCCTGTTTCTGGGGAAAAGTTGCCTTCTTTATCTTTCAAGAGGCCTGTTTTCTTCTTGATAGCTTCTGTTTGTGCTTCTTCTAAAAAAGTTTTAAAAGGGTAATTGAAAGTAAGTGAAGGGATAGTCTTGCTAATAAATTAGCTAAGAGAGAAAGATAAACTATCAAACAAAAAGTAAGAGGAATAAACTCTCAACACAACTGCCCTCTGTTTTGTTTGATTGAACACCTGGGACTCAACTCTTTGTCTTTAAGATTAACTCACTATCTCTAAGAGTTCACTGTGACAGCCTTGAAGAACCCTAAGTGGACAGCAGGGATG
>NW_012154992.1:0-250 GCF_000956105.1 Propithecus coquereli | reverse complement strand
CATATTTCTATTATTCCTGTTAAATAAGAGTTACCACTTATTTAACACTTACTATATCTCAAATACTCTTCCAAGAACACATATTAACTCACTTGATTCTCAAAACAACTGAGTAATGGAGAAATTAAGAAAGTTGGCTAAATGTGTTTGTTTCACCGTTGTGTGTATATTTGCATATATTTATCTCTATCTATAGATAGATAGATATGCATATAAATTAATAGTTGTCCCTCGGTATCCATTAAGGATC
>NW_012154991.1:15868-16492 GCF_000956105.1 Propithecus coquereli | reverse complement strand
TAGAACCTTTGATAATCTGATGATCTGTTGGCAGCTATTGCTAAAATTGCCTTTAACAGAACTAAAGAAACTAAAATGAAATTTGCCTTTGTCACCAGACCAAGTACATGTCTTAAAAAGAAGTCCATGTCATAGGAAAGGCTTGAGGAACAAGAGCCAGTATATCTGATAAAGCAGTTGGAGGCCGATGTGTCAAATTAAAACTGTGTGTAACAGGGTTAGGCAGGGCAATATGGGGCGGGGACAGGGGGTTAAAGCCAGTGTTTAGCAAGGAAGCAGCTAGTGAAGTCTAGGTGCTGGGGTTGATTTGCAAAACAATCAAATAAGGTTAAATACTATCTTTCTAGATAGTGAAGACTTACATATCAGACAAGGTCAGGGGACTCTAGAATTGGGAAAATAAGATGGGGAAAATCAACATCGTTAAGATGTCTATACTACCCAAAGTGATCTACAGATTCAATGCAATTCCTATTAAAATACCAGCATTATTCTTCACAGATGTAGAAAAAATAATTTTACGCTTCGTATGGAACCAGAGAAGACCCCGCATAGCAAAAACAATTCCAGGTAATAAAAACAAAATTGGAGGCATCAATCTACCAGACTTCAAACTCTATTACA
>NW_012154991.1:4079-4388 GCF_000956105.1 Propithecus coquereli | reverse complement strand
TATTCATATGTACTGAGTATTACACATTAGAAAGGAAAACAATTTCATGGGCTCAGTTTGAATTACTGGTAAAAATCAAAGAAGTATTAATAATAAAAGTACCACAATTATATTGAGTTCTTACTCTGCTCCAGACACTGTACCAAGTGTTTAATGCACATTAACTGATTTACATCTCAAAACAAACTTATGATTCTGGTATTTCATTATTTTTATTGTACAGATAAGGTATATGAGCTACAGGATTAAATAATTTTCCTAATTTCACACTGCTCACTATTGTGCTAATTGTCAGGGATAGAATTCACA
>NW_012154990.1:18889-19624 GCF_000956105.1 Propithecus coquereli | reverse complement strand
TTGAGCTAAGCAAAATGGAGGACTAACTCAGGCCCCAGAGTACCATTTCACACAACGAAACACTCACTTTGCTTGATGCTCTAGTGAATTGAAGAATGAATACATTTCTTAAGTGCCAAATTCAACCCCATTTCTTACATCATGTTTTGGGAGAATGTATTTCAATTAAAATCGACTTATTGTTGGAACATTACAGAAAATGAGAAGTTTACGAAAAACAGAAATAAAATGTTCTAAGCAAAGGATTTCTTTTTTTCAAGGGATATTTGTTGAGTAATAGTGACAAATTTATCAATCATAGTATGCTCTAGGGCTAGTTGCACACTTATTTTTAAGGATATTTTTTGCAAGCTACAATTCAAAAAAGTAATATGCAATTTTAGTTTAAAGAGGAAAGTTAAAGTAAGCACAGTTGACTATTACTTAATCTCTGTTGCACAACAACGTGCCAGATTGTAAGCATGACCCCACCATTTTAGGAACAAGTAAAAAGCTCTACTGTGAAACCAGAAAATGAAGACCTTGTGCAATGTGAGGGAGATGATTTTATAAGCAAATTTTAGATAAAGAGAGTATAAATCTATACCAATTCTATAATCCCTTTATAATATGTAGTATCTATTTTAAGATTATCTCTGCTTAAAAACATAAACTAGCTCGAATATGAAATTTCAAGTCACCCAACAATAAAATGTGTTCATCAATACAAAACAATTGACAAGATTGATTTTTTTT
>NW_012154990.1:12650-13707 GCF_000956105.1 Propithecus coquereli | reverse complement strand
CAGAGAAAAAATGAATCAAAGTTTATGTGAGAGTGCTTTGAGAAGAAACTCAGTTTGTAAATTGGATGTAGAGCTGGATTTAAACTAGTTGGACTTAACGTGATATTCTAGTATCCCAAAAGCAATGTTCCTTAGGCTGTTGGATATTAGCACTAAAATCAGAACTAAAACCCGTTTTCTACAGGAAGCAATGTAAAAAAATAAATAAAGTGAAGAAATTATTTTTTAGAATCCTTACTTTAGGGCAGGAAGAGAAAGCAAGTCAGCAAAGAAGTATTTCTTAAAATCAAATTAAAAGTAAGACAATCATAATGTATTACTCTTTGTTTAAACTCTAGGTTGCTAACCAACTAATGAAGTTGGGGTTAGGGTTTCTCACTGGAATGTGGGGAATGTACATGGAAAGGCAACTAATAACATGAGTCCTACCTATACTGCCTACCCAATTACTGGTTCTGGCAGTGAGTAGCATGGATTTTAGACAAAAAGATACAGTCTTTGTAATCCCAGAAGACCTCCTGGAACATTAAGGCATGATTTGAAAGAAGTACTATTAAATATATAAGAAGAAGTAGAAGATTATGCAGATGATGTTGTGCCAAATTTTATTTGAGGGGCAGTAAGTGTCACAGTGGTACTAGTGAACATAGTTTATATTGAGAGCTGTAGGAAATTAAGTTTGCAAAGGATTATTGAAGACAGATGCTGGAGTGTACTATTTCTAGCAATTCTCTGCCTTATCAGCCTTATTTATTATTTTAGGCAAAGTCTCAATTGCTCATTAAATGATGGGCACGATGGAACCTACCTTTGCAAAAGTTTCATTTTTTTAATGTAAAGCAGAGCTATTAATTCGTTTTTATTACTTTTTATTCCTATATCACACCAGACATTATCCATTTTCTCACTAGACTCTCAAAGATCTTATTTGTCTTCAGGGTACAGTGGAGAAGGATGGTATGGAGGAAAATAAAAGAAAACAACCTTTCTTTGTAAGTTTCATGCTCCCAGGACTAAAATCTCCTCTCTGTAGAAAGTCTGCTTTCATGAGGGAGGA
>NW_012154990.1:0-300 GCF_000956105.1 Propithecus coquereli | reverse complement strand
TTGAAAGAACTATATGATTCCCAGTATTCAGATGCTCTCATTGTTCAATGATTAGGTAAGTGGCCCAAATTTCAGCAGGTAATAAATAGCCAGGGTGGCGAACGTGAGAACCCCTGTCTTCAGATTCCCTGAGTTTCTTTCCACTTCCCATGTAAGAGTAAATACTTGGTATCATGTAAGAACTTGCACAACAGACTTCCTTTTCTGCAGGGAAAGAAATCTGAGAGAGATAAATATTAACAAAGTTACAAACTTTATTAGTCTTCTCCAAAGGATTCCTGTAGATATTCACTGATTTTC
>NW_012154989.1:9595-10263 GCF_000956105.1 Propithecus coquereli | reverse complement strand
TCGGAAGGCTGAGGCGGGAGGATCGCTTGAGGCCAGGAGTTCGAGACCAGCCTGAGCCAGAGCGAGATCCCATCTCTATGAAAAATAGAAAAATTTGCCAGGCGTGGTGGCACATGCCTATAGATCTAGCTACTTGGGAGGCTGAGGCAGGAGGATTGCTTTGAGCCCAGGAGTTTGAGGTTGCAGTGAGCTAAGATGACATCACCGCACTCTAGCCGGGCAACAGAGTGAGACCCTGTCTCAGAAATAAAAAAAAAAAAAAGAAAGAAAAGAAAAAAGAGTTTGCCAATGGTTTGTAACTTCTGTGTTTACCCAAGTGGATAGTGTGACCCCTCATACTTGTGGACACGTCAACCACAAGGTACCAAGAGAAAGGCAGCTCTGCCCTGCCTGGGAGCAGAGGTGTGGCGCACCCTGTTCTTCCTCAGTCTGCCCACCTTCTGCTAGATCCCGTGTCCTTTCCAAGCCTGAGATGGCCGCACTGCCTTGGAGTACTCTAAGCATGAATGAGAATGAGTTTGGGAGATTCTCACTCCTGAATTTGGAGATTCTCATTTACAGCTCTTTAAACAAAGCATCAGCTCTTACGTGGAGCTTTCAGATAAATGGGGGTGGATAACTGGATCTTCTCCCTTTTCAGGCCACCACCCCGATGACAGCCTCACTCT
>NW_012154989.1:475-1612 GCF_000956105.1 Propithecus coquereli | reverse complement strand
TTTACCTCCTGCAGCCGATGGGTCACCGAGTCCTGTGATTTTACCTCTGCTTTGTCATTCAGGTCCTGCCTGCCTGCCCTTGTCTCTGTGCTGCTACTGAGCACACCTCCACCTTCATCTACATTATCGTAGTAGCGTCACGGCTTCCAGCCTGATCCTGTCCCTTCTTTCTGTTCTCTCCACTTGGAATTCTCTTGCCTTGTTTCCCCCAAATAGCGAAATGAGACTTTCTCCTAAGTTCAGCTTGAATGTTCCTTTCTCTTTTTTTTTTTTTCCCCCAACATCACTTTTATTTTATTCTTCCTTCCCCAGTTAGTTGATGCACTGAAGTGTGTAGGTTTTAGAAGCACGGATTCTTTTTTTTTTTATTTCAGGATATTATGGGGGTACAGATGTTTAGGTTACGTATGTTGCCCTTGCCCCCCCTCCCCCCCAAGTCCGAGCTTCAAGCGTGTCCATCCCTTGGATGGTGCACATTGCACTCTTTGTTTGTGCATATACCCGTCCCCTCCTCCCCCCTCCCCCCTGCCCAATGTCCAATAAATGTTATTCTTATATGTGCACTTAGGTGTTGATCAGTTAATACCTATTTGATGGTGAGTACGTGTGGTGCTTGTTTTCCCATTCTTGGGATACCTCACTAATAGAATGCGTTCCAGCTCTTTCCTTTTCTATGATGTCTCTGGTGGTTCGTGCTCCTCCACAGAACTAATGCTTCCTTCTCTGCCTTGTCCTGTGCTCCTGTTACACCCTGTTCAGATCATAGGTTGCAAAACGTGTCGCATATTATCCTCTCTTGAACATGTAGCTCTTCTTTCTCCTCAAATACCTGTGACTTCCTTGTGAATGAATGTAGGCCAGGGTGCTCTCATCTTTTTAAAAAATATTTTTTATTTTTAAATGACACGTAATAATTATGCATGTTTATGGGGTACAGAGTGATATTTTGATGCATATATACAATGTGTAATGATCAAATCTGGGTAATCGGCACGTATCCATCACCTGAAACACGTATCATTTCTTCTGCCGGGCGCTGTGGCCCACGCCTATAATCCTAGCACTCTGGGAGGCTGAGGCGGGTGGATGGCTCAAGGTCAGGAGTTCGAGACCAGCCTGAGCAAGAGCGAGACCCCA
>NW_012154989.1:0-425 GCF_000956105.1 Propithecus coquereli | reverse complement strand
ATTTTTTATTTTTAAATGACACGTAATAATTATGCATGTTTACTGGGTACAGAGTGATATTTTGATGCATGTATACAATGTGTAATGATCAAATCTGGGTAATCGGCACGTATCCATCACCTTAAACACGTATCATTTCTTCTGCCGGGCGCGGTGGCCCACGCCTGTAATCCTAGCACTCTGGGAGGCTGAGGCGGGTGGATGGCTCAAGGTCAGGAGTTCGAGACTAGCCTGAGCAAGAGCGAGACCCCATCTCTACTAAAAAAAAAAAAATAGAAAGAAATTATCTGGACAACTAAAACTATATAGAAAAAATTAGCCAGGCATGGTGGCACATGCCTTTAGTCCCAGCTACTCGGGAGGCTGAGGCAGGAGGATCGCTTGAGCCCAGGAGTTGGAGGTTGCTGTGAGCTAGGATGACGCCA
>NW_012154988.1:4801-5129 GCF_000956105.1 Propithecus coquereli | reverse complement strand
ACGCCCAGGTTTTTAGTTTGTGTTTCATACCAGGCAGGTACTGTTAAGTGAGATTGGAAATATAAGAAGAAAGAGCAGTGCGATTGGGAATATAGAAAGAAAGAGTAGATTTATTTCGAGAGGAAAATAATGAGCTCAGCTTCGGACATTTTTAATATGAGGTGCCTGCGGAGCTTATGAATAGAGATATCAAAGAAGCACGTGGATCTATTAACAGAGATCTAGATCTCAGCAGAGAAGTCTGGGTCAGAAATCCTGGTCTGTATTTCCAACTGCACACCAAAAGGGTAAATCAGCTCAGCATACCATACTTCCCTAGCAATATTTC
>NW_012154988.1:2336-3026 GCF_000956105.1 Propithecus coquereli | reverse complement strand
ATGTGTTGATCTTTATCAGGTACAGATAAATTGTTAGAAGAGTAAGCACATTGTTTTTGGTTGTTTTGAAGCTGGAATATAGGAATTAATGTATTAATATCCAGAGAGAATCAGAATTATCTGATAATTCTAAAGTTTGGAATATTCTTGGGAGCATAATACTTTATGATCTAAATGTTTTGCTTTAATTGTTTATTTCCTTCTCTAGGACTTCACAGAGCAAGCTAAAGAAAGACTGAACGAAAGAGAAGAAACCAACAAAGATAACTTTTGAATGCATCACAATAACAATGGATCTCAAACTCAACAACTCCAGGAAATACATTTCTATCACTGTGCCGTCTAAAACACAAACAATGTCACCACACATCAAGTCGATTGATGACATCATAGTACTTGGCATAAATCTCAGCAAATTTAACAAACTTACTCAATTTTTCATATGTGTTGCTGGAGTTTTTATATTTTACCTAATTTATGGATGTTTACAGGTAAAAAAATAGTTATTCGTTTATAATATGTTAATTATTTATAGCAATTGAGGTCAGTATGGGCACTTACTAGTAGTTTTGTTCAAGATATTATCACTTACAGAGTACCAGCTAATTCATAAATTTGAGTTTTTAAACATAGTAGTAGAAAAGGGCCTCTTAAAAGTGAGTCTACTGAAAACAGATTAAAATTTCATGA
>NW_012154988.1:0-322 GCF_000956105.1 Propithecus coquereli | reverse complement strand
TATCTTATAATTATATATTTTTATCAGTATAACCAACTTATTAACACTAAATTTGATAAAAGTGAGATCTCTCTTTAAGTGTAATGTTACAAAATAAAAAAAATATACCTTAGGCTCAACTTATAGTAAGGTTTAATCTAAAAATGTGAAAATATTCAGATATACTTACGTATTTTTATAAATTTCACTGAAACAGGTATTGTTACTGAAAGATGTACAGTGCAACTTACATCAAAGTTGTGAAATGAAATATCAGTATAGGTTGAGCATCCATAATCCAAAAACCCAAAATACAAAATGCTCCAAAATCTGAAACCAAACA
>NW_012154987.1:23045-23736 GCF_000956105.1 Propithecus coquereli | reverse complement strand
TATAGTCTATTTTATCATTTACTACTATAAAATATACACAAATTTATTATAAAAGTCAAAATCTATCAAAAACTTACACAGACACTTACAGACTGTACATGGCATCATCTGCAATTGAGAGAATTGTAAACAAACAGAGATGCACTTTCAAATCATAACTGCATAACATTAGCTGTACTATGTACTGTACCACTACAATAATTTTGTAACCACCTTTTGTTGCTATTGGGGTGAGCTCCAGTGTTGGAAGTACTCACTTAAAATGCCCTGTGACAGTAATCATCTCTATGTGAGCAGTTCCTCTTTCCAGTAAATTGTATATCATGGGAAAATGTGATCTCTCCTGGTTCTTGCATATTTTTCATTATATTTAGTGCAATACCATAAACCTTGAGTAAAACTATGGCATCCACACAAGTGACACTAGTGATGCTGAAAGTATTCCCAAAAAGCAGAGAAAAGTCATGACGTTGCAAGAAAAAGTTGAGTTGCTTAATATGTAGGCAGATTGAGGTCTGCCACTTTGGTTGTCCAACATTTCAAAATAAATGAATCTATCTAACACAGGCAACAGATCAAAAGCCTATTAGTCTTTGCATTCTTGGGATACCTCACTTAGTAGAATGTGTTCCAGCTCTGTCCAGGAGTATACAAGAGGTGCTATATCACCATTGTTTCTTAAAGCTGAATA
>NW_012154987.1:12338-13405 GCF_000956105.1 Propithecus coquereli | reverse complement strand
TTTTTTTGATTTTTTTCATGCTGATTTGTTTGAGTTCTTTGTAGATTCTTGCTACTAGCCCTTTATCAGATGTACAGCATGCAAATGTTTTCTGACATAATGTAGGTTGTCTATTTGCTCTATTGGTGGTTTCTTTGGCTGTGAAGTAGCTTTTTAATTTAATCAAGTCCCATTCATTTATTTTTGTTTTTGCTGTGATTGCCCTTCGGGTCTTCATCATAAATTCTTTGCCTAGGCCAATATCTAGAAGAGTTTTTTGAATATTTTCTTCTAGAATTCTTATGGGTTCATGTTTTAAGTCTGTTATCCATCTTGAATTAATTTTTGTGAGTAGTGAGAGATATGAATCCTGTTTCAGTCTTCTACATGTGGCTATCCAATTTTCCCAGCTATTGAATAGGGCTTCTTTTCCCCAGTGCATATTTCTTCCTGCTTTTTCAAAGACCAGATGACAATATAACATGTGGATGGTTTCATATCTGGGTTCTCTGTTCTGTTCCATTGGTATATGTCTACATTTTTGTGTCAATACCATGCTGTATTAGTTACTACAGCCTTGTAGTATAGTTTTAAGTCTGGTAAACTGATGCCTCCATATTTCTTCCCTTTGCTTAATTTTGCTTTGGCTATTCTGGCTCTTTTCTGGTTCCAAATGAAGTATAGAATTATTTTTTCTAGATCTGAAAAAAATGATATTGGTATTTTGATGGGCATTGCCTTGAATCTATAAATCATTTTGGGTAGTATGGACATTTTAACAATGCTGATTCTGCTGATCCGTGAACATGATATATTTTCTGTTTGTTTACATCATCTGCAATTTCTATCCTTAGTGATTCATAGCTCTTTTTTTAGATGTCTTACACCTCCTTGGTTAAATGTATTCCTGGATATTTTATTTTCTTTGTAGCTGTTGTGAAAGGTATTGAGTCTTTGATTTGATTCTCAGGTTGACTGTAGCTGGTGTATAGGAATGCTACTGATTTATGTACACTGATTTTGTAGCCTGACATTTTGCTAAATTTGTCAATTCTAGAACATTCTAACCCAAAACTACTGAATGTATA
>NW_012154987.1:0-354 GCF_000956105.1 Propithecus coquereli | reverse complement strand
GTGTCTGATAGAATGTTGTGGAAAGACATTCCGCAGCCTTTAATTTATTTTAAATACTCTCCACTTTAATGCCATTAGTTGGGGCAGATAATCTCCCATTTCCCACAGTCTTCACCACTGCGTTTCTCCTTTTCCATGAGAGGTTTGTCTGTTTTAGTTTAGTTTAGTTTTGTTTTTAATTTGTAAGACTTTATTATTTATTTTGGATGTATGTAGATATAAAGGGAAATGATCCTTTGTTGGTTGTTTATGTCGCAAATACATTTCACTCTGTGGCTGGCCTTCTACCACCTTAATCTATGAATTGGTGATCGCATAATTCTTAATTTTAGTTTTGAAATTGTATTTTAATGC
>NW_012154986.1:2978-3365 GCF_000956105.1 Propithecus coquereli | reverse complement strand
AAGAATGAAGCAAGCCTACAAGATCTAGAAAATATCCTCAAAAGAACAAATCTAAGAGTTACTGGCCTTAAAGAGGAGGTGGAGAGAAAGATTGGGGTAGAAAATGCATTTAAAGAAATAATAACAGAGAACTTTCCAAACCTAGAGAAAGATATCAACATTCAGGTACAAGGTCATAGAACACCAAGCAGATTTAACCCAAACAAGACTACCTCAAGGCATTTAATAATCAAGCTCCCAAAGGTCATGGATAAAGAAAAGGTCCTAAGGGAAGCAAGAAAAAAGAAAAAGATAACATACAAAAGAGCCTCAATATGTCTGGCAGCACACTACTCAGTGGAAACCTTATAGGCCAGGAGAGAGTAGCATGACATATTCAAAATGCTG
>NW_012154986.1:2557-2908 GCF_000956105.1 Propithecus coquereli | reverse complement strand
CTCAAAAGAACAAATCTAAGAGTTACTGGCCTTAAAGAGGAGGTAGAGAGAAAGATTGGGGTAGAAAATGCATTTAAAGAAATAATAACAGAGAACTTTCCAAACCTAGAGAAAGATATCAATATTCAGGTACAAGGTCATAGAACACCAAGCAGATTTAACCCAAACAAGGCTACCTCAAGGCATTTAATAATCAAGCTCCCAAAGGTCATGGATAAAGAAAAGGTCCTAAGGGAAGCAAGAAAAAAGAAAAAGGTAACATACAAAAGAGCCTCAATATGTCTGGCAGCACACTACTCAGTGGAAACCTTATAGGCCAGGAGAGAGTAGCATGACATATTCAAAATGCTG
>NW_012154986.1:0-299 GCF_000956105.1 Propithecus coquereli | reverse complement strand
ATTCTACAAGGCCTGTATCACCCTAACACTAAAACCAGACAAAGACACAACAAAAAAAGAAAAAGCCAATATAGGCCAATATCTCTGAAGAACTTAGATGCAAAAATCCTAAACAAAATGCTTAGCAAACCGAATTCAACAACACATTAAAAAGATTATTCATCATGATCAAGCAGAATTCATCCCAGGGATGCAAGAATGGTTCCATCGATGTGATACATAATATCAATAGAACAAAGGACAAAAAACCATATGATCAGCAGGGCGCGGTGGCTCACGCCTGTAATCCTAGCTCTCTG
>NW_012154985.1:245216-246788 GCF_000956105.1 Propithecus coquereli | reverse complement strand
ACTGAGCGCCCACCCTGTGCCAGGCACGAATCTAGGAGCTGGAGAGGCCTCAGTAAACCACACAGACAAAATTTCCTGCCTTATGGAGCTTACATTCAAGAATAAAATAAATCAGTGAGTAAAATGCGTAGTTTCCTAGTGTTGCGGAAAACTCAGCCACTACTGCATGAGCCTGAATCACAACAAGGAAGACAAGCAGTTTGGGGAGGAAGTAAAGAGAGTGTACTTTGCCAAGGAGGATAAATGGTAGACTTTCTCATCTCAAAATCCCAAATTTCCTAAACATAGGCAGAAATACAGAGCTTTTAAAGGGAGGGTTCTCAGCTTCAGGCAATCACAGTGGTTAACTATTCTAATCGTCCCATCTCGGCCAAAGACAAAGCCTGTGAACTTGCCAGCCATCCACCTGGGGGCTGGCACCACCTGGGACTTTTAACAAAACACTTAACCTGCCTCAGGGATGCAGGCCAGGAAGCAGGTCCCAAAAACAGTGGGGGAAATATTAAAGAGGAAAAAAAATCTCATTGTTCCCCCCAGACAATTCCTTTTTGCACTACGTTCAATAAACCAGAGAAGGGCGAGTGGGAGAGAGGGAATGGCACGGGACTTGCAATGCTAAATCGGATGGACAAGGAAGGCCTCAGCACGAGCACCTGACTGAAGCGTGACAGCGAGCCAAACAGACGTCTGGGGAAAGAGCATGCCAGTGCAGGAGCTTGCCTGGCCTGTCAGAGGAATGGCAAGCTCATTAGCCAGTGCCTGGCACGGGCTGGGTCAGGAGGTGAGTGGTTGACACGAGGACCTGGGCCTTTGCTTCGAGGAAGATGGGGCCATTGGGCACTTCTGGGCAGAGAAGCGACAAGAACTGCTTCATGTTTTCCAGGCTCCCCCTGCGTAATCCGGGAGGCCAGCTGGGAGGCTGTGCAGTAACTCGGGTGCGAGACGACGGTGGCTCAGATCGCGTGAGCGTAGTGAAGGAGGTGAGAAGTGGGTGGGTTCTGGGGACATGTGGAAGGTAGAGCTGACAGGATTGGCTGATGAACTGGATGTAGGGTGTGAGACGGCCCCAGGTTTTGGCTGCATGACTGCAGGATTGCAATCACCCTCTGTGAAACGATGAAGATTGTGGGAGGCTCGGGTTTCGACATCAGGGATTTGGCGCTGAGCCTGTTCAATATGACCTGGCTATGCGGGCGGTGACACCACGGAGGCCATTGGTTACACAAGTCTGCAGTTGAGGATGGAGGTCCTGACGGCAGATAGGGACGTGGGACTTGTCCAGTACATAGAGGCAAGAAGCACGTCCAGCATTTATGGAAAGCCCTGGGTCAGAATGGGACCACCGGGAAACACTAGGAAGGAAAGGAGGTCTGAGGACACAGCCCTGGGGCACCCCACCGTTTAGAAGTCAAGACATGAGGAGGAGCCCACCAAGGAGACGGAGAACCAGTGAGCTAGGAGGAAAGCCAGGAGGGTGTGGTGTCCTGGAGGAGCAGGGAGAGGCCAACTTTATCCATGATGCAGATGGGACAAGGCAGAGGAGGATGGAGACAACCGATCATTGGATCTGGC
>NW_012154985.1:237977-242475 GCF_000956105.1 Propithecus coquereli | reverse complement strand
CTCTTGCCAAACTGGCTGCCAGGGGGCTGTAGGAACAGAACTCCTGATGATGCCAGCTGGCCAGCTGGAACAGGTGGCCAAGCTGGGGTAGATTCTTCATTGAGTCTTAAGGGGGCAAGCCAAACTTCCAAAAGAACAGGAACCACCACATGATAGGTACTTCTGAGCTGTAGGCTTTGGGGTCTTAGTGCACCCAGTAGGCAGTTCAACTGTCCTGGCAAGGCCAGGCAGGGCTGTTTTCCTCAAGGGGTTAGCAACCTGTGGCATGCATACCAGAGGTGGCATGCAAATCCATTAGCAGTGGCACCAGGACCGCATGCAATGTTGTCTCCCTCTCCCTGCTGTTTGTGGGTGCCGCTAGCCACCCACCGAACAAGCTAACCCATGGATAGCGCCCCCTCTTGGGAGCCTATGCTCAGCTTGAGGTCCCCTTTGTGCCCTCTACCAAGCTGCACCAAACCCCCAGCACATCAAAGGGACCATGCTCTTAGCAAACCGATCGTGAGGGACTGCCCACATCTGCCCTGATAGGTGAAAACAGAAACAGGGTGTGGCTGCCCTAAGATCACAGAATGCACAGGTGACAATGACAGACTCAGAGCCAGAAAAGGCACAGGCCCTATTTCTTGATCTCCAGATAAGAACAAAGTACAATACAAAATACAACCGATGATGTTTCAAGTTGAAATCTCACCAGATTCTGCCCATTTCAAGTCAGAACAATGTTCAAGCGAACTCAGCCCATACAAGGGCCACTCAAACACAGAGGCTGGCAATTGACAAATAGCACCAGCCTAGAGGTCTCAGGTCATTTAGAAACATGTCACAAGCCCAGCTAGAGGACTATGTTCTCTCATTTATTTCATGCAAGAGACAGATATGGTCTCACAGAGGGGCCACCATGCAACGTAAAGCTCAGGTGACAGAGTTGGGTGTGCCACCAGGAAAGGTCTCCAGATCCAGAACTCTCTCCTCTGACAAGCTCCGCCATGTGTGAGATCCCTACCATTAGAGCCACTCCTTTGGGTTAAGTCATTGAAGGCCCATATCACAAGGCAAATATTTCAGAGTATAGGCTATTGGCTAAACATCTGTCCCTTGAGCCACACTGCCTGGGTTTGAATCCCAACATTACCACACACTAGCTATGCAGTCTTGGGAAAGTAACTTAACTTCTTAATTTCTCTGCCTCAATTTCCTCATCTGTAAAATGGGTGTGGTAATGGAACCTACTCATAAGATTATTTTGAGGATTCAATGAGTTCATACACTTAGGTAAACATGGAGCAGTGACTGGGACACAGAAAGTGCTTGCCAGGCCAGGCACCGTGGCTTATGCTTGTAATCCCAGCACTTTGGGAGGCCAAGGAGGGAGGATCACTTGAGTCCAAGAGTTCGGGACCAGCCTTGGCAACATAGGGAAACCTTGTCTCTATAAAAAATAAGAAATTTAAAAAAAAGAAAGTGCCCACCAGATGTTGGCTGTTATGATGATGATGGAGTCAGACTGTGAAAGGCTTTGAAGCCAGGCTAAGCAACCAGTCCTGTATGGTTCCCAGACCATGCTCCTCCTCCCTCCACACTGGAGCCACTTTTGGGGGAATCAACCAACTTCAGTTGCAGGCTCAGCCCTGCCCCAGGCTCTAGGCCAGAGGGACATTAGCACTCTGGTACTCTGCCTCAGGTCATGCTTACTGCTGGCTAGCCCTGACTTTGGACCCAGTTCTGATAGCTGGGCAGCCCCCTTGTCCCTGAGGTCTAGCCTTCACCCCCTCTAACCCATCATGCCTCAGTTCAGGTTGCTAAATCCTTCCCTCG
This sequence comes from Propithecus coquereli, assembly GCF_000956105.1. NCBI lineage: Eukaryota > Metazoa > Chordata > Mammalia > Primates > Indriidae > Propithecus > Propithecus coquereli. The sequence continues at coordinate 240,657 of NW_012154985.1, read as the reverse complement.
TTCCCTGTGCTCGCTTTGAGGACATTTAGCCTAGATGCAGAATTGAGACATAAGTAATTTGAGAACCACTCAGGATAGTATAGAATAAAGCGTTAGGTTGAGTGTTACGGACTACAAGGATGCTGTGAAGGGGAAAGCGATCAGAACCAGAGTGGTCAAGCAGAGCTTCCTGGAGGAAGCAGAGCTGGGGTGGGTAGCATTGGCACTGGCAGAAGGTGGAAGGGCAAAACTGGAGTCTGGTCACCTTCCTAAACCCTTAGCCCCCTAAAACTCAGTTTGCAATCCAATTTCAGTTCCCAGCTCCTGACCGTCTGTCCTGTCCCACAGCAGTTAACTGAGTCATGTCTGGCTGTATCTGAAGAGATGGCAATGCCTACTGAAACCGAGAACAGCAGTGGCATCTCTGGATCTGGAGGGTGGCACATGGATGCCCTCTGTTGATTGACAGTCAGTTGGAGCAGTACTGATGGAGCCCTTGAAATGAGAAGGTTGCTGGATCTTTGTAGCTGGAATCATTGTCATTTAAAGCCAATCACCTCATTCTTCTTGGGAACCTCCCAACAGGAACAAGATTCGGTCTTATTGTCTTTCACAAACCCTCAGCATCAGGTTCGACTTGGGGTGAATCAAATCTCTCCCATAATCCTTTGGCAACCATTCACAGGCAGCTCACCGCTCCTCTGGCTTGGAGTTGATCACTCACGCTCTCAAAGTGACAGACCGTGGGCATGCATAGTGGAGGAGAGTTGTCTAGACCAGGGCTTGTTAAGCTATATTTGTGGTAAAAGACCAGTTATTTATTTTTTCAATTTTTTAAATTTCCAATCTGTCCTGGAAAATTTTTTTTAAAAAATCACTAGAAATCGATCATGTGCTCAGCAATATCGAATTTCCATAAACATTTGCCCACACTGTTCTTGGCCTCTCTGGACTCTCCATCTGCTCAGTGAGGAGATACTGACAGCGTGGATAGTGAGGTCCCTAGGAAAGGCTGACTCTGTTGAGATTCTCTCCAATCTCTACCCAAAGCAATGATCTTCTACCAGACTGGTAGATTTGCCACTTGCTAGAAGCCATGTGACCTTGGACAAGTCACCTGACCTCTCTGAGCCTCAGTTTCTGCATCTATAAAATGGGCGTAATATCTAATAGTACCTTTCTGGCAGGGCTGTTGTAAGAATTCAGTGAGATATAACACGTGGAAAGCAGTTAGCGCAGTGCCTGGCACGTTGCCAACTTACTGTGTGCTTACCTTGATAATGTCATCCACGGGGCAGATGGATTAGGGGCAGTCCCATGTATCAGTTAAGAACCCAGGTTTAGGAGTCATCTCATTTTTGGCTTGGGATGCCAGCATGGCCACCTGCTAGCTGCATAATGTTGGGTAAGTTACTTCCCAGAGGCTCCGTTACTGTAAAATGAAGATAATACTAACAGATTTTTCATAGGGCTGTGAGGAGATACAATGCTTAGCTCCATATTTTGCACATAGTAAGGGCTGGATGACTAGTAGTTAGATTCCAGTTATCCCCGCATCCTCCTAATCCTAACCCCTACTCTGCCATAGGCCACCTGGAGGGAAAGGTGCGCCCAGCTGGGTGAATGAGATTCAGCAATCTTCCCCCACTCTGGTGTCTGAAACCAGAAACTGCGTGCTGCTGAACTAGCCAGAATCTTTTGGTATAAGAGAAGAAGCATGGGCAGTAGAGTCGAACAGATGTGTTTGAATGCTGGCTCCATCACATGCTAGCTATGCACCCTTCAGTAAGTTTCTTCGCCTGTCAGTACCTCAGTTATCCTATTTGTAAAATGGGACCAATACAATAAACCAGTTGTCTCCAAAATGAGGTGTGCAAGGTGACTCATTGAGGCATAGGAAGAAAACATTAGAACTTCTATTTCAATGTATTTAGTAACAAAAACATGAAAAAAATTAAACTGTAATGTACACAATACATGGGTTGACAGTGGCGCCCTCATTTAGCCATTTCTAAGATGGCCACTGATGGAAACCCTGAAAGAGGAACAGGGATCCCACAGCACAGAAGGGTCGATGGTGGCGCCTGCCCTCTTTCATTTTGTGTTTAGTTTATGCCAAAGTTCTGCGATTTCTGTGTGGGGCTGTAAATTTACAAATTAGGTCATCTGGTTTTAACTAAAACAATCCTCCCCAAATGGAAAAGTGGCTTGAAAAGATTCCTACAAATAAACCACAGCCCAAATGAAGATAATCTGTAGAACACAAGCACAAGTGGGCAATAGGGAAATGGCAGAACTAATTCATCTCCCATTGCTAACATGAGCTCTTCCCCAGCCCCATTACAAAGTGAAAACAATGAGCAAATTGGTTCCGATAAGAAATCAGCACCCACACACACACAAAAAGAAAGAAAATATCGAGAAAGCTACTTAAAGTATGATTCCCATCCACTAATGTTAATAATAAACTCACTTTAAGTGTATACTCTGCCTTGAGATATTCTAATAATACACAAAGCTATCAGGATTAGCAAGATATTTAAAATCTAAGCATCCACAAGATGGATGTGTAACTAATCTATGGTGGTAGATGTCACGAGGATGGTTACTTTTCATGGCAGTTTAGAAACATATCCATAAAGTTTTTGACACTCTGCCTTTTGAGAGGAGAAGTGCTATGTCCTCTTCCCGTGAATCTGAG
>NW_012154985.1:226729-233472 GCF_000956105.1 Propithecus coquereli | reverse complement strand
CCACGGCACTCACTCTAGCCCGGGCAAAAGAGTGAGACTTTGTCTCAAAAAAAAAAAAAATAAATAAAATAAAAAAGCACTCTGAAAACCGTTAAGAGAGCATGATTCCAAGCCTTACATATTACAGAAGCCAAATTCTCTTGAATAAAGTAAGGAACCACTTTGTACTGCTCACTGTCCTCCCTCTCTCTCCAGATTGTTCACAGTCTCTTCAAGATCACACCAAGGCTTTCTCACCACAGCCCCTGGTGCTTGTACCTCCTTCCTCGCAGCTCCTTGAGGGCCAAAGGTGAGCAGCCGGTTCCAGGGTAGAAGCCTGAATTCACATCAACAAAGCGCCTGTGATGCCTCTTTCCCCTCAGGTTGAAACCTGCGCCGCCTTTCTGGTTTTCTCGCTCACTAGTCGGTTAGAGCGCCCTCGTGTGTCTCCACATGGTAATACTTTAGGTCTTTTCCAGGATGTGGCATTCTCTTAATCGCAGTATCAATAAAGTGTGTAATGGAAATTTTTTTCTCGTCACACTTCAGGGCCCATATTTGACCGCTGGGCTCCGGTTAAGTCGTTCCAGCTCGAGTCTTAGGCAGGTTTCCTGCTTCCACTCGCCTAAAGATTTCTTCCTGCTCCCTGCCCACCCCCATTTCTCCTCAGTCATTTTGAGAAGTCCTAATCTTGTGGCTCACAAATGTGTCAGCTTGCTCCTACTAACTTCTACTATTCCAAGCTTACCTAGCTAGCAAAATAAGATTGTAACTATTTTTTTCTAATTGGGTACATCAGGTTTTACTGAAGGCCTGGCGGGGGGCGACGGGGGGCAGTGCAGGGAGAGTAATTCCAAAGCACCAGGAGAGAAGTGTTTACTCAATATGACTTGTTCCACAGTCTAAGTAAAAGGTGTTCAAAATGAGATCTCCTCGTGTAAAGCCTTGAACCTGGGAAGGGGAAAATGGCAACCAGAGACAGTGACGTCCGGCAGTGCACGCACACACGTATCCCCACACACTCAAACACCCTCTCTTGCACACACAGTCACACTCAGAAAGCAGCTTTCTCTCATTGAGAATCATGTGATGATATGAGCACGGGCCTTTAGAGGAAAGGAAACTTATATATCTGCAACCTCAAGAATGTTCCCTATTTTCTCAACGACCGAGGGTTAGGGAAGTCTGAGGGACTTTACTTCCCATATTCCACATGTCCCCCTCTTGCCTGTTTTGTACCCGTGGATTCTTCTGAATCCATAAGCCCCCCTGGCAAACTCCCCTGAGAGCCAAGGATACACAAACCTTTGGCTTCACCCAAGGGGCATGTTCCTGAGAAGATGCATGTCAATTAAATTTTTGCAAATCAATTATGATTCCCCACTGACTTCCAGTAAGATTTCTGAGCTGCTCTCTCTGCATCCAGATTGATTTTTGAGGTACACCTAACCCTTCAGCTTTAAGTTTCTCTGCCTCCTGCCACCCTCTCCCACAGTTAGTTAAACCTCATCTGGAAAATAAAGACCAATGAAACATTAAGATCTCTTCTAGTTCTAATAGTCCAGGCACTAGTGTATATTTACCGGTAAACAAACCCTGTAAATATATTAGAGAGGCTGCTATTTGGAAAAGACACCAGGTATTACCATTTGCAATGCAAATACCCACCCTACATTCAACTTTTTGGGAGGTCATTTCCAAGGGCTTCAGGGGTTTTTGCCCCACTCCCTTGGAGGGGGAGCAGATGTTTCAGGCGACTGGAATTTTAGTTTTAGGTGGTTTGTATTATCCTTTTTGCTCCCCAGTTCCTCTCCCCCACTTCCCGGTATCAAATTCCAGAGACCCTCTCTACTGAAATAGAGACTGGTGCTGTGGGTCTGAGGACTAGTGTGTGCAGCTGGTGACCTAGGCTAGAAAGCACTTGCTAAGTAAAAATGAAATGAGTTGTTAGGGAGGCACCATGGCTTTGGTCTCTGGCAACCGAGTTAAGCAAGGGCACGTGCGTCACGGATCTGCAGCACTGGTCAGGCAGCTGCCTTTACAGTCTTTGAACTGGAACCAGAGATATTATTTAATGCTGATAGGGAAGAGAATTGCCTGCTTAGTGGTGAGGAAAATTAATAGTGCAAGCATTCTTCCATCCTGCATTCTCCATTTTAATTAAAAAAAATATTGCTGTAGCTGTTTGCATATTCTGGAAGTATGTGTGTATGTGTGTGATTTGGTGTTTACAGATTTGGGGCTGCGAAGGGGAGTTTCCTGACAACGGAAGTAGCTGCTTGTCACTCAGGGTTCATTTTGAAAATGAAAGCCTGAAAGCTTGGGGCCCACTCTGGGCCTGGGTTTGGTGTCTGAGGAATCAGCAAAGGCGAGGAGGTGGTGGCTTTGACCAGGTGGCTGGGTGAGGAAACTACTTAATCACTATTTTCTTTTTTTCATGAATTAACCAAATCTATGAGTTGTTTTTGGCATCCCGCAGATTCAGTCTGAGGCAGGGATGCACCCTCCCCGGAACAGACACGTACACGATCACATTTTCCCAGGCTGCCAAACCAGAACAAGGAAACAAATATTAATATTTCTTGGGTACCTACTAGGCACACAAGGATTGAATGACATGGTTGTCTAAGAGTTTATAGTTTAACTGGCATGTCAGAGAAAGGAGAGAGAAATGTGACAAAAGACAGTCTATCCTGAGCACCAAAGGAGTCGTGGAAACAGAAGGAAGGAGAGGGGTTGCTCTGGGCTGGGGTAATCAGAGGAGGCTTGCTGGACAAGGTGGCAACTGAAGCCAACCTTGACAGACAGGGAGAACTTCAGACGCTGTGAGGGGGCATTCCAGGTAGAGGAGGGCAAGTTATAGATATGCTCAGCTTATGACTAGTCCATCCGTTTGGCTGGAATTTGGGGCCTGTGTGAGTGATTTGCACTTGATAAGCCTGGCTTGAATGCCAGTCCCCTGTGCCAGAACAAAGACTATGGTGTCACACAGACCTGCTCTGCCACTTCCTGCTGAGTGACCTTGAGCAAGTGGCCTAATCTCTCTGCAAACTGGGGATAGTAATGACACTTAGCTCCTAAGGTCATTGGGAGAATTAAACGAGTTAACATAGGTAAAGCATCAAACACAGTGTCTGGCACATAGTAAATGTTCAAAAATGAATTACAAATGCATAAGCTGTCATGAAGGAAAGCTCAAGATATTTAAGCCTGGTCCCAAATATGTGAGGGCCAAGGAGGAAAAGCCTCTGACACTTTCCATCACTGGTGCCACAGGTGGGCCCAGGGGAGTGGGCTGGCTTGGCCTGAACGTGCATCCCCCTTGGCCTAGACTGCTGGAACAGTCTCCTGGCTTCCTGCCTCTGCCTCTCCCAGAATCATCGTCCTAACACAACCTTAATCTTGGCTGTGACAGTCCCTGGCTCAAGAACCTTCAATGGCTCCCTGTTGCTCACTGACTGAACTTCTTAACACGGTGGGGGGCAGAGGCAAGAACTAGCATTTATTGAGGGAAAGGAAGAGCAAAAAGGATGCTGGTGTTAGGAGTAAAAAAGATACAATATCCTCCTCTTTAAAAAAGCCCCTAAGCTCTGAATTTGTAAATGGCAGGTCCCTCTGGGAGAGGGCGGGGATGCATATCTGAAGAGGGCAGGGCGTTCCTGCTCAGGCTCAGGCCTAGAATCACCTGTAGCTGCTACTCCAACCGGGAAAGTTAACGAGGAGGGGAGAAGAGAGCGGAGAGCGGAATCGGGAGCCCCGGGGCAGCGGGGGAATACCCTTTCTCAGTTCCCTGGAATCCCGGGCAGCCCCGGGCGCTGCGTGGAGGGTCAAGGCTGCACAAAGGGCAGGGCAGACAAGCCAGAGTCACATGAGGCGACCGAGCTGCCTCCGTGAATACTAGGCGCGGGACAAAGGCGGCTCGGGGACAAAGTGCAGGGAGACTCCTGAACAGATAAGAGGGAAGGACGAAGGAAGGGGGCGGGGAGCCAGCGTCCTGGAGCTCAAGGATCGCGCTCTCGGTGGCCAGGACTGGGAGCCCAGCTCAGCCCGCCGGGGAGGAGGCGCCCTAGAGCCTCTCCACCCCAGCAGCTGCTGGGATGCTGAGGACAGCCCGGGCCTCAAGAGCAGCAGGCGGGCTCCCAGCCCGCCCCCGCGCCCGCCCCCGCGCCCGCCCCTCCGCTGCCCGCGCCGTGCCGGAGGCGGGGCTGCCGGCTCACCTGGCCGTTTGGGGCGGGGCCGCCCGCGACCCGGGGGAGCTGCGCTGGCCGCGATACCCCGGGTGCTGGAGCGGGGCTTGCCCTGGGGACTTGGCCGGAGCTCCTACCCTTCCACGCCCCCCGCCACCGCCCGCGCGGGGGCCCTCCCCTAGCTCGCTCCCTCCCTCCGTCCCTCCCTCCTCCTCCTCCTCTCCTTTGCTCCCTCCCTCCGAACCCAATTGCTCAAGCCGCTTCCTTCCCCAACGCCAGCGCCAGTTCCTCTCCCGGTGGGGCCCGGGAAGGGCCGCGGCTGCAGCTGCAAGACCATGGCCCAGCCCCGAGGGGCCGCGAACCCGGCGCCCAAGGCCTCGCTCGCGCCGACCGCGCAGATCCTGCGGAGCGCCCCGCAGCCCCGCCCCTCGAGAGCGGACACCGGCAGCCTGGGCAGGTACCGGGGCAACGCCGCCGCCGCCCCCTCCCGGGAGCCCTCCTTCCACGGCACGCTGATGCTCTCGGGAGCCGGCTCGGGGCGCCGGCGGGGAGCGCTGCGGGAGCTGCTGGGGCTGCAGGGGGCGGCTCCTGCCGGGTGGCTGTCGGAGGAGCGCGCCGAGGAGCAGTCCCCGGGCGGGCCGAGCGGACCGGGCGGCAGCGGGCTGTGCCTGGAGCCGCGAGAGCACGCGTGGATTCTGGCGGCCGCCGAGGGCCGTTTCGAGGTGCTGCAGGAGCTGCTGGAGGCTGATCCGGGGCTGCTGCTGCGGGGCGACCCGATCACCGGCTACACGGTGCTCCACTGGCTGGCCAAGCACGGGCGCCACGAGGAGCTCATTCGGGTGCACGACTTCGCCCAGCGCCGGGGGCTGCGTCTCGACGTGAGCGTCCCGGGCAGCGGTGGCCTCACGCCCCTCCACCTGGCGGCTCTGCAGGGCCACCACATGGTCATCAAGGTGCTGGTGGGCGCCCTGGGCGCTGACCCCACGCGCCGCGACTACAGCGGCAACCGGCCCTGCCACTACCTGCCGCCCGACGCGCCCCGGTGTCTGCGGGAGCTGTCGGGGGCCGAGGACTGGGAGACGGCGGGCGGCAGTGAGCGCCACAACGCCAACAACAACAGCAGCGGCGGCGCTGCGTGGACGCTCAGGCGGACCCCGAGCGCAGTGGGCGCGACGGCCGTGGGGACAAACACGAGAGTGGCGGCGCTGTCTGCCAGGGAGAAGGACGCTGCGGGCAGCCGTGTGGCGCAAATTCAAGGCCTTTTCCGCCAGCTGTTCCCTTTCTTCCAGAACCGTTGAGGGCAACAGAGACTGGAGAGCCCCGAGGGGCCGCGACGCTGCGGCGAGGCCACGGACACAGCTTGGGCCTGCAAAGAGCAGACCACGTCGGGGCCTGACTCAGGTACCTGTCCCAGGTCTCCGGCAACCACCGACCAGAAGGACTTGGGGACTAGGGCACCCCCTAACCGAGAGATAGCACCACGGACCTAGCCTGCCTGGCGCCGAGTCCCAAAGCTGCTACAGGACTAAGGAGTTAGGTGCAGGGAGCGTGGTTCTGCTTGGGAGACGGGAAGTTAAGCTTCCAGGAGCCATTTGTCGGCAGGCGGAAGTCCTGGGTTTATTAGGAAACATTCGCTGGAAGAATGACTAAACCAAGGATGCAGAGGAAACTCCTAAAACTCTGCCAGCCTGACTCGACCATTGGCGGGTCTTGCAGGGTAGGTAGAGTCAGCCCCTGGCAACCTGCTTCTGAGACTACCAGGCCTTACCGGTACCTTTTCTAATGTAGCACAGATGACTTCTTAAGTTTATTAAAGTGGAATATGTTTTCCATTCACGTGACAAAGCTGACCTTTTAGTGCCTTTTTTTTTATTAACCACAGAGGAAGAAGCTGAATATGTTTGCAGGGAAGAGGTCACCAACCCACGGCCATGAGCTAGGGATCCAGGGCAGGCTCTGGGCCTCATTCTCGAAGCAAATGGCCAGAGCTGTGCACTGAAGGAGCTACTGCCACCTTGACTCTGAGGAGAGACACACAGTTCATCTGTCTCTGGAGCTCTTTGGCAGCTAGGTCAGGCCTTGGGTACCAGTCTCATCCTAGAGGAGTTGTCATGTTGGGGGGAGGGCTCAGGGATAGTAAAAGGGAAAAAAATCTCCAAACTTACATTTCTGATATTTCATGGTGAGTCATGTAACTTACCTTGACTTGTGTCTTCCAATAAGACACACCTACTGGCACTTCTTCCCAAGACAGGGCTTTCCTCGTCAGCATTTTTAAAATTAAGTTTAATACATAAGGTGTAGTTTGGAAAATTGCCCCCATTCAGAAATTACATGAGTTAAATAGAATACAGGAGGTTGACTCAGCCTGAAAGGAAGAAAAAGCTGTTGGTGGCTGGAGACCCATGCTGCCTTGGAGAACAGTGCAGGGAACAGCACTGGAGGCTTGGGTAGCCCTTGCAATAGACTGTTGTATTCCCCAGTCCTCTCATCTCAATCCTTGTTATTTTTATTTATTTATTTTGAGACAGTCTCATTCTGTTGCCTGGGCTAGAGTGCTGTGGTGTCAGCCTAGCT
>NW_012154985.1:215827-226679 GCF_000956105.1 Propithecus coquereli | reverse complement strand
TGAGACCTTTTGGTTTTTTTTGAGACAGAGTCTTACTCCGTTGCCCAGACTGGAGTGCTGTGGTGTCAGCCTAGCTCACAGCAACCTCAAACTCCTGGGCTCAAGCGATCCTCCTGCCTCAGCCTCCCGAGTAGCTGGGACTACAGGCGTGTGCCAAGACACCCAGCTAATTTTTTCTATTTTTAGTAGATATGGGGGGGGTCTCGCTTTTGCTCAGGCTGGTCTCGAATTCTTGAGTTCAAGCGATCCTCTTGCCTTGGCCTCCCAGAGTGCTAGGATTATAGCCGTGTGCCACCCGGTACCCCATCCTCATCTCAATCCTTGAACACCAAGGAGAAACAGTCACCACAGAACAGCCCAGAAATGCCACCCTGAGCCCATCCATTGAGGTTTTCATCCCTGCCTGGTGGGCCTGTTTGTCCCCTCTGTGCTCAAAACTTTCCTACCTTCTCTTAATAACCCATTAGGGTCTTCTCATCCATGAAATGATCCAAACCCTGTTGCTGTTTTCAGCCTGTCCCATGTCTCTAGGAACTACACCTTAAACATATTTACACGGTGTAATATAGCACTTCCTTTCTCTCCTAAATGTACTTTGATAATTGAAGAGGGGAGGGCAAGCAGTTTCCAGATTCTGGCATTAGGTATTGGCATCTGGCATTAACACCCCCCCACCCTTGTGCCCATTTTATAGATGGAAACTGGCTAACTGATGCAGGACCCTGCTTTCTGCTCCACAGCCTCCTGCTTGACGGCTGCCAAGGTGGGTTGGGCTTGGTGAAGGCTGTCAGGGCAGGGCCTTCCTGCCACATGGCTGAGTCTGCAGGCTTCTGGCTTGGAGAAAAGATTGGTGTGTGCCGAGCATTCAAAGGACACTTATAACAGTAGTCCCCTCTTTATAGGAAAAGTTTGAACCTAAGTATCTTAACTATGAGCATATTTGGGGTCCTGAGACAAGCATCCATCCTGCTCTTTCCTAAATGAAAACCAAGTCAGCTGGAAGATTTGAAAGCAGCTTTCTATAGTTTTTCTTGTAGTCAGCTATTCTTCCCCACAGATTTTTCACATCATGTGATACTGCCTAGCCTACCTCCTCCATGTAAAATTGAGGTTTGGCTCCAGGGGACAAACTCCCATGCTGAAAACTCTCCATGCCTAACATCAAGCCCTTGGCATTTCTGGTATGCTTTTCAAGGCAAGACTGGTATGCTTACCCCAAGAGAAAGAGCAAATTCCCTGAGAAACCTCTTTCCACGGGAGCAAAGCTGAGTTGAGCAGATGATGCAAAACTGCATCGTAGCAAGGGGCTCTGAGCAAGAAGAGGAGAGAGAAGCAGGGCTGTGACAGGTAAGCACGGGAGTGGAGGAGGGGCACGGAGGGTGCACAGAGGGCAGGGCCTGACCACAGGCGGAGAGGTGTAGGAAAGGCTTTGGGGCAGAAGGTAAGGCCTGATCTGAGGCTTGAGGGGTGAGTGGGAGTCGGTCAGTGGATGTAGCAAGTGCCAGGAACTGTAAGTCAGCCGGTTTGACAGGAGGGTGGGAGCTGGGGAGTGGTTAATGGCAAGGCTAAAGATGTGGGAGGGGGTCCAGATCACTAAGGGTCTCACAGGCCATACTAAAAGAGGAACATAGGCTTTAGCCAAAAGGTAGTTGGGAAACATGGGTGGTTTTTAAGCAGAGGAGTAGCATGCTGAGATTTTGGAAAATCACTCTGGCATTCACATGGAGGATGGATGTGCCCGGGGAGAACACTGGAGGCAAATGCATCACGTAAGCAAAGCAGTTCTGGAGCAATGTTTCAAGAGAAGCCAGGCTTCAGCCTGAGAGGTTCAGGGCCCCCGCGAGGGCAATGCCTTTCAAACTTTGCTTCTCCTCCAAAGCCTTTGTTCATGAAGCTTACCTAGAAGCCCCAAGTGTAAATCTGATAAATGTGGAGCTTCCCAGGTTGAAGCTGAGTTGGGACCTTCCCTCCCCACCCCTTACCTCTATTCCAGACAGACAGTTGTACACAGTGGCCCCTGGAGCAAAATTCAAAACCACTGTTGGGGTGGAAAGTGCTCAGCCTGACCTGGGTTCAAATCCTGACTCCTGATTAGTGACCTTGAGCAAATTGCTGGCCTCTATGAGTTGCAGTTTCCCCATTAGTAAAATGGGAATATAATCTCCCTCACTGGGTTGTTCTGAAGATTCGAGATAATGTATGTGCAACATCATGACACACCAGGAATAGGAAATAATAGATGTTTTAAAGAATTGAAAGGGGCGCAGCAGGCTATCGTGGTGAAACTGTATTATCTGCCAAGGTAGTCCAGGAGAGATCTTGTGGTTTACCTGCTTTATGTCAGCTTTAAATGTGTTCACGTTTATTGCAAGTTATTTTCCATCTGTGCCAGAAGAGTGGCTGTTCCTCAAAGGAGATGTTGGCTCCTCTGCTGATATTCTTGACAACCTATATAGTTTTACTTTAGGCATAATGGGAACAAGCTAACTTACTTGTTCTCCACCCACTAAAGCAACTTAGTGCCCACCAAATATGAAATATGTTAGATATTGTTTCCAGATAAAGTAATAAACTGGAGTCAGAGCTAAACCTGAAATCCTCTGAAGAGAATAAAAGTATGCAAGCCCTTCATCTCCTGACCCTAGTCATCTATAGAAATGCCCCATGCCTGCCCCAGCCAACATGCCAGATATTCCACACCCAGCTTCCCCGTCTTCCCTTCTTCCCTTCATTGTAAGAGAGGAGCATGCCTGACCTCTTCCAAGATTTCACTCATGCTCTCAACTCCATCTCCTCCCAGGGTCTACTGCCATCAACTGTCCCTGTAGGAAGTTCCCCATGATGTCCTCTTGTCTTAGTGCATTCCTGCTGCCATAACAAAGTAACTTAGACTGGGTAATTTATAAAGAATAGAAATTTATTTCTCACTGTTCCAGGGGCTCGAAAGTCCAAGAGCAAGGTACCAGCAGATTCAGTGTCTGGCAAGAGCCCATTCCTCATATATGGCACCTTCTCCGTTTCCTTACATGGTGGAAGAAATTGATGGCCCAGGCAGCTCTCTGAAGCCTCTTTTATAAGGGCATTAATCCCATTCCGTAATCACTAAGTAACTTAATCACTTCCTAGAAGGCCCCACCTCTTAATACTGTACCTTGGGGTTGAGTTCCAACATATGAATTTTGAAGGGATACATACATTCACACCTTAGTACCCTATCTGCCAAATCCAAGTTGTTATTTTAGTTCACTTGGCAGCACTGGACAACGTTGGCTACTTCCTCATGCTTGAAACTGTCTTCTCTAGTCCCATGACCTACAGCTTTAATTGCCGGTATTTACCAGGATGAAATTTTGTAAACTTTTCACTCTACATTCTCTCCCAAAGTCCTTCCATCTCCCCCCACTCACCCTCCCTCACTCTGTTCTAACTGCTCAGTCCTCCTTGCTGGTCCTTCCAAGAGCCATGTTCTTTGGAACTCTGAGGTTCCTACATGCTATTCCCTCTCAAGAACATTCTTACCGCCGGGCGTGGTGGCTCACGCCTGTAATCCTAGCACTCTGGGAGGCTGAGGCAAGAGGATCGCTCAAGGTCAGGAGTTCAAGACCAGCCTGAGCAAGAGTGAGACCCTGTCTCTACTATAAATAGAAAGAAATTAGCTGGACAACTAAAAATATATAGAAAAACTTATCTGGGTGTGGTGGCACGTGTATGTAGTCCCAGCTACTCAGGAGGCTGAGGCAGGAGGATTGTTTCAGCCCAGGAGTTTGAGGTTGCTGTGAGCTAGGCTGACGCCACGGCACTCTAGCCCGGGCAACAGAGTGAGACTCTGTCTCAAAAAAAAAAAAAAAAAAGAAAAGAAAAGAAACATTCTTCCCTCTCTTCCTTGCCCCACCCTTTCACCTGGCCCACTCCCACTCATCCTGCAGATGTCAGATTAAGTGTTACCTCCTTGGGGAAGTCTTCCCTGCCCCTCAGGCTAAGTTAGCATCCACTCACTATACTCATTCATCTTTACTGTCCAAATCACAATTGATAAGTTATTCATGCAGTTATTAGATTAATATCTCCCCTGCCCCTACTAGACTGAAATTCCATGAGGATAGGGACCAAGGCTGTCTTATTCACCATGAAATCCCTAGTTCCTGGTACATGGAAAGTGCTCAGTAGTTGTTGATTGGCAATGGAATCTTAGATTTGACACCAAAAGCACAGGAAATGAAGATTATAAATTGGACTTTGGCCCGGGCGGTGGCTCACACCTGTAATCCTAGCACTCTGTAAGGCCGAGGCGGGAGGATCACTTGAAGTCAGGAGTTTGAGACCAGTCTGAGCAAAAGCGAGATCCTGTTTCTACTAAAAATAGAAATAGAAAAAATTAGCCAGACAACTAAAACACAGAAAAAAATTAGCCGAGCATGGTGGAGCATGCCTGTAATCCCAGCTACTCGGGAGGCTGAGGCAGGAGGATCGCTTGAGCCCAGGAGTTTGAGGTTGCTGTGAGCTGGGCTGACACCACGGCACTCTACCCAGGGCAACAGAGCAAGACTCTGTCTAAAAAGAAAAGAAAAAGAAACTATCAGGAAAGTGAAAAGACAACCCACAGAATGGACAAAGATATTTGCAAATGTATATTAATATCTAATAAGGGCCTGGTATCCAGAATATATAAAGAACTTCTGGCAGTGTGCAGTGTCTCACACTGTAATCCCAGCACTTGGGGAGGCCAAAGCAGGAGGATTGCTTGAGGCCAGGAATTTGAGACCAACTTGGGCAACATAGTGAGACCCCTCCTCTACAAAAAATTTTTAAAAATTAGCCAGGTGTGGTCGTGGTGGCTTATGCCTGTAGTCTTAGCTACTTGAAAGGCCGAGGCAGGAGGATCACTTGTGCCCAGGAGTTCAAGATTGCAGTGAGCTATGATCACACCACTGCACTCTAGCCTGGGTGACAGAGCAAGACCCCACCTCTAAAAAAAATTTTTTTTAATTTAAAAAATTTAAAAAGAACTCTTACAACTCATCAACAAAAACATAAACAACCGGATTTTAAAATGGAAAAAGAACTTGAATAGACATTTCTCCAAAGAAGATATTCAAATGACCAATAAGCATACAAAAAGGGGCTCAACATCATTAGTCATTAGGGAAATGCAAATCAAAACCAGAGTGAGATACCACTTCACATCCACTAGAATAGCTAAAACCAAAAAGTCAGGTAATGACCAGCATTGACAAGGATGTGGAGAAATTAGAACCCTCACACATTGATGGCAGCAATGTAAAATGGTGCAGCCACTGTAAAAAACAGTCTGGCTGTTTCTCAAAAAGTTAAACATAGAGTTACCATATGACCCAGAAATTCCACTCCAAGAGAAATGAAAACATATGTCCACACAAAAACTAGATGAATGATCTTAGCAGCATTATTCATAATAGCCAAAAAGTGGAAACTACCCAAATGTCTACCAACAGATGAACAGATAAACAAAAAGTGGTATACACATACAATGGAAATACTATTCGGCCATTAAAAAGAATGCAGTACTGATACACGCTACAGCATGGATGAACCTCGAAAACATTATGCTAAGTGAAAGAAGCCAGACACAAAAGACCGTATGTTATATGATGCTATTTATATGAAATGTCCAGAATAGGCAAATCTGTAGAGACGGAAAGTAGACTAATGGTTGCTTAGGGCAGGGGGGAATGGAGGACTCAAGGGATGACAGGTAAGGACAGGGTATTTCTTTTTGAGGTGCTGGAAATGTTCTACAACTGACTATGCCAGCAGTTGTACATAGCTGTGCATATACTACAAACCATTGAATTGTGCACTTTATGTGGGTGAATTGTATGGTTTGTGAATTATGTCTTCACAAATTGTTACTTAAAAAAACAGAAAGAATGAGGTAAATGCCTCTTATACTCAAAAGTAGTGAGAACACACAGTTATTGAGTTAATTAATGAAAGAAAAAAGGATCAGCTCTTATTTATCCTTGCACCGCCAGTACCCAGGACAAAAATATGAGCATTCATTTTGCATACTGTTTTTGGTCAATTTCATATTTGACACTTGTCTCAGCCTCAAGGACAGAAAGAGACCTGTATGGTGGAGGTTTCTTCCCACAGCATTTTGTGTCCACTTCTCTTACAGCTCTAGTTACCCAGCAAAGTTAGTTGTACATCGTGTGTAGAAGAGTCAGGCTGATGGCAGTGAGGAGTGGCAGCCTTCAGAAAAGGAAGGAAGGAAGGGGGAGGAAGCACATAAAGAGACGGTTGACAGAGGAACTAAAAGGACTAGAGCAATGAGGTCGCTTGGTATGGCGGTCAGGAGTCTTCCAGGCCTCGGAGGCCCTGAGACATCCCTGTTAGTTCAGTGTGATCAATGATGTTTACATTGCAGACCCGGGATCGTTACAAACGGATTCAAGTATTTAGTAATGCAGTGGAAGAAAGCCAAGTAGTTTATGATACATCCTAAAAAGTTAACAGTCTAAAAGCTTTGGTTCAAAGGGGAACTCTTCAGTAATCCAGAAAATGTACATTTTATGGAACATGGTCAATAAATGAAGTGCTCCTGGATTTAGAACACTTTAAAGACATGATTGTGACAGTTTCTTTTTTAATAGGGGGTCTTCCGGTGAGGACCGGAAAACCTGCTAGACACATTCTAAAAGAGCTATAACACTTGTGATCGTTTTTTCATATGTCAGCTTGGGTAGGGTCTAGGTCCCAGTTATTCAGGCAAACACTAATCTAGGTGTTGTGCTCAAGGTATGTTGTAGACATAATTAAAGCCCATAATTAGTTCACTCTGAGTAACGAAGATTATCCTAGATAACCTGGGTGGGCCTCATTGGATTAGATGAAAAGCCTTAAAAGCAGGATTGAGCTTCCCTAGGAAAAGAAATTCCACCTGTGGACAGCAGCCTCGGCCTGTGCACAGCCCATGCCTGTGAGGCCCAGTCTGCCTTTCCTGTGGCCTACCCTAGAAATTTCCAATTTGCGTAGTCAGGACTCACAATCACAAAAGCCAGTTCTTTGCAATAAATCTCTTCATATATATCTCCTACAGGATCTGCTTATCTGGTTGAATCTAGACTGATTTTTAAAAAGCAACCATATTATACCCCAATATGAGAGGTTTGTGATCAGATTAAAATAAATTCAAATAGAGCACACCTAGCACCCAGATCTTGGTTTCTAATACCATTCTCTTTGGTTTCTTGCAGAAACAGATAATTCTAGGTCTGGGGCAATATTGGATTATAACACAAAGTATAAAATAAATATCCATAAGTTCATATTAATATACAGAAATGATTGAATAAATAAATAAATAAACGGGGAAGAAGAGACAAACCTCCCATGCAGAAAAATTCCAAATAATCGGGCCGGGCATGGTGGCTCACACCTGTAATCCTAACACTCTGGGAGCTTGAGGCGGGAGGATTGCTTGAGGCCAGGATTTGGAGACCAGCCTGAGCAAGAGCGAGACCCCGTCCCTAAAATAAAATAAAAGTAAAAATAAAACAATTTTTTTAAAAAGTTACAAATAATTTATGTAAATACTCCTCTCTCAAAGAGGGAGAGCATAAGTCCCTACTCCTTAAGTGAGGGCTGTACATAGTGACTTATTTCCAAAGAGTGCATTTGGAAAGGGGATAAAAAGAGTCACTTTACAGTGGAGACACCTGACAAACACTGCCTCAGCCAGATGATCAAGGTCAGTATCAACAGTGATAAATCATGTTGATAGTATGTACCCTTGATAGGATGTAATAAGAACGGCACTTAACCTCTGTGATCTTTCTCCCACAACTTATAACCCCAGTCTAATCATGAGAAAAACATCAGACAAATTCCAGTAGAGGGGAATCCCACAAAACACTTGACCAGTACACCTCAAAACTGTGAAGGTCATCGAAAACCAGGAAAGTCTGAGAAACTATCCCAGCCAAGAGGAGCCTAATGAAACATGATGACTGAAGGTAATGTGGTAGCCTGGATAGGATCCTGGAACAGAGAAAGGAAATTAGGTAAAAAATGAAGGAAATCTGAATAAACTATGAACTTTAACTCTCTGTATTATCTTCTCGATTTTCTGCAAATCTAAAACTGTTCTAAAAAATAAAGTCTACCAAAAAAATAGATCAGGAAAA
This sequence comes from Propithecus coquereli, assembly GCF_000956105.1. Classification (NCBI taxonomy): domain Eukaryota; kingdom Metazoa; phylum Chordata; class Mammalia; order Primates; family Indriidae; genus Propithecus; species Propithecus coquereli. The sequence continues at coordinate 218,514 of NW_012154985.1, read as the reverse complement.
AAATTAGATGAACAAATCTCAGCACTAGGCTATGAAATTAGGAGTCATTCTGTTTCCATGTTTTAAATTTGGAAGCAATCTCGATGATTTAAATGATAGGCAATTTGTCGACCTTTTGTTGGTAGTGACTGTGCTGTCTCCTAATCAGTGCCAAATGAGTGGCTTTCTACCCCCAGAGGCATTAGCAGGTAGCCTCCCTGGAGATAAACTCACTTTTTATTTCATGAGAAAGATAGAAACCATCTAAAAAGAATGTGTTCAACTTCCTGCAACCAAACCTATAAACTCACCTGCAAGTGCAGCCATTTTTTCCTCCTGTGTTCCTATTATAATAACAACAACAGCTACCGTGTGTGCAGTGATACTATGTGCAAGGCACAATGGTAAGCATATTATGTGCATTATCTCCTTTAATCATCAGCCCAAATTTATGAGGTAGGTACTCATAATTCCACCATTTTAGAGTCAAGGAAACTGAGATTTGGGAAGAGTGAGTGACTTGCCCAACGTCTCAAAGCTAGAAGGTGGTAGAACCAAGTTGTAAGTGGATAGTTTGACTCCAGAGTCTGAACTCTCAACTCCTAGGCTCTCCTCCTTTGTAAGACAAATCCCTAGTCCTATGCTCTGAGTCATCCCTTCCCAACCCTTGGGAGCTTTGATCCGCTGACCCTTTTGTTCGCACTGACCCTTCTGTCTTCTGATTTCTCCTTCTCTTCTGTGTCCTCCATGTCATTATGCAAACAAGCTGTCACTCCCTCCCAAGTCAAAACAAAACCCATCCCCTAACCCCACAGCCACCTCCAGTTCTCTCTTGACTTGTATATCCACGTGTCCAACTGTCTATTGGATATCTTCACCCGGATGTCTTATAGCCAGCTCAAACTTAATGTATCCAAAATGGAACTCCTGATCCCCTCACCCTGCCTGCCCAAAAAACCCCTATTCTTCTTATGGTCTTTCTCTCTCAGTAAACGACACCACTATCCACCCTGTTGCTCAAGCCAGAAACCTGAGCGTCATCCTTGCCACCTGTCTCTTCCTCCTCCCCTACAGTCAGTCACAAGTCTTGTTGATTCTCTTAAATCTCTCTTATCTGTCCATCTCACTCCATCTCCACTGCCTCCGCCCTAGTTCTAGTCACCATCACGTTGCCCCCTCTGGGCTACAAGCCATAGGCTCTTACAGTCTCTCCGCTGCTAGCCTACCCCTCCCCATCCCCAACTGGTCCGTTCTCAGCAGTCCACACACTAACTTTGATGATTTCTTAAACCCAAACCTGATAGGCCATTGCCCAATTTTCAACTCTTTCATGTTTCTCTTGGCCTCAGGATAGAATTCAAGATCTCTCTCAAGACCTACGGGCTCCTCGTGATCTGGCCCCCCCACTTACCTCTCCAGCCTCTCCCCTCATCACTACTTCCTCTCCTCTCGGCATCCTCTCCCCCACCCCGGAATGCAGTAAGTCCCCTTTCTTCACTACCGCCACATGGTCACTTTCAGTTCCTCCCAGCTTTATCTTGACTGCTCCTCTGTTTCCTTTGAACCTGCCACACTCCACCCTGCAGCCCCACCCCCCAAACCTAACTCCTCTTCTGCCTCTGGGGCTCCATTTGATTTTCTTCGGCCCCTCCCATCGTCCCATGCTCAGGTGCCCAAGCAGCTAGTGCCTTCCTCAGCACAGCGCTCAGCACTTGGTTGTAACTGTCTGCACTCTCGTCTGCCCGCCACAGGCTGTGAGCCTGTGAGCATGTGGGCCCCTCCATGTGGCTCACTGCTGCAGCCCAGCACCTAGCACCCAGCACCGTGTCTGCTTCGTACGTAGCCTGTAATGGGTGCTTGTGGAATGAACAAGTGGGAGTCAGAGGCAGCTGACCTTGAATTTAGATCTGCCAGCTTTCTCATTAAATAATAGTTGTTTTTTTTTTTTTGTAGCTCATTTGCCTTCTGTTCCCATGCCCTTTTCCCTTTGGGGGACCATGTGAGATGTACATTAGAGAGTTACAAATGTGGCATTATGGGTACATGACTTTAGAGCTTAGAGATTAAGTCCAATTTCCTCATTTCAAATTGAAGAAAACTGAAGTCCCAAAAGCTGACGTGGTTGTTAGTGGCAGGCTAGCTGTGGCTGTACAACTTGGACTAAGCCTCAGATTTCTTGACTCCAGTGCTCTTTCCCCTATCCTATACCATGCTGTGACGGATCAAAGATGACCACGAATTCTTTGATACCCTTCCCATTGAGAGGTAGGCTCTATATCTCCTTCCCTTGAATCTGGATGGGTTCAGTAACTGCTTAGACCAATAAAATACAGCAGAAGAGAAAACCTGGGTTAGGCAGGACCAGCTACATAATTTGCAGAGCCCAAACTGAAAATGTGGGACCCCTTTTTTAAAAATTATTTTTTTATTGAAGATATATTTTTCTAAAGTTCAGCAAAATCACTATTTTCACTTTGGCTTATTTTTGTCAAATTCAAGTAAAATTAAATGTAAATCTTTATTAAAATAACTTGCATGCAATGATTTCACTTCTATGAAAAAATATGCATGTCTATTTATATATATCCGTGTACATAAAGAGATGTCTGGAATGATATTCACTAACATCAAATTAAGGGGAGTCTGGGGTAAGTTTTATGCTAATTTTATACTTTCCTAATGGCTTGAATTTTTATAATGAACTTATA
>NW_012154985.1:211107-215777 GCF_000956105.1 Propithecus coquereli | reverse complement strand
TTTTGGAGATAGAGTCTCCCTCCATCACCCAGGCTAGAGTGCAGTGGCATCATCATAGCTCACTGCAACCTCAAACTCCTGGGCTCAAGCAATCCTACTACCTCAGACTCCTGAGTAGCTGGGACTACAGGCTCATGCCACCAGGCCCAGCTAATTTTTTCTATTTTTTATAGAGATAGAGTCTCACTCTTGCTCAGAATGGTCTTGAACTCCTGAGTTCAAGTGATCCTCCTCCCTCAGCCTCCCAGAGTGCTAGGATTACAGGCGTGAGCCACTGCACCCAGCCTAAAATATTATTAAAAATTTCAAGTTGGCAACAGCAGAACATCTAACTTTGCACAGGGCCCCGTGCAACTGCACCACCAGTGGTGCCAGTTTCAGTGCCCAGGTCTTAAGAGACTGGCAGCTTCCAGTTCCTGTCTCTTGGAACACTCAATCAAGCCAGCTGCCACGTATGCAGGCAACTACCCTGAGATCACCATGCTGTGAGAAGCCCATGCCACATAGGGTGGCCGTAGAGGATGAGTTGCTAATTAAAGAGAGAGAGAGAGTGAAGGCCAAGGAGCACCAAGACCCCCAGCATGTGGGTGAAGAAGACATCATGGAAGTGGATCCTTCAGCCCCTGCTGCCCCCACTGGACCAGAAACAAACCAACCAGCCAAGGCCTTCCTAAGTTCCTGACCCACAAAATGATGATGGAAACAAAATGTTTGATTTAGATCACTAAGTTTTGGGATAGTTTGTTACTCAGCAATAGATAACAGAACACATACTGTCTCTAGTATTCTTCAAAATGCCAATGTGATGCTGTCTTCTTTTTTTAATTTTTTTTATCCTTGTACAGTGGTTGCCATGTATGATGCTGTCTTTTAAAGCACAAAGCTTTCGTTCCTATAAAGTGTTATCATCCTGAGATTCCCAAATTACATACTAAATATATGTGTATGCATATTATGAACATATATGAATATCACTTTGGACATTAAAATATATAAATATGCACCTCACACTAGGGACATATACTCTTTTGGCATCAGCCCTAATCAGACCTTTTTTATTTAAAATATGTAAGTTCAGAATACTTCCCTTGGCCCCTGTGAATACTTCTCTAGTGTTGCAGTTATAACAGTATGATAGGCTGGGCGCGGTGGCTCACACCTGTAATCCTAGCACTCTGGGAGACCGAGGCGGGAGGATCGCTTGAGGTCAGGAGTTCGAGACCAGCCTCAGCAAGAGCAAGACCCCATCTCTACTAAAAATAGAAAGAAATTAGCCGGACAACTAAAAATAAAAAAAATTAGCTGGGCGTGGTGGTGTACACCTGTAGTCTTGGGAGGCTGAGGCAGGAGGATCGCTTGAGCCCAGGAGTTTGAGGTTACTGTGAGCTAGGCTGACACCACGGCACCCTAACCCGGGCAACAGAGTGAGACTCCATCTCAAAAGAAAAAAAATTAAATATCATAGATGAATATTATTCTTGAGTGTTCCTATTAGGAGATGAACATCCTCCTCTTCTTCTTGGGACCCTTTACTGTTTCCTAAGAATAGCACTGGGCTCCGGACTTCTACTTCCTCAATATATTAGGGAGTCTTACGGCAGTTTATTTATTATCCATCCACTTTCAATTTTCAGTTTGGGCCTGCTTATCTACGCCACTGTGAGCTTGCTGTTAACTGCCTGTTGAAACAGAAACTATCTACTGCCTCCCCAATCCTGTCCAAATTTAAAAAGGAGGAAGGAGAGGAAGAAAGGAAGGGGAAAAAACAGGAAAAAGAAAAAGAAGAAAAAATATCGGTTACAGGTTTACACCAGAAACTCTTAAAGATGAATTGCTGCCATTTGCTAATGGGCCAGGCACCTTCGACACACCACTTCATTTAAGGCACAACGAGTCTATAGCCCAGTATTATAAGCTTCTATTTTATGAATGCTCAGGGAGGTTAAGTAACTCCCTTAAAGTTGCCCAGCTAGTGAGCGGTATTGATATAAACCCAGGCCCGGCCAGCTTCAAAGCTTTGTGAGTCACTCCATATCACTTTGTGGCCACCATGCATTAACCAAAGCACATACAAGGGCAGACATCCTACAAATAGGACATTTTCTCTATCAATCTATGGGGAAGCAATCCATATAGACACAACTTAAGGTGTTTATGGTGTAGACATTATCAGTGGAGTTCGACAACGTTTGGTGATTTGTAAATCTACCAGGAACTTGCTCTCCCACTAGCATGCCTTCTTGAGCACCATACTTTCAAATGCATACTTAATCAATTTCACTCCAGATGTAGGTGCTTGGTTGGTTATTTTATTTTTAAATGAACATTTTGTTTCAGAATAGTTTTAGATTCACAGAAAAGTTGCAGGAATATTACAGAGTTCTCATATACCCTGTTTTCCCTATGTGTAATTTTTTTTATCAATTTTTTAGAATATGAAGGGGTGACATTTGTGAGGAGGGGTGTTCAGTTGCCTTGTTTGTTTTTGTTGAGACAGAGTTTCAGTCGCCACCCTGGGTAGAGAGCAGTGGCACAATTGTCACTGCAACCTCTGACTCCCTGGCTCTAAGTGATCCTTCTGCCTCAGCCTCTGGGTTAGCTGGGACTATAGGCACGCACTGCAATGCCTGGCTGGGTGTTTTTTTCTTCTTCTCTTTTTGGTAGAGACGGGGTCTCACTCTTGCTCGGGCTAGTCTCGAACTCCTGAGCTCAAACGATCTTCCCATCTCAGCCTTCCAGAGTGCCAGGATTACAGGCGTGTGCCAACCGCACCCGGCCAACCTATGGTTAATTTTTTAATGCTTTGAATCATAACCGTAATAATGAATTAATAACAATAGAAAAAGTTACCTGTACCCTGTGCTGTTTGGAGCTCATCAAAATATGTGTCTCCGAGAACACTCAGAGACAGATGCCAGGCTATAAGGCGTATGGCAGTCCCAAAGACTTCTTCTGGAACTAGCGGCTCCCAATATGAACGTGGGAGTTGTGGTGAGTCTCTGGACAGAGGTAACATTTGATTCCAGCTCGGACTCCTAGCTGGCCTGCAGCCCAAACTCAAGAATTTGGTCTTAGGTCAAAAGGGTATGTATGTTTTTAAAATCCCACAGCTCATAAGTTTGTCTAATTTGTTTCAGGATTATCCCTTGTTTATTTGATATGCCATCTTTCCCACATTTCCATATCCTTGGAAGCCTCTGAAAATACCCGCAGAAAAGTAAACTTAAAAATCAACATAAAGGACCGTAGAAAGCACTGAGAGAACAGAAGCAAACAGACAGAGTCGACGGCGCACAGAGGTAAGGGATTTCTTCAGACAACGCCAAGGACAGTGCCCGGGTCTCTCTCTCTCCACGGCAGCTCGGAGTAAATGCTCTTGGGGATGTCTGCTCAGCCCACCCACAGGGCAGTCAAGCTTCTACATGACCCTGCCCCCTCAGCCATAGTTCCTGACTCCTGACTGATACATGACCCAAGTTGGGCCGACTGGACTCTCCTCATGATCTTGCTGTTGGGATTAAGCAATTCCCATCCATTTCCACTGGTCGCCCGACCTGAGGACAGAGAGGAGGCCATGTTTGGCCTTGTGTAGAGAGAAGCAGAGGAAGCAGGTCCGCCAAGAGGAACAAAAGCGAAGTAGACATGCAGAAAACAGCTGAGTAGAGAACGAGACCCAGAGACAGAAAGCAGCCTGCCCGGCTTCTCGAATGGTTTTCAAGACCCTGGTTCTGGTTCTTCTGGAAGCATGGTTGCCCACTTCCCTTGGGTTCCATGAGACACCTTTGAAGGTTTGTGTTAAGTTCCTCCTCTTTTGCTTTAAAAAAATAAAGTAGTGAGTGGCTGTGCTCTAACCCTGAAGTTAAGTTTAATTTTCCTGTTCTTTTTTTTTTTTTTAAGAGACAGGGTCTTTCTCTGTCATCCAGGCTGAAGTACGGTGGTGCGATCATAGCTGACTGTAATTCCAAACTCCTGGGCTCAAGCAATCCCTCCCGCCTCAGCCTCCTGAGTAACTAGGGCTACAGACTCCTGCCACCATGATCAGCTAATTTTTAAAATTTTTTTTATGGAGGTAGGGTCTTGCATTGTTGCCCAGGCTGGCCTTGGACTCCTGGCCTTGGCCTCTAAATTTTCCTATTCTTAAAAAAAGTTTTTTTTTTTCTGATTATGAATACATGCTCATTGTGGATATTTTAATTAGCTTTTTACTCATTATAAAACACATTTTCGTTATGTGTATACATCCTGAGAAGCATAAAAAGGCTAACTAAATCACCTGTAATGAAATGCATATATATACTGGACAAAAGATAAGTACAAAAATGTTCATAGTAACACTATTCATAAAATCCCAAAACAGGAAATCATCTACATGCCTATCAACAGGAAAATGGGGAAATAAATTATGGTGTGTTCACATACTAGAACATTACACAGAATGATCTACAATTGCATGCAACAACATGGATCGATCTCTCGTGATGGTAAGCAAAAGAAGCAAGACACAAAGCTGCAAAGTTCATTATTCCATTTATATAGAATGCAAAAACAGGCAAAACTGATCTATGATGTTAGATGCTAGGACAGCAGTTATGCTTTGGGGTGATGGTGACTGAAAGTGGGCCCAGGGAGGGGCTTCTAGGATGCTGATCATGTTCTGTTTTTTTTTTTTT
>NW_012154985.1:193549-210832 GCF_000956105.1 Propithecus coquereli | reverse complement strand
GAACTCCTGACCTTAAGCGATCCACCCGCCTTGGCCTCCCAGAGTGCTAGGATTAACAGGCATGAGCCACCGCGCCCGGCCTCTTTTTCTTTTTTTTTTGAGACAGAGTCTTGCCCTGTTGCCCAGGCTAGAGTGCAGTGGTGTCACCCTAGCTCACAGCAACCTCGAACTCCTGAGCTCAAGCAATCCTCCTGCCTCAGCCTCCCAGAATGCTAGGATTACAGGTATGAGCCACCAGGCCTGGCCCATGTTCTGTTTCTTGATCTGGGTAGTGGTGACATGAGTAGATTCACTCTGTGAAAATCCATCGAGCTACATATGCTTATAAGTGTACTTTTCTGTATGTATATTTCAATATAAATTGCTAAAAAATAGCCCATAATCCCAGTATCGACAGCAGTGGGGTTTTTTGTGGGGGGGTTGGGGCAATTAACTTTTAAACTTTCTCTTTTTCTTTACTTCCTCCAGAAAATGGCTCCAGTTTGACCTATGCTGCAGGTGTTTGCTTTTTTGATGTTTTTCTCTCATTTCCCTCACCGCTACTGCTATATGTGTCTATCTTTGTCTTTATGAGACATCTCCAAACCATTTGTATTATCTGCTATGCCAGAATTTAAGTTATTCGAATTGATCAAGAGAACAGTTTCCTTTAGGGTCAGGGCCATGAGCGAAGTCTAGGCCTGCTGCTTCTGCCACAGTCCCCACTAACAGCTTCGGACCTGCAGCCCCAAGTGGCCTTGTCAGTGATCATACTGCAAGTGCAGGGGCTGGCCCATCTCCCCTGTGTGGAGGAGGAGATGTTCCCACAGAGGGTGAGCAGCGATGACTGGCTCCCCAACCTGGAGCCCCAGAGAACAGTATCATTCCCAACTCCCAGTATACCAGAGTGGCATGATCTGCCCCTGCCTGATGCTCTAGATCCTTTCCTTAGTGCCTTAAACTCCTGCTACCTACTCACTGTGCATGTGTGAGCTTGCACACATGCACGCACACACACACACACGCCTTGATCCTTGTGAACCTAGGTGAGCTGTTCTTCCTTGACTCCTCAGGTAAGAGTTACTGCTGCTTCACTCACTGTATACACATGTGTGAAGGCACACATTTTGTACTGCTGTTGCTCACTTGCAAGTCCATTTCCCCCTCCATCCACTCACTCATTTGCTCATTCCACAAATGTATTTACTGGGTACCTCCTTTGTGCCAGATGCTGTAGGTGAGAGCAAACTGCAGTGAGCAGACACTCTTCTGGGTCTGTCCTTGTAGAGCTCAGTCTAGTGAGGGAGGCAGACATCAATTAATTGACCACACATACACCTTTATAGTTACAACTGTGAAGGAAACGAACAGGATGATTTAAGAGGTACTAAGCAGAAGGACCTAACTGGATTGGAGGAAGTGAGGGTAAGTCAGGGCAGGTCTCCCTGTGGAGGTGACAAGTAGGTTAAGACCTAAAGGATGAGGCCGGGTGAGGCGGCTCATGCCTGTAATCCTAGCACTCTGGGAGGCTGAGGTGGGAGGATCACTTGAGCTCAGTTGTTTGAGACCAGCCTGAGCAAGAGCGAGACCCTGTCTCTACTAAAAATAAAAAAAATTAGCCGGGCATGGTGGCACATGCCTGTAGTCCCAGCTACTCGGGAGGCTGAGGCAGGAGGATCGCTTGAGCCCCGGAGTTTGAGGTTGCTGTGAGCTAGGCTGACGTCACGGCACTCTAGCCCGGGCAACACAGTGAGACTCTGTCTCAAAAAAAAAAAAAAAAAGAAAAGAAAGAAAAAAAGACCTGAAGGATGAATGAGAGTTAACCAAGTGAAGAGGGAGAATATTCAGGTCAAGGGAATAGCACATGGTGCTTTGAGGGACAAAGAGAGCAGTGTGGCTGGATCCAGTTTAGTGAGTGAAGAGGGGGTAAGAGCCACCACTGTGCTCCTTTTGGAGCATTTTAAGGAGTGAGATTTAGGGGGGAGTGGTGTGTTGAACAGATTTGTATCTCAAAAAGGTCACTGTGGATGGCTGCAGTGCTACTAGACCAGGGTTTCTCTACCTCAGCACTACCGATATTTGGGGCCAGATAATTTTGTTGTGGGGGACAACACTCCTGTACAATGTAGGATATTTAGAAACATCTCTGGCTTCTACCAACCAGCTGCCAGCGGCACCTCCACTCCAACTTGTTGCAACCAAAAATGTCTTCAGACATTGCCAAATGTCCCCTGGGGGCAAAATCACCCCTGCTGCTCTGACCGTGCCAGACCATTTACTTAGTTCAGCCTGAATAGTTTTCTTGGATGAATGTCTGCCACTTTTCCCTCCCTCCACTCCCAGAGACACACCTACAGGGTGTACACAGGCACATACGCATGTGCAGCCTTGGCTGTGACTCCCCTGTAGGTCGTATTCGCCTCTGGCTCTAGTGCTTTGCATAGGTAGGGGCTTGGTGTTTGTTGGATGAACACTCCTGAATATATTAATAACACCATGAGGGAAGGGTAAATGGTTAATATTTTGCCCTGTTCTAATAATTTGCAAAACCTACTCCCTGTTCAATTTGCTTGTCATTCCCATTCCTGGTAACAGCATCTACCTAGTATGTTACATTACAAGCACTCAAAAAACTGTTGATGTCTATTAGCAGGAATGAGAGTTATAGAACCTTTTTCTCATCTGTAAAATGGGAGAACATCTGGTGGAATTGATCATTTACAGACATTATCATTCAATCCTTACATACCTGAGGTAGTCAGGTATGATTCTGGATATGTTACTTAAGATAGCAAGTTCCCACAGCTGGTTCAGTGATAGAGCTGGGATTCAACACTAGGCCTAATTATGAAGCCCTGAAGGGTTACTCTACCCCTCCAAATTAGAATCCTGGCATCTATCTAGCAGCTGACTTAGAGCCACCGACTGCATGGTGGCTGGCTCTGCCTGACTTTGCCCAAGTTGTCTGCCATCAGGACCTCCCTCTCCCAGCCACCTTGTGTGCTGTTGAGGGAACTGACACCAAAACTTTCATCTTGCTCACTCCCCACTCCTCTTCTTTTCCTACAGCCAGGCAGGGAGCCAAGTGCTTTAGTGCTTTATTGCATTTCATCCTCATTACCCTTTGAGAGAGGCCCCATTTTGCAGATGAGGACACCGAGGCTTACAGCTGCTGAATGGCAAAGAGCAGAATTTGACTCCAGACTGCAGTCTGGTCATCCGCAGACTGCAAACTCAACCACCACGCTGTTGCTGCTGCCTGTCCGTAGGTCACAAAGGGGTGGGCAGTATCTATCACTACATAGTTGACTTTGGGGCTTTCAAAAGCTGACATCTTATGTTTCACTTCTTGAAGGTAAATGTACTATTTTGGTAGCTTTTTTTTAAGGCAGTCAAATTTAGCAGTGGGGGGTTGTATACCAACTTTAGTGACACTAATGTAATAAGTTCTGAAAACCCACTATCATCGGACCATTCGGTAACTTTTTTTAAATCTTAAAACATACCATAAGCTCCCATTTCTCCCTTCAGGATGCCCCGACCTAGTCCACCTTCGCAGATGAGGAAACAAGTACCGGCAATTGCACAAGCTAGTGAAGGGCCACTGGATCCAGAACCTGCATTCAACTCCCAGGCTCAAAAGAAACCCTTATATGCAACCAAACCTGTGTCCATGTCATCATCCCTTTCTCTAAATTCTAACCCTACCTATCCAAGCTCTTTAGAGAAAGCTGGTTGTGCCATTAGTACGACCTTGGCCTTGCCACTGTCATTTAACCTCCCAGGGGTCAGTTGGGCTGCCCCAACCTACTTTGAAGAATGAGGCTGAATCATTTCTAGTGCTCTGAAATGGTTAGAAACTTCCATCATGTGACTGTTAATTTTATCAAGTCCCCTGCTCTGAATAACATTTTTATGTATGTTACCATTTACCAACTGCTGTTTACAGTAGCAGCTGTCTTTGAATATGAAGGCAACAATGACACAGTAAGAGAATATTTGAAGTTTAGGAGCTTACAAAGAGAGATAGGTTCCAAAGATCCAGTGGAAACCCCCAGGTTCCTGGATTGCTCAGTATGGTGAAGCCCACTCTTCAGACTTCTGGTAAACACAGCGCTCTTAAGGATTGCTGTCATCTGAACCTCCTAGGGTGGTTACAGGCAGGGACCCCTTTGCTGTGCAACCCCACTGCTTGCTGTATGCTATACACAGCACCCCACATCTGCCACTTGCCTTCCAGCCATATCCAGCTAGCACAGGCACCCTACGACTGGGTAGCGAGTTACCACCAAACCCCTTCAATCCTAATTCCACGGGAATCCTAATTCCACAGACAAGGTCTGCTATGGTTTGTATATTGGCCTATTAGCTCTTATCACCTACCATACCACATAAACTACTTATCAACCAACTCTTAAGGTGCCCAATAATTTGCAGAATGCATCTCCTCTAAATATCAAGTTGCTAACAGTTCTTTGAAAAACGTTAAACATAAATTGAAATTCCCATTGTGCATGTCCACTCAGCTGCAGCTCCTCAGGAAGTCAGGCAATGCCAACAATTAACCTAGATCTTTTAAGCAAAAGTGAATTCTCCTAGGCCGGGCGCCATGGCTCACGCCTGTAATCCTAGCTCTCTGGGAGGCCGAGGCGGGCAGATTGTTTGAGCTCAGGAGTTCGAGACCAGCCTGAGCAAGAGCGAGACCCCGTCTCTACTAAAAATAGAAAGAAATTAATGGGACAACTAAAAATAGATAGAAAAAATTAGCCGGGCATGGTGGCGCATGCCTGTAGTCCCAGCTACTCGGGAGGCTGAGGCAGAAAGATTGCTTGAGCCCAGGAGTCAGGAGTTTGAGGTTGCTGTGAGCTAGGCTGACGCCACGGCACTCACTCTAGCCCGGGCAAAAGAGTGAGACTCTGTCTCAATAAAAAAAAAAAAAGTGAATTCCCCTGAATCCAGGATCAGCAGTAGGCAATCTTTCCCTGTAAAGAGCCAAGTACTAAATGTTTTAGGCTTTGCAGGCCAGTCTCTGTGCATTAGGGTGAAAATAGCCATACATAATATGTAAATGGCTGGGCATGACTGTGTAATAATAAAATCATACATGGACACTGGAATTTGAATTTCAACTTGCAGGTGTCAAAATATTCTTTTGATTTCTTTCAATCATCTAAAATGCAGAAACCATTTAGTTAGCCAGCTGTATAAAGACAGGCAGCAGACCAGTTTGCCAGCCCCTGGTTTAGATAATTCCTACTCTTGAGAACGGGTATCATAGAATAGCACATGCAGATGCTATTTAAGGAAGAATGTGCCACTCTCAGGTACTAGGATGACACATATGCATCCCCCATAACAGAAGGGGTAAGAGCCACCAGCCACATGGAGCTATTCAGATTTAATTACAATTAAATGAAACTTTACATTAAACATACTTCAAGTACTTGGTAGCCAGAGAACATTTCTATCATTGCAGATAGTTCTACTGGACAGTGTAGTGTAGTGTTAGGTCTAGCAGGGGGCAGGGGAATTCAGTACGTCACAAACCAGAATACAACAGCAATTAAAACAAAAGATCTCACATATTTATTACTGACCCAGCTTAGTACAGAGCATATAACCAAAGAGAAAAATCACTTTTCCCAATGAAATGTGTCTGTCCGCATAATAGTGACATTTCCAGCTTGATACGGTAAGATGATAGTGACCTTGATACAGCATAAATATGTGTGCCATTATATCATGCACAATTTCTTATAGACCCAGCTTGGTTCTTCTCCAATGTCTCCTCTTGGAATTGTACCTATACAGAAGGAAAGTGCAAGTTATAACAAAGGCAGTCCGACTGCAATTTAGCCGTTCCCATTCACCATAAACTTTGCCTTTTATGTACTACAAAACACAAAGGGCCCCTTTTTCCTTCCTTTAACAAGTTTGGACCTCTTTCTGAAGAGTGAAAAAAAATGACTTGCTACATGTTTATCAACCAGTCAAGTCAAATTTTAACCTGTCAAAATGATTCAAGGTTAGGCTCTTAACTGGGATTAATAAGGTAGATCTCTCCCCAAGTGTACCCTCACCCACTTTTGATTCAACAGACCCACAGCAAACATACATATATATTTGACCTCCCTCCTAATGACTCGTACACACATAAAAAGCTCCTGCATAATCTTTATATAACGAACACCCCATTCATGGCTACCCAAAAGCAACAATGATTTGCAGAGCTAAAGCAATCTCAGAATTGTCCATGTCAATCTGTCATGATTTTACCCCCATAAAGGCAAACCCAAAACGATTAACACAGCTTTTCTTTCAGCAGGATTAATGGCAGTACTTCCACAAAATGAAGCACTGTAATTGCAACCTGCTTTCAATACACTTTGAAAGTTGTAAGATAGCTGAGACAACAGAAAAATCATTCTATTGTGCTAATTCTCTAGGTCAAGGGTATATGATCCTAAATACAAAACATCTCCCCAGCTCTAGGAGAGCTGGGGCTAATACCACTTCCCCTAGTGACTCAATGCTCTTTTCTCAATATTTTATGATGGGAAGATCATAAGTTTTAAAATCTAGTTGTGCCTACACAGTTAGATATCTCCTAAATATGTTAATATGCACAAATGATCTTACATTGCTGAGCTTCAGTGTCTTCAATCAAGAGGGACCCATTTGCTAGGCTCACCCTACAACGCCAGCTTATTTGGGAGAGCCAGGAAACTAGGTATTTCATTTTAAACAAACCTAAGTCCTGAAAGTTGTTTAACACACTGGACTATTGCTGGCTACAGGACCTTGGGCAAATTGCACTTATTTTTGATGCTTATTTTCTTCCCCTCAAGACCCATCTCTAAGGCCCGCCTGGTCCAAAGAACAATGGGCTAAAGGCATGCAAGAGACCCGAGTTTTAGGTCTACCTTTGCCTGGACCTAGCTATTATGACGTTGGAGATCCTTTATAGCTATTCTAGTAATGTCTTTCTTCTGAAATGATCAACTCAATTACTTCTGCAGTAGAGGGCAGTTTCCCAATCATCAGCAAAGATAAATGCTTCAAACATGGAGTCTTCCCCACCAGGATGTGTAAGACAGCCCTCCACCTTATGCTCTAGTTGACTGAAGACAACCAGGAAATTAACACATATCAGAAAAAGTTTCTGCCCCAAGCCCAGTTGTGGTCTGGGTACAATGCAGAAACCAAGTACTCCAAAAAAGGGATTTCAGAATGGTGTTAGAAGATGGATTGCATGTAATTTTCAATTGCATATTTATGCCCAGAACATAAACTTAAATTTAACAAAAACCAAGCAGGACAATGGAGTTCTTACCTGATTTTATTGCCAGTTTTCATACGAATCCACTGGGGAATGGGACGGTTTTGCTTCTGTTTCTTGGCCAGAAACCGCTTGATTCTGAAAGTCTTGTGGGAAGACTGGGAAGGAAATGCCATCAATTTAGACAGTGATACTAGAATCTGCCCAATGATTCAAACTCAAGAACTCTCTCAATCCAACATCCAAGTGCTTAATGTACTCCAAAAAAAATCTCTCAATGCTAAACCATCACACTCTATGTATGATCCTCACAACTTCTCTGAAGGCAGATACCATAGTTTCCATCATTCAAATAAAAATAAGCAGAATCAGGAGATAAGTAACCCACCCAAAATCACAGTATTAATGTGCAGAGTTGGGATTCAAACCTAGGCTCTCTCTGCTCCGCAGCCAGGGGCACCTTCCAGTCTACCCTGCTGTCACCCAAGGATTCAAATGACCACATTAGGAATAGCTGGGGCTGGGAACCTGGTTTCCTGGAAAGAACACAGCTTTGGGTCAAACAGAACTACCTATCACTTGCAAGTTAATGAGTCTCAGTGCCCTACTTTGTAAAACTGGAGTACTCACTTTTCAACTGTCATTGCAAGGGTAATTAAGACTTATGCAAAGCCCTTGACATTCACTAGATCCAACCCACTCACCATTTTGGTGTGAATCTTAACTGCAATAAACTACAAAACACCACATACTGATACCCTCCATACCTGGAAGCCCCATCAACGTTTTAATTTCTCTGTAAACTGTTACAGGAAAAACACGCAACAGGGACAGGTCCGCTGTTGGCATTTATTAAGAACGCCCGAATGACATAGGTTCACACAACATCCCTTGTTCCAGGCGCCTCCACGGGGTGACGCTCAAGTCTGTGTACAAACGGTTTCTGAACAAAAGCCCTGTAACCTAATAACGTCGTACACTCCCCTGCACTATGTTAAAAACTTTCCGAAACCAGTAGCCCACATTCCCCTCCGATGCCAGGCACTGGCAGGCGTAGTCAGGCCACGATTTCTGGGGTGGCCTCCCAACCTCTCTCCCTGTGCCACAACCACACTTGGCTCAATGCGAAAGGAAACGGGAATCCCTGTCCACTTCGGCGGCGGCCCAGAGAACAAAGCACCCCCTCGACCCCGCGACGCCAGCGCAGTCCGCCCCTCCCAGGCGCTCCCTTGTTCAACTAGCTTCCCACCAGGCCTGCGGACTACATCGGTGGCAAAACTCGACCTTCTCTTAAGAAAGCCCTTAAAGGGCTCCTGCCCCTCGACGCTCAGCGCGGCCCCAGCGACCCCGCAGCGGCCTCGGGGCTCCGGAAACCACTCCGGAGCCGATGGCAGCCGATGGACTTACCATGGCGAGAGAGCCAACCGCACACAGCACGATGGCGGCCAAAGAGAGAAAGGGGCGTTAAGGAACCGGAAAAACGTGTTTAGAAGGCGCCGCCGGGGGCGGGGCTTAGGAAGTGACGCCACGCACGGGCCAACTTTTCCTAGCGCCTTTCCCGCCCCCGCGTGCGCGCGGGAGGCGCTGGGGGAAAGTCTGCTCGTTCGTGCCAAGTGGAATTGTCTTTGCTTCTTTTCCTTTAAGTGGCTTTCCCCAGGATCCCATCAGTGTGCTGGGGTACCCCGTTTCGTGGGTGAGGCAGACAGCTCACGATTAGTGCTACCTTTCCCTCCCTAAAGTTGCGGGAGCAGAATGGGCGGGACTAACTCCAAAGGAGGGCGGGGGAGGTGTTCGTCACCTCCGGGCGCCTGGGACTGGGAACGCGTGGCCGGGGTGGGCGGGAGGAGAGCAACCGGGCATCTTCCCAGAGAAGAGTAATTTCGACCTGCCTGGGAGGTGTGGGAAGGAAGGGACGGTGTTGTCGGAGGAAGCTAGAGAAGTCGGCGGGGGCTGGACCTAGGGACGGCGTTGGGGTTTTAGACTGGGCAAGAGGTTGCCAATCATGGTTTTAAGCTGAGAAAGAGGCAGAAGCTTTTCCTTAGCTTCTAGAAAGTCCATGCTGACACTGTAGCCCACCTTTGGCAAGATGTACAAGAATTAATAGCATACATTTGGGATGCTAGCGTTCCCCGTTTTCATCTTCTCCCATTCAAAAACAAAAACCTCGATGTATATTTGCAGTCACCTCAAGCACTTTTGCACCAATGGATTAAGGTAAGGGTTTTTAACCTGGAGTCCACAAGCGTCCATGTATAGAATTCAGAGGGTCCATGAACTTGGATGGGAAAATAAAACTTTATTTTCACCAAACTGAGATTCTACGCTTTCTTTATTTACGAATGTAGGCAACAGACCACAGTGGCGTTAGCAATACCTGTGATTTGGTCACCAGTAGAAATCACAGGTGGTTTCATAGTACATTACAGTTGATGCAGATGTCTGTAAATATCATTTAAACAGTCATCACTCCCTTTAAATGACATTAGTTATTAGGCCACAAATAGAACTGTGTTAAGAAGCCCATATGTTACTATAGCACGTATTTCCTTTAAAAATATTTTGGGCTGGAGGCGACCTGGGCACGAGGGCAGGACTGGGAAGCGGCACTGAGGCGATTTTGCGGAGAGCGGGGAGGGCTCCCAGCAGACCCGTGACTCCACAGGGAGGCCCGGCTGTCCCCAAGTCCCTGAGACGACTCCCCGCCCTCCTGGGGCTCACACCTCTGTCGGAGCCCCTGACACAAACAACGAGACCACCTCGCTCCAGAGAGGGATACGAGCTGAGCCGGAAGGGCAATTTGAGTAATGGGCCAAAGCGTGGGCACAGGGCACATGGGCAGGCCCAAAGGGTCTCTCTGAGGAGACGGCTTTTGAGCCCAAACCTAGAAGATAAGAGGGAGCCGGCCCGGAAAGGTCCCTAGGAAAGGTGTTCCAGAAGGAACGGCAAGTACAAAGGCCGTGCATGGAGGGGTTGGCTAGAGCGAGAGGGTGAGTGAGCAAAGGGTGGTGAGAAGAAGGGGATTGAAGAGATGGGGAGAGGGCCTTGCAGGCCAGGGTAAGGAGTTTGGACTTTTCTACCTGACCGTAGGTAGTAGGGGAATGGGAGACCATTGCAAAAATTCAAGCAGGGGAGTGACACGATCTGAATTAGGTTTTAAGACATCACTCTTCCTGGGATGAGCATGAATTGTAATGGGGCTGGTTAGGAGGCTATTGCATTTGTCCAGGCAAGAGATACAAGTGCCTGGGGCCGGTGGTGGCCAGTAGAGATGGAGAAGGTGAAAGATTGAGTCTGAACACTTTCACGACATCCTTATGAAGTCTAGTTTATTGCCCATGGAAAGGGGACCAGAAAGTTTGAAGGAGTATTTCCCAACTTGTTTTGCCCACACCCAGAATGAAAAAATACATTTTATATCACAACCCAGTACACATATGCATACATTTAAGGAGATGTTTAACAAAACAATTCTGCAGGTAATGTATTCTCTTCTATTTTATTCTATTTTTTAATGCTGTCTGAGACTTGATCCACTAATAAGTGTTGATCCACAATTGAAAACGGTGAATCGAGGACCAAGCCCCACTAGGAAATAGAGCCAGAATTTCAGCCCAGTTCTGTGTGACCCCACAGCCCCGTGGTCTTCCTACTACAATGCCTCTCAACACATAATCGCCGCCCTCCCATCCCCCCAGAATTTACCTTTAAGGAAGCAACTTGGCAGCGACCCAGAGGTCTGCAATGTTATTTATAATAGTGAAAAAGTGGAAAGCACCAAAGCCCAACTACAGAAGAATAGCTAAGTAAAAATCATGGCCCAGCACACAAGGAATGTCTTGCAGTAGTTAATAATACCAATATTAGAGCCTGGAAATACGGGGCAATGCCAATAACAATACGTTAAGTGAAAAAAGCCCTATGCAAGATAGTCTGTACGTCATGATTACAATTGTATCAAAATACAGCTATGTATTGGGACTACGAGATAATATAAAAATAAGTTTGATTGATGAGATTGTTTTTCCCATTTTCAAAATTATACTTTATAGTTCTTGTTAATTCGTTATTCCAGTTAAAGAGTTAGCGTGTCTGATTTTTCCTAGACAACCTCGTTTAGGTCTGCCTGCCTCTGTACCTTTGGCAAAGCATCACATACATGCTTCACGGA
Source organism: Propithecus coquereli (assembly GCF_000956105.1). NCBI lineage: Eukaryota > Metazoa > Chordata > Mammalia > Primates > Indriidae > Propithecus > Propithecus coquereli. Next base: position 199,406 of record NW_012154985.1, on the reverse strand, counting down.
CTTGTCATGAGGATCGTGGTGTGTTATACCTTCTCATAGCACCCTGCACCTTTTCTTTATAGTACTTGAGGCAGGATAATTTATTGAAAACCTAATTTGTGTGTGGTATCATATGAAATATATTTGGTCTTTGTCTCCCGTTCTAGTCACAGAGCCCCCAAAAGTCTTGGAGATTCCTGCATGTTAGGAATGTATTTTGTATTCATTATGTACCCCTTTTGATCACACCTGAGTTTATGTTAATGAGGTGACTCAGATGAAGACGCCTGATTAGAAAATTGGAACTTTGAGGCCCACCTACCCACTAATCTCTGGGAAAGTGGAGGAGGGCCTGGAGATTAACCTCTATAAAAACTCAAACTGCAAGATTTGAGGGGCTTTCCGGTTGCTGAGCCCCTAGAATGTGGCACCGTGCCCTGCAAGAGGGCATGGAAGCTCCGCTCTCCTTCCCCCATACCACTCCCTATGTACCTCTTCATCTGTATCCTTTATAATAAACTGATAAATGTCAAAATAAAAATATTCGGGGCCGGGCGCAGTGGCTCACGCCTGTAATCCTAGCACTCTGGGAGGCCAAGGCGGGAGAGTTGCTTGAGCTCAGGAGTTCGAGATCAGCCTGAACAAGAGGGAGATGCCGTCTGTACCAAAACTCGAAAAAATTAGCCATGCGTGGTGTCATGCCCTTGTAGTCCCAGCTACTCAGGAGGCTCAGGCAAGAGGATCCGCTTGAGCCCAGGAGTTTGAGGTTGCTGTGAGCTATGATGATGCCACTGCACTCTAGCTGAGTGACAGAGCGAGACTCTGTCTCAAAAAAAACAAAAAGAAACCTGATAGCTATATTGTAGTGTAATTGGTTTTCTTTGTAATCTTATTTACTTTGTTTTGCGCAATAAAAAACATTCTGAAAATATGTCCGTAGGCTTCATTAGACTGCCAAAGGGTTCCATGGCACAAAAATGATTAAGAATTCCTGGATCGGCCAGGCACGGTGGCTCACGCCTGTAATCCTAGCACTCTGGGAGGCCGAGGCGGGCAGATTGAGCTCAGGAGTTCGAGACCAGCCTGAGCAAGAGCGAGACCCCGTCTCTACTAAAAATAGAAAGAAATTAGCTGGACAACTAAAAATATATAGAGAAAAAATTAGCCGGGTGTGGTGGTACACGCCTGTAGTCCCAGCTACTGAGGAGGCTGAGGCAGGAGGATCGCTTAAGCCCAGGAGTGTGAGGTTGCTGTGAGCTAGGCTGACGCCACGGCACTCACTCTAGCCTGGACAACAGAGTGAAACTCTGTCTCAAAAAAAAAAAATAATAATAATTCCTGGATTGAGGCTGGTCCAAGTACAGTGGTGTTTACAGCTAATTGATCACAACCAGTTACAGATTCTTTTGTTCCTTCTCCACTCCCACTGCGTCACTTGACTAGCCTTAAAAAATAAAAAATAAATAAAAAAAGAATTCCTGGATTGAATTATAGTGACAGTTGAACAAACTAGGCAAGAGGCTGTGGAAATAATCTGGAAAAGAAATGATGGTGGTCGAAAGTAAGTAGCCCCATGAGGTTGAATAAGAAGAAATAAAGGCCGGGCGCGGTGGCTCATGCCTGTAATCCTAGCACTCTGGGAGGCCGAGGCGGGCAGATTGAGCTCAGGAGTTCGAGACCAGCCTGAGCAAGAGCGAGACCCCGTCTCTACTAAAAATAGAAAGAAATTAATCGGACAACTAAAAATATATAGAAAAAATTAGCCGGGCATGGTGGCGCATGCCTGTAGTCCCAGCTACTCGGGAGGCTGAGGCAGAAGGATCGCTTGAGCCCAGGAGTTTGAGGTTGCTGTGAGCTAGGATGACGCCATGACACTCTAGCCCGGGCAACACAGTGAGACTCTGTCTCAAAAAAAAAGAAGAAATAAAGTCAAGAGATGACTATGAGATAAAATTAACAGGACTTGGTCCCAGGTCTCTGCCTTGGGCAGCTAAATGCTGATGCCTTAGGTCTAGAGAGGGACTACAGAAGACATAGGAAACTTGAGGCCCAATTTAACAGTTACAGTTTTCTTTCTTTCTTTTTAAGAAATAGAGTATTGCTCTGTCACCCAGGCTGGAGTGCAGTGGCACAATCGTAGCTCATTGCAACCTCAAACTCCTCGGCTCAAGCGATCCTCCTGCCTCAGCCTCCAGAGTAGCTGGGCCTACAGGCACAAGCCACCATGCCTAGCTAAGTTTTTTAAAAAATTCTCATAGATGGCAGGCTGGGGGTGGGTAAACTCACAACTAATGGATGTGGAGCGTGCTGTGTAGGGGAAGGGCACGCTTGTATGTGGCCCTGGCTTGGGGAAGGCAAAGGCATTATATATAACCAAAATGTTTGTACCCCTATAATATTCTGAAATAAAAAAACAAAATTAAATTAAACCATGTATATTAAAGATAAAAAAATTTTCATAGATGGGGTCTTGCTATGTTGCCCAGGCTGGTCTCAAACTCCTGTGCTCAAGCAATCTTCCTGCCTCAGCTTCCCAAAGTGCCGGGATTACAGGCATTAGCTACTGCACCCAGTGAATAATGACAGTTTTTTAACAGCTAGAGTTTTATTATATTAATCCAATCCATATTTTTGTGTTTTTTTTAATTTTTATTTTTTGAGGCAGAATCTCTCTCTGTTGCCTAGGCTAGAGTGCCATGACATCAGCCTAGCTCACAGTAACCTCAAACTCTTCGGCTCAAGCGATCCTCCTGCCTCAGCCTCCCGAGTAGCTGGGACTATAGGAGTGCTCTACCATGCCAGCTAATTTTTTTTTTCTGTTTTCAGTTGCCCAGCTAATTTCTTTCTACTTTTAGTAGAGATGGGGGTCTCGTTCTTGCTGAGGCTGGTCTCGACCTCTTGACCTCAAGTGATCCTCCCGCCTTGGCCTCCCAGAGTGCTAGGATTACAGGCGTGAGGCACTGTGCCCGGTCCCATCCATATTTTTAATTCAGACCCTCATTCAGATAATTTTATATTTAATTGAAGTGAGACCCCAGTCTTCTTAATTTTTATAATTTATTATAAATTTTTATAATTTATTTTTATAATTTATTCATTTAAGAGCTAGAATTTTCTTTTTGGTGACCAGAAGGAGCAGCAAATAAGCCCTTAGTTGATATTGTCATCATCATCTTCATCATAGCTACCATTTATTGAGTGTTTAGGGTGTGACTGACCCTGTGCTAAATGCTTACATAACTCATCCTTTTAATTCTTACAGCTTTATAAGGCACTTATTCTTCTTCCTGGTTTTCCTTCTACCTTGCATGCCACCCCTTCTCAGTTTTCTCTGTTGATTCTTCCTGATCTCAATTACCTTTTACCATTGGAGAGCCCTGAGGTTCAGTTTTGGACCTCTTCTCTTTTCTATATACATTCCTCTGGCGATCTCATCCAATATCATGGCTTTAAATACTCTCTTGGTTGATGACACTCATACATCTCTGACCTGGACCTCTCCCTGAGCCCTTACTACCTTCTTGACCCTCCCTTTCAACGTCTAATAGATGCCTTAAACTTAGTATGTCCCAAAGAGACCTCCTGATCTTTTCACCTGGCAATGGGTCACTCACAGTTCCTCTCGTCTCGGCAAATGGCACTTCCATTCTTCTTGTTGTTTGGACCAAAACTTACCTTCCACTCTTCTCTTCCTCTCACACCCCACATCCAGTCTATCAGTACATCCAGTCGGCTTGCCTGTGAAATTTATCTGACAACTTATCACCTGTACCCTGGTCTGAGCCACCTCTCACCTGGGTTATTTTACAGCTCTTCACTGGTCTCTCTGCTTCTGCCCTTGCTTCCCTTCCGCAGCCAGAGCGACCCTTTCAAAACCTATGTCAGATCATGTCATTCCTATGCTCAGTACTCTCCAATGGCTCCACATCCCTCTCCTAATAAAAGTATTTACAGTGTTCTGAAAGGCCATTATAACGGGGGATTGGACTCTATTAGTTCTCTGACCCAGCCTCCTACTTCTGTCCCCCTCACTCACTTTGCTGAAGCCACGCTGACCTCAAACTTGCCACAGTTCCCCTCACTTAGCCTTGGTACTAAGTGTTCTCTCTGCCTGGGACTCCATTCCCCCACGTGTCCCATGGCTTCTTTCCTCACCTCCAAGTCAAGGTTCAAATGTCACCACTTTACTGAGACCACCCCCTGAGCACTGTATGCCCCTTCCTTCCCTGCTTTGTTTTTCTCGATGACACTTAGCACCTTCTAACATGCTATATAATTTACATGTTTATTGTCTAACTCCTCACTATAATTAAGCTCAATGAGGGCAAAGATTTAAAAAAAACTTTTATATTGAAATAATAATAGATTCACAAGAAGTTGTAAAGAAATGGACAGAAAGGTCCTGTGCACCCTTCCTCCAGCCTTCCCCAGTGTTAGCATCTTGCATAACTATAGTCTAATATCACAATCGGGAAATTCACCTTAGCACAGTCCACAGAGCTTATTCTGATTACACCACTTATGCATGCGGTGTGTGTGCATGTGCAGTTCCGTACAACTTTATCACACATGTAGCTTTGTGTAACTTCCACCACGATAAAAATGAAGAACCGTACTATTACCACAAGGCTCCATGAGGGCAGAGATTTTTTGGTTAGATTTGTTTGCTCTTGTACCCCCAGCACCAAGAACTGAACCTGACAACAGAGTAGGTCCTCAGTATCTGTTGAATTGAAAAGGCAGTAGACTGTCATGGTGACAGCATAGACTTTGAAGCTGGGACTATCTGAGTTTGAGTGGTGGCTGTGCAACATAGCTCTGTGACCTTGGGCACACAACTTAACCTGTCTGAGCTGTAGTTCCCTCTGCTGTAAAATGGGAATAATTAACAGTATTTACCTTGTAGCGCTGTGGGGAGGATTCAAAGAGTCACTGGTAAGACATGTTAAAGGCACAGCAAGGTGTGAATTAACACATGCTGACACATAATAACCATCGAGCTCGGTAAGCAGCAGCCACCATTACTTTCCCTTGTACTGCAAAAGGGCATACGGTGTTAGGAACCATAAGAAAGGTACATACGAATGTTGAAGGGGCGATGATTTCCAGCTAAGGGGAGGAGGCAGCTTTTGAATTCAGCTTTAAAAGGTGACTGGTGGTGGTATGTGCTGAATTGTATTCCTCCAAAATTCATAGGTTGAAGCCCTAACCTCCAGTACCTCAGAACGTGACTGTATTTGGAGATGGTGCCCTTAAAGAAGTGAGAGTTTAAAATGAGACTTATTAGGGTGGGCCCTAGTCCAATCTGACTGGTGTCCTCATAAGAAGAGGGGATTAGACACACGAGGGGCACGCCAGGGATGCTCGAGCACAAAGGAAAGATCATGTGAGGACACAGCGAGGAGCAGCCTTCTGTAAGCCAAGGAGAGAGGCCTCAGAGAAGCAAAACCTGCCAACACCTTGATCTCAGATTTCTAGCCTCCAGAAGTGTGAGAAAATAAATTTCTGTTGTTTAAGCCACCCGGTCCGTGGATTGTTATGGCAGCCTGAGCAAACTGTTAATATTACTGGTGCGATCAGGACTTGGGGTGGTGGGGAGAAGAGCATTCCAGCTAGAAGAAACTGCATGATATAAGAGTACAAGGAGGCCAGGCACGGTGGCTCACGCCTGTAATCCTAGCACTCTGGGAGGCCGAGGCAGGAGGATCACTTGAGCTCAGGAGTTTGACACCAGCCTGAGCAAGAGTGAGACCCCGTCTCTACTAAAAATAGAAAAAATTAGCTAGGGCGTGGTGGCATGCGCCTGTAATCCCAGCAGGAGGATCACTTGAGCCCAGAAGTTTGGGGTTGCTGTGAGCCAGGCCGACGCCACGGCACT
>NW_012154985.1:164250-191737 GCF_000956105.1 Propithecus coquereli | reverse complement strand
AAATGTCACCACTTTACTGAGACCACCCCCTGAGCACTGTATGCCCCTTCCTTCCCTGCTTTGTTTTTCTCGATGACACTTAGCACCTTCTAACACGCTATATAATTTACATGTTTATTGTCTAACTCCTCACTATAATTAAGCTCAATGAGGGCAAAGATTTAAAAAAAATCCTTGTCCTTACAGCAGGCATACACACTCAGACTCTCCCACCCCATCTCTCTGACTTCATTTCCAACTACTCTCACCTTCAATTATTCTGCTTTGGCCACATTGGCCAGTTCCCATCTTAGGGCCTTTGCACCTGCTCTTCCCTCTACCTGGAAGCTCTTCATCGCGATATTGACAGGGCTTTCTGGCCTCCTGCATTATTCTCTTTAGGCCTTCATTCAATTGTCGCCTTCTCAATGAGGCTTTCCCTAACCACCCTATCTATCTAAAATTGCAACCCCTACCCAGCACTTCCTACCCCTACTGCTGCTTTATTTTTCTCCATAGTACTTATCTGAGATAACATCTATTTTATTTATTTATTGTCTCTCTCCCTAGAATGTAAGTTCCATGAGGGCATGGATTATGTGTTTTGTTCACTGCTGTGTTCTCTGAGCCTAGAACAGTGCCTCACACATAGGTGCTCAATAAATATTTGGTGAATGAATGAACAAATGCTAATACACCAAACAGACAAAATCGAAGAACATGCTTCACAGAGCAGTTTACATCTTCATTGTTTGGCCTGGACACTTTTTGTTTGAGGAGCCCCTGAAGTGGTTCTGCCCAGACAAGAGGGTTCCTCAGGATGTATTTTCAAAATTACTACTGAATGTAACTGGGAGCCACTGAAAGATTTTAAAGGGCATAAATAGCAATTATATAAGTATTTTAGACAGATCCTTTGGGCAGCTGTGTGGAAAGTAGATGGGGGTGGGAGCAAGAGAGGAAACAAGGAGACCCATGGGGGCTGTTGCTGTAGTCCCAATACAATGATGGTCTTTTTTAGGTCTTTGTGTATGTACCAGGGCCCTAGATGAGGGGTCAGTAAACTTTCTGATAGTAAATATTTTAGGCATTGCAGATGACATACAGTGTCTGTTGCAACTACTCAACTCTGCCATTGCAGGATGAAAGCAGCTAGACAATCTGTAAACAAATGGGTGTGACTGGGTTCCAATAAAATTTTAGTTATGGATACTAAAATTTGAATTCCATAGAATTTTCATGTGTCACAAAATATTCTTCTTTTGATTTTTCCAATCAATTAAAAACAAAAAACATTCTTTGCTCACAGGCTGTACAAAAATAGGTGGTGGCCGGGTTTGGTCCATAGGCCGTAGTTTGCTGACCCTTGGCCTAAACGACTGTGTCAAAAACGTCTCTTTGGTCCTCAAACCTGCAACCGTTCCTGCTCTGTTCTCACTCTCATTTGAGGACCTCGCTTACTACTCACTGAGAAAACTTAAGCAATCGCAAGAGAACCTCCATAATCCACCTCCGCATCCCATCTACCAGCACCTACGCTGGAATATTCCACCATCCTCCCATTACTGCAGATGAAGTGTTCATGTCAGGCCAGCCTTTCTGCTTGCTTGCGCCCTAGACCCACACCCCTCTCGCCTGTTCAACAACCCTTCTCTGGCAATTCTTCCCTTTCTTTCCTTGTTTTTCACTGGATTGTTCCCACCAACATACAAATAAATATGCTGTCATTTCTCCCATCTTAAAAAAACCTGCTCTTGACCCCAACTCCATTGCCAGCCACTGCTCCTTTCTCTCTTTCCCTTTACAACAAAGTTCTGTGAAAGATTTGTCTATACTCATTGTAAATTATCTCAGTTAAAAAAAAGAATAGGAGGGGAGAAAATGGAAACAATGAGTATGATATCTGTTTGAGTACCTGATTTCATTTCTTTTGGGTACATACCTAGAAATGGAATTGATGGGTAATATAGTAAGTCTACATTTAACTTGAGGAACTGCTGGACTGCTTTCCACAGTGGCTGCACCATTTTATGTCCTCGCCAGCAAGGTATGAGGGCTCCAATTTCTCCACATCCTTGCTAACGCTTGTTATTTTCCATTAAAAATACTTAGAGCCATCCTAGAGGGTACCCATCCTTTTAGGAACCCACTCCAGTCAGGTTTTTACCCAGCACTCAAACAAATTATTCTTTTTAAGGTCACCAATAACCTCCATGTTGTTAAATTCTAAATTAATCTCTAATCTGATCTTATTTGACAAATTAACATTGTCTTAGTTGACTCCTTCTTGGGATACTTTCTTCACTTGGCCTCCAGGACAGCACACCTGGTTGTTTTTTTCCCCATCTCTGACTGCTCCTTCAGAATCTTTTTCTGGTTCTCCTTTATCTCATTTCTAATGCTTGAGTGCCCCAGAGCTCAGTCATTGGATCTCTTCCCTTCAATCTGTACTTACTCCCATGGTGATCTCAGTCTTGTGGCTTTACGTGTTCAAAACTGAGCTCCTCATAGCCCACTCTGCCAGCAAACACACACATACACCTGTTTTTCTTGCAGATTTCCCCATCTCAATGACAACTCCATCCTTCTAGTTGCTCACGTAATCTTTAACTCTTCTCTCACACAACACATCTGACCAGTCAGCAAATTCCGTTGACTCTACCTACAAAGTATGTCCAGAATTTGATCACTTCTGACAACCTCCACTACTACCACCTTCGTCCAAGCCATCATCAGCTCTCTACTAGATTATTGCAGTAGCCTAACTTCTCTCCCTCCTTCTACCCTTTTCCCAGCTTTGATCTGTTCTCAACTCAGTAGCCAGGGAATTTGGAATAAAAGTGCTAGTCCTAACTATTCCCCATAGGATCTTGCTCCCATTAGGTTAGCTCTCTGACTTTATTCCATCCTCTTCTTCTACTGTCCTCCTTGCTCACTCCACTCCAGCCACACAGGTCTCTTTGCCATTTCCGGAACAGGCCAGGCATGCTTCCACACCAAGGCCTTTCGTGTGTTTTTTTCTCTGGAAGGCTCTTCCCCCAGGTATCCATAGGGCTAGCTCCCTTATTTCCTTCTCAAGTCTTTACTCAAAAGTTGCCTTCTCATTGAGGCCTTTCGACCCCCACCTATGAACATCATATTTCCCTTCCCTGACTTTTTTCTCCTAAGCATGTGTCACTTTCTAACGACATATATTTTGTTTGTTTTATTTCTCTCTCCACTTGAATGTAAATTCTACGAAGGCAGGAATTTTGTGTTTTGTTCACTGAAGTAAACCCAAAGCCTAGAACATGAATGGCACATGATATGTACTCAAAAAATACTTAGTGAAGGAATGAATGAATGAATGATGGCAGCCTGAACAAGGGCAGTGGGGGGATGGAGAGAAGGGAGGTGGATTGGACAAACAGGATATAATGATTGACTGGCTGTGAGGGTGAGGATGAAGTTAAATATGACCATCAGTGCTGAGGGGATAAATGGTTAACTTCCTCCACAGAACAGCAGTAAGGGTGGAAAGAACATGAGTTCAGTTTGGGACCCAAAATACTTGTGGGTCATCTAGGTGCAGATGTCCAGGAGGCAGCTAGATCTGAGATCAGGCTGGTGGTCAGGGCTGGAAAACAGAGGATATTCTTAAAGTCTGAAAATATAAATATTATATTAATATATACAATAGCAATGAAGAAGTTATGTATTTACCCATGTCTCCATAGTAGGAGCTTAATATTTGGTGCATGAATAAATGAGTTCTTCTGTGAGATTTCTAAGGATAGCTAATTCTATGTATGTAGCTGTCAACATATACTAAGAATTCACCAAGTGTAGCCAGGCATGGTGGCACACGCCTGTAGTCCCAGCTACTTGGGAGTCTGAGGCAGGAGGATTTATTGAGCCCAGGAGTTCAAGGCTGTAGTGTGCTGTGATCATGTATTTGAATAGTCACTGCATTCTAGCCTGGGCCACATAGAGAGACCCTGTCTCCAAAAAAGAAAAAAAAAGAATTCACCAGGTTTAAGCCTATCTTTGCTACATTGCCTTACCTAATAATGATATAACTGGTATAGTAAAATTTTGTGGTATAAAGGATAGCCCAGAGACAGTAAAAGTTCTGGGCAGCTCCCATGAAAATATATAGAGCTCTTTATACCAACAAAAGCTTACAAAACTCCTTTAATTAACCTTTCCCCTGTGGAATTAAAGATAACGTCTGTGAATATTATAGCAAGTTTAGATCTTAATTTTTAAATCAGAACTTAATTACTGCCTCAGGACTACCTTGTGTCTGCATGCTGGGAAGGGGGTCTGGGTCCTTATTTTGAAGGCGTCAAAGCCTCATGAATGCCCAAGCCCTGCCTTTTTCCCTGCCCTGGCAATACCTACTCCCACTGCCCTTACCCTTTTAATTTCTCCTGCCTACTTCCCTTAGCATCCCTTCTCTCCACTCCCCATGGCTGTAAGCATCATGAGAAAGGGACTGTATTGTGTTCACTACCACAGTGTCAGTGCAAACACGTAGCAGGAGGTGCTCAATAAATGTTCAGATAGCCAGTACCTGAGTTGTTTCCATCCTGTCTCTATTTCCAAAGAAATCAAACCTGTGTCTGAAGAAAAGGAGGCAAAAATTGAATGAGCTCTTGTTTTTCCATTGTTGATAGCAGTTTCTATTTATTAAGAACATGAAATTATGATTTATGAAGTCATCCTCACCCCACTCCCTCATCATGAGAAAGGTGAGTGAGGGAGCAAACCAGAGAAAGAAAGGTGGCACTGTGGAGAAGGTTATCACTTCCAGATGGATAAAAAAAATTGCTTGGCAGAAGGGAGGACCCTCCTGTGGTTTCACCAGTTGATCTGGTTTAGGGATTTTCTCCAGCAACTTGGCAGCCTAGCGGCAGGAGTCTCCCACACCATCCTGTGCTACTCCAGCCCTTCTCACATTGTGCATTGTGCTCTGATTATTTCTATTTGTCTCTTGCCACCACTGGACCATGAGTTACTCAAGGACATTTGAGTCCTTGGCCCCAGGGCCTGGCACAGTCAGCAATGAGTAAATACTTGCTAAATGAATAAATGAGTGCAAGAAATTTAAGAGGGTAGGGTGGGGAAGTGTGGTTTACCCAGAGCCAGACTAGTCAGGCAAATAGGACAAAAGAGGGAGGTGCTGACATGAAAACAGTCTTGAGATGGCTGGCAACAAGCTGGGCAAGGAGGCAAGTGATGCCAACTCATGGTGCAGGAGCTTTGCTTCTCCTAAGGCCAACTCCTCTTACCTCTACCTTGGCTTCCTTTCTTTTTTAAGAGACAAGGTCTCACTCTGTTGCCTGGGCTGGCATGATCATAGCTCACAGCAACCTCAAATTCCTGGGCTCCAGCAATCCTTCCACCTCAGCCTCCCAAGTAGCTGGGATTACAGGTGTATACCACCATGCCTAGCTAATTTTTAAATTTTTTGTAGAGACAGGGTCTCACTATGTTGATCAGGGTGGTCTCAAACTCCTGGCCTCAAGTGATTCTCCTGCCTCAGCGTCCCAAAGTGCTGGGATTACAGATGTGAGCCACTGTGCCCGGCCCTTGGCTTCCATTTTTACCTGCCTTTGCAGGAAACCTACACTATTAGTTCTATCTTCCCTTGGGTATTCATCCTCTCTCTTAGAGCTTTCCTTTTGGCTTCTAAACATATTTAACTTCTCATATTTAAAATAAGCTTTCATCAACACTGTTTACCTATCTCCATTTTTTTTTCATGGCCATACAAGGGGTCTTCAAAAAGTTCATGGAAAATGTGTATTATGAAAAAACTATGCATGGATTTCCAATTTTTTTCGTACCAAAATAAACTCATACTAACTTGTTATAACATGTCTGAACAGGATCTGGCACTAAAAAGGATAAGACATCAGTTTTTTTGAAAAAAGCCCCTATCAGAGCAACGTGAATTCTGCTAAAATTGAAGCAAGGACCAACATCAAATTTATGGGTGAAGCTTGGGTGGAAGGATGGTGAAATCACTGATGCTTTATAAAAAGTTTATGGGGACAATGCCCCAAAGAAATCAGCAGTTTACAAATGGCTAACTCATTTTAAGAAGGGACAAAATGATGTTGAAGATGAAGCCCATGGTGGCAGACCACCCACATCAATTTTGGAGGAAAAAATTAATCTTGTTTGTGCCCTAATTGAAGAGGACCAATGACTAACAGCAGAAACAATAGCCAACACCAGACATCTCAACTGGTTCAGCTTACACAATTCTGACTTAAAAATTAAAGTTGAGCAAACTTTCCACTCAATGGGTGCCAAAACTGTTGTGCCCAGATCAACTGCAGACAAGAGTAGAACTTTCAATGGAAATTTTAAACAAGTAGGATTGAGATCCTGAGGCATTTCTTCAAAGAATTGTAACAGATGAAATGTGGCTTTCTTTACTAATGTGATCTTGAAGACAAAGCACAATCAAAGCAATGGCTACCCAGAGGTGGAAGTGGTCCAGTCAAAGCAAAAGCGGACTGGTCAAGAGCAAAGGTCCTGGCAAGTTTTTTGGGATGCTCAAGGCATTCTGCTTGTTGACTTTCTGGAAGGCCAAAGAATGATAACATCTGCTTCTTATGAGAGTGTTTTGAGAAAGTTAGCCAAAGCTTTAGCAGAAAAATACCCGTGAAAGCTCCATCAGAGAGTCCTTCACCACGACAATGCTTCTGCTCATTCCTCTTATCAAACAAGGACAATTTTGTGAGAGTTTTGATGGGAAGTCATTAGGCATCTACTTTACAGTCCTGATTTGGCTCCTTCTGACTTCTTTTTGTTTTCTAATCTTAAAAAAAATCCATAAAGAGCACCCACTTTTCTTGTTAATAATGTGAAAAAGACTGCACTGACATGGTTAAATTCCTCGGTCCTTTAGGGATGAACTAAATGGCTGATGTCATTATTTAAAGTGTCTTGACCTTCATGAAGTTTATGTTGAGAAACAAAGTTTTTATTTTATCTTTTAATTTCACTTGTCCACAAACTGTTTGAAGTCCCTTCATACTTCCCTAAAAAGTTGTATATGCTGTTTCCATTCTCAACTCAACCCAGCTTCTATGCTCTGTAATTCTAGGTCATCAATAATTTGTAAGTCACTGAATCCCACGGCCTTTTGTAGGCATCATACTTGACCTTTCAGCAGCATCCAACCCTGCTGGCCACTCCCTCTCTTTCTTGTAACACTTTTCTCTTAGATTAAGTAACACCAGAATCTTCTGGTTTTTCTTTTACTTTCTGTCTACTCCTTCTCTTTGTATGTACATTTCCTTACCTGTATAGTAACATTAGAGTTCTTCAAGGCCAGGCCCTAGGTCTGCTTCTGTTCTTTCTTACCTTCACTCTCTCCCGCTAAATGACAGAATGTGTGCACATGGCTTCAATGGCCATCTAAAAATAGATGAATTCTAAATCTGTATCTCCAGCCCTGGCCCCATCTTCATTTCCCACCTGCCATTTACCCCTCACTGTAACATGGTTTTTGCCCTACCGGTTCACTGATGACCTCATTACTGCCAAATAACATTTCAATTTCTTGTTTTCCTAAACCACTCTGTGGCATGGGACACTTTCTGCCATCCTTCCTGAAATTTTCCCTCCCCAAATCTTAGTACTCTCTCTCAGTTGAGGACCATTTTCTTTTAGTCATCTTTGGTGGCCCTTCTTCTACCTGCCTTTTGGGCTACTGGTTTCTAAAAGCTGATGAAACATAAAGCAGTGACTTATTAAGTAAAGGCAAACTGATGCCATGTTAGGAGGGGTTTGCAGGATGGAAATCAAGCAAATGCTCAAGTCCAAACATTTTGGTTCTTATGGGACAAGGGTAGCAAACCATGATTTGATTCTCTCCCTGGTGGGCAAAACAAAGGCATAATGCTAGTGAAGGCAGAAATTAGTATCATTCATCCCCTTTCAAAATTCCCATGAGGTTAACTCAGTATCAGTGGTTTAATTTATCTAGGCTGGGCGTGGTGGCTCATGCCATAATCCCAGCACTTTGGGAGGCCGAGGTGGGAGGATCCCTTGAGGCCAGAGTTTTGATACCAGCCTGGGCAACACAGTGAGACCCTGTATCTTAAAACAAACAAACAAACATACACAAAAGTCTAATTTCTCAAAACTAACAGAATAGCTATTTAGTAAAGTTAATAAACACACTTAGCTTCATACTTGAATGCTGTTGATATTTATTAATATTAATACACAACAAATGGAGACTAAATGTTGCTTTTTAACAGGAACAGACTTTGGTGCAATTTCCTTCCTGGAGAGCGTATGCACTCAGATCATGAGACCTAAGATAAAACAAAGACTGGATTGTCAAGAACCAAACAACGGCTATATTTTACCTATTAATATAAAAACTGCTAAAGGCAAACTGAGATGTTTAAAATATTCTTTATGCTAAGTTCATGTAAGCAAACGGAAAATTAAAACTAATCCTAAAACTTTAGGACGTCAGATATAGACGTAACACAACTATTTAAATTTTTGCATCAACGAAAATTTGTTATATCTTTCACTGTACTTGTACTACAATGACATGCTTGTTGCTTCTACACTACACAAAGTCAACAGTTATCACCAACAATGCAATATAACTAGATCTGAGCAAGACTTCAAAGTGACTCTGCTCCACCCAAATTAAGAAAATTCAATCCAGGATTAACAACATATTTTGATTTTAGAACCAGCTCTTATTTTTTTCTCATGTCATACATATTTGTCACTTAACATTTCTCTCCTGCAAATTTTTTTCCTTCAAAAATTCAGCTGCATCTCTCCTGCAAATTGTAATGCATGTCCTCGCCATCATCTTTTTCTGACATGTTAAAATTAATTTTTAGAAATTTCAAAAACAATGAAATTGTACTTCCAATTCTAAACCTGCGATCAGATTCCTGCTTTGACGCAAAACATACTCCTCTGCAGTGTACCCCACCAGCGCAGCGACTCCCTTTCTTTCTCTCTATTCCTTTGCCCTGAAGGCATTTCTGGATTGCTTAACACTTGCTCTTTGGCTGCCGAGACAGTCAGGACACCTAAGGCCATTTGGACTTATCACTCCTCTCCTCCTTCTTTTCTATGGCTAATACCACTTTCCTGCTTTTTTTCTACTGCTGAATCTCCAGACTTGGTGCAGTCATCAGGGGGACAGAGTCGATTTCGGCTTCGAGCTCCCGGTTGGTAAAGCTGCATTGCTGGGCGATCCTAAAGTAAAATGAAATATGTTAATGTGAAAACGTTGCTACTGAGCTTTCTACACGGGATTTTCAGAGACACATGTTATGTATTAACATATACCCAAAACAAGTCATATAAGACAAAAATGTGAGGGCATAGTACATGACAACTGCCCACTTTATCTCCCCTACCTTCAAAGAAAAACAACCATTTTGTAAGTATTATTTTATATGCTTAGGGTAAATTTTTGAGAAATCTGCCTTATTTTCTTAACCATCTCAAGTTGAACTAATCAGCCTGATTTTTTTTTTTTTTTACTTAGAAACCACAGCTATTGCCTATCTGTCCTCCCCATCAGTAAGTTGACTTTAAGATGTACCACCACATAAGAAAATGTTTAGGAGTAAAACCAACAATAATAGAGAATGAAAACTTTTTTTTTTTTTTTTGAGACAGAGTCTCATTCTCTTGCCTGGGTTAGAATGCCATGGCATCAGCCTAGCTCACAGCAACCTCAAACTCCTGGGCTCAAGCGATCCTCCTGCCTCAGCCTCCCAGGTAGCTGGGACTACAGGCACGCGCCACCATGCCCAGCTAATTTTTTCTACTTTTAGTTGTTTGGCCAATTTCTTTCTATTTCCAGTAGAGACGGGATCTCGCTCTTGCTCAGGCTGGTCTCGAACTCCTGAGCTCAAACAATCTGCCCGCCTTGGCCTCCCAGAGTGCTAGGATTACAGGTGTGAGCCACCGCGCCTGGCCGAGAATGAAAACTCTTAAGTGGAGATTTCCCTGAAATTATGAGCTCAGACTCCAAGTAACTTGCCATGAACATAATTTGTTTTTTAATTCAGGTATAATGTAACACTTCAGCAAGTGGCGTTTTAGATCTCAGATTCCTAAATAAGCCGCAATAAAGTTATCATGTACCTCTTAGTTCAAGTAATGTGTTTAGTTTATGACAATAAAATCATGGAAAACATAAACATATAGGCCTTTTTTTAGAATTCAACAAAAAATTACATGAGCCTTTCCTACTTTCTCCCTGATTTATGAAAGTTAGCCCTAAAACATTATTTGAAATTAAATAATTCCAGCAAAATATTTAGATTAAAAGAGAACTTAAGGAGACATTTCAAGCAAATACAATTTGTGGACCTTAACAGCAATTGGAAAAATCTGAACACTTAGTAGAGAGGATGTTAAGGAATTATTATTAGTTTTTTTTTGGTGTGAAAATGCTACTAGGGTTATATTAAGAAAAAGAGTCTTCATCTCAAATGTTGACGTCCTTAAGGAAGAAATTATGTCTAGGATTTGCTTGAAAATAATCCAGTAGGGGTAGGGATGGAATAGAGCAGAAAGAAAGTTGGCATGAGCTGATAATTGCTGAAAAGCTGGGTGATGGGTACATGGGGGTTTGTCATACTCTATTCTCTCTACTTTTGTGTATGTTTGAAATTTCTGCAATAAGTTAATAAAAGAACCCAGCAAGACTGAAAAAAAAAAAGGTTGCAGATAGTTAAATTTCCCCTTTCAAAATCCTACAATAAACAATGAGCTAGCCTTTTCCTTTACACTTGCAGGAAAAGGAAAAAAATCCTCATGAAAATAGACAAGTTTAACAAAAAGCAGCACCTTGTTTCTTATGCGATCTCTCTTAACCACTTCCTCTTTCTTTTCTGCTTTTTCTGAGCTGCCTAATGATTCCGTACTTTCATTCTTCTTTCCTTTATCCCGAAGTGCTTCTTTCTCTTTTTTCATTTCTTCTTCTTTTCTTTTAAAAGCCTTGTCTTTCTCATAACGCTCCTTCTGCCTACGGCGCTCTTCTTCTTGCCGCTTCAGCCTCTCCCTTTCTCGAAGTATGCGCTCCTGATCTCGTTCATAATCCCGTTCTCTCTCCCTGTAGTCTCTGCCACTGTCATCTTCAGCTCTGCATGAAAAACAAATCTGAGCTAGAACCCTCAAAGATCCTGTAATCACAAATGCAGGAACACTGCGATTCTGACTGGTCCACTGCAGTGAGGATATACTTTTAGAGCAGAGTGAAAAATACTAGTGTTTTAAAAAGCAACAGAAACCAAAAACCATTCACCCAGATTAAGACACTAGAATATTTGAAACCCTTCCTCCTCATCCCCCTGCCCCGGATAAAACAGTTTATCTTAATTCAGGTCAAAGTCCAGAATATAGCAGCAAAACTAGCATCTAGAAATCAAATATACCAAAGAGCCCTCGACTACTGACCTCTTTGGCTTCTCATCTTTAAGTTCGCTATCAGATCGCTTGGGCAATGTACAACTTTGCCCACTGGCTCTTTCATCATTCAGATTCTCTTTGTCCAATTTCTTAGGTTTTTCTCTTTTGTCCAACTCTTTTTCATCTCCTTTTTCTGGCTTCTTCAGCAGCTTTAAAGAGAATATGTTTATTTTTATTTTGAAGGGTGAGACACTGTCTTCTCATTCTATCAAAGAAAACAATATACTAAATATTTAAAATTTAGACTACAGAAGCCCCCATCTCTGCAGGTACTCTAAACTTTCAGGTGAACTACTACTAGTGCACGAGAGTAGTAATTTACTAAAAGGATGATATTAATGTGAAAGTGTTATCCACCCAAATGAAGTGGTTTAATCACTTTGTGGCAATGGGATCAAGACTCCTTTGGCTTTCAGTGGGTCAACCTTTAAGTGAACCAATGCACACTTCCAAGTATGCTTCTGTACCAAATCGGCGTGTCAGTGTAACTTGATGGGAAATATCCCACAAGTTTAAAATTCTAGGCAGATCATTACTGTTGGACTGTTTTTTTATGTAGTACTTGGAATGACAAACACCTTCACCACCAAAGGAGAGATCCATTGCAGGAATAATGGTGCCTTGAGCCTGAGAGTAACATACTTATAATGGTAGAATTATATTATCATTAAAGATGAATAGCAAGAATTATTTGGCATTTGATTTAAAAATCTAAATGCCTTATACAACAGAATGGTGAAGTTCCATCTCTATTGAGTAGGAACTCTGTACTCAATGCCATACATATTTATATATGTCCGAAAGTGCCATTGTTTCTCATATCACTGCTACAAATCTCTCTAGAATACCCCCAAGTGTTGGATAGTCAGAGAGATTCTTAGGCAAAATAGAAGAATTTCAAGTTTCAGGGTAAAGGTATTATACAAGTTTCATCTCAGGGTGAAGGCATCAAACAAGTCAACAAGCAAAAGGCAAAGCACCACAAGACTCAAGCATGAGGTATGTCAGCACACAGATAGCCACTGCAAATGGAAAATCCAAACTGGACACTAAGAAGGCATCAGTGTGAAGTAAGGATACCATGTGCAGGTTTCATTGGAAGTGTTCTTATTTCTCTAATGAACGTCTTTATTAGAAGCCAAGATGTTCATTACTCTAGTAAGAACATTAACGAACGTCTCTAGCATGGCTGGCTCTACCTTCTGCCTTGCTGATTGTTAAGAATAGCAAGTCAAGTCACTTGTGGCATGGCGGACAGAGAGATTGCTTAAAGGAATTAAGATGAGAAACTCCGCTCCTCCCCAATCCCCTTATCACCAATAATAAGCCCTGTAGAGACTCAGGAAACCTTAGCTACATAAACTGCTGAGTTTTCAGGAGATAAAAGGAGATCCTGCCACCACCTGTGAGATTTTCTCTGACTTTTTGAAGTTCACTGGAGCAAGGGCTGCCCAAGGCATGCCCTCAGAAAGGAAGCAGCAAGTTTGGGATCTTTCTATAGGTTTTCCGCTTCCTACATGCAATACATTAATCAGAATCTGCTGCTCCCAGATTCCCAGCTTGATTCAAGAAGATAACATGGGAGTCACATGAGAGGGAAAGGCACATAATGCAGGATATATATTCCTAGTCCTCCCATAAGGAAGCCAGTTATGAGAGTCATATAAGGTGAGAAAGAGCTATATAGGCATGGTTATCCTCTGGCTGTATGTCACTGAAGCTTCTGGGTACACAGCAGAGCATCAGGAAGTCATCTGAGATTCCTTTAAAGTAGGTATTTAAAACAACTCAGCTTTTAAGAAGACCCAAGTCAGTCTGAAGGGGTTTTCAATAGGTAACACTACTACCACCACCACCAAAAGGACTTATTAACTAAGACCTGTGTGTGTGACATGATACTAGGTGCTCTGTATCATGTACTTGGTCCTTACATTTTTCTGATTCACAGCTTGTAACAGAAACCTGTGTACCTGAAGACAGTGGAAAACAAACAGATGAGGCAACTTCATGTATCAATTATGAAGGAAAAGCTGAATAAAACCCATAATTCATGCCAGCCAGCCCTAAGCCCTCATTTACTATGAATTGAGAGAACAGTAATCTAAAAATCGAACATTTTCAATGATAAAAAATAAAACAGATCTACATTGAAAAAATGATAACATAAAATACTTAATCCATTTAAATGATCTTAAATTTAAAAAATAATAGGATTATAGGAAAGATTTTTAATGGCCCACTTCCCCCCAAAAAGGACAAAAACAAAACCAAAACCAAAACCTTATTTACATTAACACAAGATGCATGCATATTTAAAGAGGCAGACACACAATTATCAGCAACATGCAGTCAGTTACAATTATTTTCATACCTTAATCTTTGGTTCATCCTTTAATTTATTGTCCCTTTCTGGAACTCTGTCTACCTTCTTTAGTTTTTCTATATCTTTCCTTTTTCGTTTCTCTTCTTCTTTCCATTTTCTCCTCTCTTCTTCTCTTTGTCTTTTTCTTTCTATTTCTCGCCTCCTCCTTTCTTCTCTCTTTTCTTCTCTCATTCTCTAGAAAGAAACACCAACACAAACCTTCAAATAAGATAATCAGCACCAAAATTCTAATCAATCACAAAAACATGGTGGGCACCCACTAAACTGGACCATCTTTCCTTCCTACTTTCTACAAAGTGGCATGCTACCTCCTTACCCCCACCCCACCAAGAAAATTACAGAGAATGAAGACTAGGACCTGCTAATATCAAAATCTATTGCTGCCTTGCTATATTTCTAGATGCTTTCAGAATATCAAGAGAGTGTCTCTAGGACAAGCTAAGGACTCTCCAGGTTTGCAGAGCGAACCCCTGGTCCAACAACCAGAGTGAAGGAGAGGGCCAGAGAGTGAGACCAATGGGCCAAATCTTTGAAGATTAATGCTGAAAATGCAGCTATTTCTCCTATAGAACCCCAATGCTCTTAAAATGTTTATAAAATATGAACCAATTAAATTAAAGTAGTGAGAGAACTATAAAAACAAAAGATTTACCTGCTTGTTTTTCAGGAAGCTCAAAAGTGGGGTTGTCTTTTTAGCTACATAAATGTAAACAGATTATTAATATAATACTTATCAACCCCTAGAAAGGATTCCATCTTCTGACATTCCCTGCCACCCACCCAAGGTGGGAAAACTATACCCCTTAAACAGAAAGCTCACAACTGGATCATCAGAAAGAAGTTTAACAGTATTCCTATTTCAACAATACGGGTTTAAAATGCTTTTTTAAAAGTGAAGAAATTCAAATGAAAATAAAGCTGTTTTTTAAAAGACTAATTCCCAGTTGGTGAGAATTAAATATGAAGGACATTTTCTTGTTTTACTGACATGGGTATAAATATGTTCAACTGTAAAGAAATTGGGGGAAGGGGCAAAGAAAATATCTAATCCTTTTGACTGCATAATTCTACTTCTGGGAATTTATTTTAAGGAAGTTACCAGAAATGGGCATATACTATGTATCTATAACAATGCTATTAGCCTTGTAGCCATCTTTGTGAACACATACCTCCTTAGGATAAATTCTTAGGAATGGAAATGCTAGATCAAAGACTGCTCATGTTTAGAGCTACTGATAGAGTAGTGATAGCCCACTACTTAGAACCAACACCCAAGCTAGACTTTCTCAAAAAGTTTTCAATTTTACAGTAACTAATTTCAGTTTTTGATATTTTCAAGTCAGAATTTTTTTAGGACTAGGAACTTATTACTAGGAAATACCAATTGATCTTCAAAGGCTTACCATTGTCTATACATCCCTTATTAGTCTTCAAACTTTTTATAATACAGTTGTGTGACACTAAATAGGTCAGAGAAGTTTTTCCATCTTATCAATGCATTCTCATAATCCTGTGTGGCAGGTATTATCACCTGCATTTTATAGCAGAAGAAACAGTCTCAGAGAAGCTAATGACTTCCCCAAGGTCACACAGCTAGCAAGTGATGAAAGTGGGAGACAGACTTAGGTATTGTGATGAAAAAGCTGTTGCCCTAATTCCTTCTGCCCACTTACCTATTAATTCTCTATTTTTTGCTTCTATTTCCTCTAGCAGTGTCTCTGGAGTAGATGTCATTTTCTCATTATCTGTGGCATAACTTTCCAAAAACTTTCTATATTCTGGATCTAAATAATCATTCAAGAAAACAGAAAAATATAGCAGACTTTAAACAAAAAAGGAGATATTTATTATCTAGGATACTTATTTATCAAAGATGATTTTCTACTTCATGGAAGATTGATTAAAAAAAAAACTATACCAACAAGATAGACTATTTAGGGCTTAATTGGTCACTTACACTCAGAGCTCCTATTACCCGTACTCACTAAGGGAGTCTGGTGAAACAGGAGATCAGGAAAAATGAGACACTATACATTGTAACAAAACTGCCAAGGGTGTTACATAGTTTGCTTTTAAAAGTCACTGCTCCTACTAATCCAGAGTCATACTTATGGCAGCTATGGAATCTTCAGAGAATATTATGTATAGCATTTAAGCAATTCTTCTATGGGTATACCTCATTTTAAATAAACTCAACATATGAAAATCAGGTGTTCCAAAAAGATAAATTAAGGGGGAAGTCCTATACATGGCACTGGAAGTGAAGATAATTCCTGGAGTTCTCTCCCAGACACCTCTGACATGAGAAAGGGTAACATGTCTGAGTCATATTCGTTGCTTCTATATACTGTTGACCATTGTCACTGAATCTAGTCTTTCAGATGGAAATCTGTTATATAACTAATAAGCAACTGTATGTTACTGAGTTTTTACTGTTTTCTTTATAAAATACCTATTATAACAAATGATGGAAATTAAACTAGATTGTTCTAAGATATCAATCTGATATAAAATACAGAGGCTAAGTCCTTATCCAACATAACAAGAGTTATCTAACAGTTATCCAACATAACAGCATAACGTTACAGAGCTCTCAAAATCTGGAGCTGGTTTACTTCAAATGGCAATTATTCTAGTTTTTCAGTTCTTATATTTCTGTTCAACTTAATTACTATTAATATGTGTGTAGTGAACTGCATAGTCAGGCCTAGAAAATAGGACTGACCACTTCAGCTACTTTGTATGAAGTTACTTGGGTATGGAAATTTTTCCATCATAGTTCAAACCTTCTTTTTTATAAATATAATGGGAACCAAAAGTCAAATAATCATAAAAATGGTAAAAGGCCTCAAGGAGCAGTTGTTATATTTTGAAACATCTGAATTTTTTCATTTGCTGCTCAATAGTCAACACTATACTGTTCAGTGGTGGAGGAATGAAATGCCACTAGCCAAAGAAAGCAGAAACTCTGTAGGAAACTCACCTCCATTCTAACAATTAAGCAAAGTTTCCATCGGCAATTAACATTTCTCATTAACTTTATTCTATATTCTATAAAATATTGGGGTCTAAGTACCTCTCACAAAAGTATTTTTTAAAAAACTCCATGGCAATAGCATTATATAACTAGAACTATACTGTACCATCATCGATAGTCCCAACTTTGGTATCTCTTTTCTTAGTCTTCTTTTTTGCAGCTTTTTGAAAAGGTGCAAATTCTACTATAGCAGGATATTCCTGACCTGTTTAGAAAAAAAAATACCACACTTGCCATAACAAAGAAAATGTCAAAAGTGGATAGAAGGGAATCAACTCACTGCTTTCTAGGCCTCCTCTGATGGCAGTCATCTGAAGAGGGTCTCCCAAAGGGCATAAAGCACACTGGCACAACCATAATCAATACACTATGAAAGGAGCCCAAAATTCACACTGATAACATAATGAAAAGATATGGCATGAAAGTATTATTTAAATTCAACTTCTAAAATGCGATACTGTCCATGCTTTAAAAAGGGCTTGTTAAAAAAAGTAAGATGTGATATTGCAATATGTGAAAAAAGACCCTACAAGCTAAATTTCATTTAAAAATAATTATAAATCTATAGAATAGTCAAATCCATAGAGACAGAAAGTCAATTAGTGGCTGTACAAAGTTGGGGGTGGTAGTGGTGTGAAGAATGAGGAATGACAACTAATGGGTGGGATTTCTCATTGGGATGATGAACATGTTCTAAACTTAGATTGTGGTGGTGGTTGCACAATTCTGTGAATATACTACAAATCACTGAAATGCACACTTTAAAAGGCTAAATTTTTAAGGTACGTGAATTATCAAAAGCTGTTATTTAAGAAAAGCCTAACTATGTGAGATGATTGATGTGTTAATCAGCTTGACTGTGGTAATTATTTCACATGTAGACATATATCAAATTATCACATTGTACAATTTAAATATATGTACAGTTTTGTCAATTATACCCTATTATCACTAAAAAAAAAAAAAAAAAAACACCAAGACACTAAAAGCACAGCAACAAAAGTAAAATTAGAGGGGGTAGATCTCATGTTAAGTGTTCTTACCACAATAAAAGAAAAAATAAAAAATTGGCTGGGCACAGTGGTTCACACCTATAATCCTAGCACCTTGGGAAGCCGAAGCAGTAGGATGGCTTGAGGCCAGGAGTTTGAGACCAGCCTAGCACCATAGGAAGACCCCTCCAAAAAATTTAAAATCAAGTCCAGGCCCAGCACTTTGGGAGGCCGAAGTAGGAAGATGGCTTGAGTCCAAGAGTTCGAGAACAGCCTAAGCAACATAGTGGACCTCGTCTCTTCAAAAAACAGAAAAATCAGCCAGGCTTGGTGGTGCACACCTATATTCCCAGCTACTTGGGAGGCTGAAGCAGAAGGCCCACTTGCGCCCAGCTCAGGAGTTTGAGGCTGCACTGAGCTACAATGACACCGCTGCACTCTAGCTGGGAAATAGAGTGAGACCCTGTCTCAAAAAAACCAAAAAACCAGCCCCCCCCAGCCTGCAAATAACAAGTCAAATAATAAGTGTTGGCAAGGATGTGGAGAAACTGGAACATTCATATTCATGTATTCTTGATGAGAATGTAAAATGGTGCAGGTGCTATGGAAAACAGTATGGCAGCTCCTCAAAAAACTAGAAATAGAATTACCATATAACCCCAGAAATTCCACTTCTGGGTATATACCTGAAAGAAGCGAAAGTGGAGACTTGAACATGTATTTGTACACTCATGTTCATAGCAGTATTTTTCACAATAGCTAAAAAGTGAAAGCAACCCATCAATGGATGAGTGAATAAACAAAATATATATACAATGTGTATATATATATATATATATATATATATATATATACACACACACAATGGAATATTAGTCAGCCTTGACAATGAAGGAAATTCTGATACATGCTACAACATGGATGAACCTTGAGGACATCATGCTAAGTGAAATAAGCCAGTCACGAAAGACACTATATGATTCCACTATATGAGATACCTAGAGTAGTAAAACTGATAGAGGCAGAAAGTGTAATGGTGGTTGCCAGGGGTAGGGGAGAACTGGAAATGTGGAGTTGTTTAATGGGTATAAAGTTTCAGTTTTACACGATGAAAAAGTTCTGAAGATTGCTTGTACAACAACGTGAATATACTTTGACACTACTGAACGCTTAAAATGGTTAAGATGGTAAATTTTACATTATATACATTTTACTGCAATTTAAAAAACAAACAAAAAAAGAAATGAGGTAATGATATGTGCTATGACATGGAAGAACTTTGAAAACTGCTAAATAAAAGCAGCCAGTCACAAAGGGCCACATGTTTTACAATTCCATTTATATGAAAATGTCCAGCAGAGGGAAATCCAGATACAGAAAGTAGATTAGTGGTTGGTTGCCAGGGGCCTCGGGGAAGGGAGAACAGGAAACAACTACTAATGGATATGGGTTTCTTTTTGGAGTGATGAAACATTCTGGAATTAGTAGTGATGGTTGTATAACTTTGTGAATATACTAAAAACCACTTAATCGTACACTTTTAAAGGGTGAATTGTATGACATATGAGGTATAGTTCAATAAGAAAACCCCAAGTTTGGAGTTGAATGTGAAAAAAAAAGAAAAGAAAACCCCAAGTGACTACTGGAAACAAAAATAACACCAACTCCCTGCCATAGGACAACATCATATAAGCTATAAAATCCTATCCTTAGATAATTAGCATGTAGATATAAGCCAGAATAAAATAGTTAGACCTAACAAAAAGGTAACACATAGCAGTCATGGTTGAAACATGCTTTTGGGAGTCCTAGTAAATGCAGAATGAGATTAGCTTCAAAACTGTGATATAGAAGGAACAGATAAACCAGACTGAAGCAGAGGGAAAGACAGGCTAGAAAAACAGAAGTGAGGCCAGATTATGGAGGACCCTGACTACCAGGCTAAAGAGTTTGGACTTTTTCTTCACAACTATTAACTTAAATCATTATTTTCAAAAAGATTAATTTTATGGCACTATAATAGACTGAATTATACAAAAGTAGAAAAAAATTGAAAATTCTATCAGTTTAGAGACAGTGGTTGTCTAAGTGTTAGGTGATGAGGATATAAAGTATCAAAGTATTAGTAAGTGTAGGTTATCTAGACATTAAAAAACAATAAACCAACAAGTTTCATCACTTGTTTTAAATGTAAGGAATAAAAAAAGGAAAAAACTAAACACAACTCAGACTTCCAGGCTAAGTAACTAGGAAACCATTGCTATCTATCTACTGGAATAAAAAAGTTGGAGTGGAGGCTGAGCACATACTTGGAGTGGCTCATGCCTGTAATCCTAGTACATTGGGAGGCTAAGGTGGGAGGATGGCTTGAGGCCAGGAGTTCAATACCAGCCTGGGCAGCACAGCAAGACCCCATATCTAAAAAAAATAAATAAATTAGCCGAGTGGTGGCATGTACCTATAGTCCTAGCTACTTGGGAGGCTGAGGTAGGAAGACGGCTTGAGCCCAGGATTTCAAGGCTGCAGTGAGCTATGATCATGCCACTGCAGGCCAGCCTGGGCAACAGAGTGAGACATTATCTCAAAAAAAAAAAAAAAAGTTTGGAGTGAAGAAAGAGCTGGTTTGGGGAGATGAATGAAAGTTGGACAAACAGTGGCAATTCTTCAATTTTTACTGACATATTCCTTGACAAATATTTAATTTTCACCAACTTTGAAGTAATACTGAAAACAACAAAACTAAACATGAAGACACACCACTCACCTATCGATACAAAGCCAAAAGAAAAGTGGCAAATAGCAGCTTAGACAGTCTCTGGCTAAGTGCTGCAAGCAGTAGACAATAAATTAAAAGAGAGTTATGGCAGAAATTTGTCTTCCCTATAGACTTGACCCTCCTGGATACAAAATGAAAGATCATCAAATTCAATCTTTTAATTATATATAACTTTGTGAAAATGTTAAACAGTATTGCAACTGAAAATTGTTGGCTACAAGGATTTGAATTAAATAAATAAATGTTGGTCCTTGAAGCAAGATGAAAAGTAAATATTTAAAACTTGTCAAACAAGTTTAAAGAGTCATTTATCAGCACTGCTGCTGAAATTAAACAGTCAAAATAGCATGTCTAATCCAGGGCAAAAACTTGGTCACACGAGAAGTGGCAATTTAATTCAGCTGATCAAACTAAAGAAATAACAATAAAAATACCCAAGGGCTGTGAAAAGTCGCATGTCTATTTATAAGACTGTAATAAGCTTATCAAATGTGTAAAACTCTTTAAATGATGCACATTTTATCACCCAGGAAACTCTGCGATGTGTATATTGTCTTAAATATACAAATGACAAAGAAACTCCCCTTCTAGTTCAGTTACAAGGACTCACCTTTATTGTCAAGGAATACATAACCATCAAAGCGATCCCTGAACAAAATAATGTCCTCCTGGTTTTTAAAGTTGATGTATGCTCTGGCATACATATGAGGATACAGACTGCAGAGAGGAAAGCAATTATGTAAATGTGCTTGCAGGTGTCTGGCTGAATTACAAGTATGCATATATTAAAGAGACAGGCTCAAAAATCAAATGGAAAACATTAGTAGGATAAAAAGAATGGAAAAAACCTTTTATCCCTCCTCCCTCTTTTTTTTTTTTTTTTTTACCTAGTATCATTAGAAAAAAACTCAAAATAATCATGTTCAGGCATAGGTTGAAGATGTTCCTGAAGCTGCTCCTTGGTCAAAGTGGGAGGTAATCTTCGAATTACCACCTTAAGAAATGAATAAGTAAAATAAAATTAGTACAAACCAATTTTCTGTCATACCTCAAAGAATCACAGTTCCTGAAGAAAGATGGGCTTTAAAATATGAGATCACTTATAAAAACCTAGGAGAAAACATTCTTCTGCAGCTCAATGCTCAGAATTAGTCAAACATAATAGTTAAAGTGGTTTTTAAAAACTCTTTGGAATGAGAACTGCCTGGAGCAAGGAAAATTTCAAGTTTTGCTCTTAAGCCTGCAGTTTATCAGGTTTGCCTATCATTTTCTATCACCTATTTTTCAACAGATGTAGTGGCAAGAAATTAGTAGGCCAACCCCTCGTCTTTGTGGGTGCCACGAAATCTTGATTTAGTAATCTTTCTCTCCCACGTCCAACATACCCTAAAACAAAATCCTTGCCCCATTCAGCCTAAAGAATTCAAAACTCTAGGATGCTCTGGGTCTGCCTCACAGACCATTCATCCGCCTTGAGCTCTCCCTCGATCCCCCGCTCCCGGCGGACCATGACTATTCCTACCACAAACTACTCCCATCCCTGATGTCCCCTTCACTATTTAATAATTGTCCCCAGTTAAACATTTAATTCCTCATTATTTTTACCGTCGCTCCCCCCCATTACCTCACAGCTCTGACCTAAACCGTTCTCTTCTAGGGAGTCCCTCTTTTCCTAACCCCCACCCCAGGGCTTGGCTGGGAGGGGCTCCCCCCATTTCGGGGGAGTGGATGAGACAGGGTGATACGATTTTCATTGAGCGAAGAGATAGGGAGGGGACCGGGAAGAGGAAGAGGGCAGCCCCATTCCCAACCATCCTCCACGAGCCGCGGGCCCGTCCCGCCCTCTCCGGAGCCAACCGCCGGCCGGGCACCTTGCTCAGCGCCTCTTTCTTCTCCTTATTGCGATCCTGCTTATCTTCCCCTTTGGCGCTGTCCCCCGAAGTCCCACCGCCACTACCTGTGGCCCCCGGGGGCGTTAACAGGGTTACTCGCTTCTCCTTAGGCCTATGCTCCTTCTCTTCCTTCATGGCCACGACTGCGTTCCTCGCAACGGCTGCTCGGCCTGAACCTCGCTACGCCGGGCACCTACGGCCGGGCAGCACCCGTCAAAGCTCCGCCCCCAACAACTGCCCTTGGTGATAAGCCGGGCCCCGCGTTCCACTGGGCCCCGCCAGGATCTCGCGAGACTTCAGGACACCCATCCTCCCACAACGGAAAGGTTTTAACACCTGGTCGTTACTTCCAGCCTGCGAAATCCCCGCACCGCCCAATCCCCTCGCGGCCCAGACTCCCTGGGGTCTCGCTCCTTCGCGCGTCATTAGCAACTCCGCCATCTTGACTAGGAACGACTCTGTCAGGGACTACGAGTCCCGGCATACAAAGCAGCCCCCCTCTTTTGGTGGGGCGTTCTGAAGCCATAGATTTCTCAGGGTCCCTATTTGTAGTAAATTGGATACTTTCATCTTGAAAATTTAGTGTTTTTCAAGTCGAAGGATAGGTTTTGCGGCCCGTACTTCGCTTAGTTTTCCTCATATAAACTCAGTATTATCCAAATTTTGCCTCACTAGAGGAACGACTTGCATTTTCTATCACTGAATCTAAAGTGTACTTTCAGAAGCTTTAGAATTTCTTTTCCGCAGATTGATTAGGATTCGCAGATACTTCATAAACACTCACAAGATACTGGTATTTAAAGTAGTAATATGACCAAAATGTATGAGATTTATTTTCATCACCTTTTTTTAGTAAAAGGATTCTCTCCTGGGGACTCCACAGAGAAGGGGTAAAAAATAAAACCCAACTTGATTTAACTGGGATCACCCTCCACCCCGCTTTTTAAAAGGCCAATTATACATTATTTATAATGACCCCAAACTGGAAACAATCCAAATGTTCATCAACAGGCGAATGCATAAACAAAATGTGGTACATTCATAGGATAAAATGCTACTCAGCAATAAGAATGAACTACTGAGACACCTATCAAGTGAGTCTGAGAGAGTCTGTCTAAGTGAGTCTCAGAATGATTGTGTTGAGTGAAAGAATCCAGACGCAAAGAGAGTACATGTTGTACGATTCCATTTACATGAAATTCTAGAAAAGGTAAAATTATAGTGAGAGAAAGCAGATCAGGCAGGGTGGGTGGAGGGAATTGATTGCAAAGGTGCTTTTTGGAGTGCTGAAAATGTTCCTTATTATGATTGTGGTGGTGGTTGCCTAACCGCACACATTTGTTTAAACTCATTGGACACTCAAATTTTTATTTTATATAAATTGTACCTTAATAAAGTTCAGCCCTGAAAGATAAAAAAAAAAATACAAAATTTAAAAAATAGGCTGGGCACGGTGGCTCACTCCTGTAATCCTAGCACTCTGGGAGGCCGAGGCGGGTGGATCACTCAAGGTCAGGAGTTCTAGACCAGCCTGAGCAAGAGTGAGACCCCGTCTCTACCAAAAAATAGACAGAAATTAGCTGGACAACTAAAAATATATAGAAAAAATTAGCCGGGCATGGTGGCGCATGCCTGTAGTCCCAGCTACTCGGGAGGCTGAGGCAGGAGGATTGCTTGAGCCCAGGAGTTTGAGGTTGCTGTGAGCTAGGCTGACGCCACGGCAGTCACTCTAGCCAGGGCAACAAAGCAAGACTCTGTCTCAAAAAAAAAAAATTTAAAAAATATTGCCCCAAATGAGAGGGCATTTGCATCACATCAAATCTAAGATACCATTCACTTTAAGACCACCTTTATTTTACACACCAAGAAAGAATAAAATATGTTGCCAATTGAACTATGACATATCAACAATGTTAAGATGTATCTTGATTTCAGAAGTGTTAAAATGTGAAAGAAAGTGCCTTAGACTCAATTGAACATGTTATTTCTGTATTATGTACAATTAAGAAAAAAGGGTGAAGAAATGGGAGAGAAGGGAAAATGATAAACTAGGGAGATATGCAGACACCTGTAGAAGGCAGGAACCAAATTAAGGATGCAATAGGAACCCAAGGCAGAAAACTGGCTCAGGGCCAAGGTCCCATCTTTGCTGACGTCTGGAATAAGTTACCCAGACTCTGTACTTAAATTTTCTCACCCCAATTGACCAGCCCATGCTTGAATTCCTAATTCTTGTTGTCAAGATTGTTTCCTTGTATTTAGGATTTATTACTCTTGCCTTCAGTACCTGGGTGCTTTTATTATACAAGCCTTGCTTAAGTATCTGCCTCTGGCCTACTGCTTAGCTCTGCACTTACATCTTGGTAAGTGTATGCCTCTGTTTTGGAGTGCTCACTGGCTTTAAACCACCAGAGATTTGTTATCCACCAGAGTTGGTATCCCAGGGCTCAACCCTTAGACCTCTTTTCTATCTACGGAGTCACTCCTTTGTTAATCTTATACATTCTTTCAGCTTTTCTCTTTGCTGACAACTCCAAAATTTATATCTCCAGCCCATACCTCTCTCCTGAATTTTATACTCATATATCCAACTGCCTGCTTGACATCTCCACTTAGATATCTAATGTGTTCAGAGTCACTGAACACATCCCAAATTGAACACTTGATCTTCCCCCACACCAACCATATTAGATTCCAATTGCTGCTATAACATTACCACAAATGTAGTGGCTTTAAATAACACAAATTTATTATCTTACAGTTCTGTAGGTTAGAAGTCCAACATGGGTCACACTGGGCTAAAATCAGGTTGTGGACAGGACTGAGTTCCTTCCTGGAGGCTCTAGAAGAGAATCTATTTCCTTGTTCTTTTTGGATTCTTGGCTGCCGGCATTTCTTGGCTTGAGGTCCCTTCCTCCATCTTTGAAGCGGCAGCATAGCATCTCTCTCTGACCCTGCTTCTGTCTATGTCTCTTTTACTTTCTCTGGCTCCCTCTTCCACTTTTAAGGACCACTGTGATCACATCAGGCCCACCTGTATAATCCAGGATAATTTTCCTATTTTAAGGCCAGCTGATTAGCAACCTTAATCCCCTTTTGCCATATAACAGGTTCTGGGGATTAGGATGTAGACAACTTTGGGGGAGCCATTATTCTGTCTACCATACACTGTAAACTTTCTTTTTAATTAAGCTTTTAACTGAAGTATAACACATATACAGACAAGTACACAAATAGCATACGGCTTGCTAAATTTTGACAAAGTGAACACACTCGCGTAACCACCACACAGATCAAGAAACAAAACATTGCCAGCACTCCCGCTCCTTCCTAGTCATTTCCCCCACCTAGAATACCACCATCCTGACATCTAACGCTATGGATTAGTTTTGCCTGTTTGGACCTTTATGTAAACTGAATCATGCAGTATGCATTCTTTTTTGACAGCCTTCTTTATCTCAACATTTATGACTATGAGATTCATTTATGTTGTTGTGTGTAGCTGTGAAACATTCCATTTCATTGCTATATAATATTCCATTGTATGAATCTACCACAATTTATCCATTCCACTATTTGGGGCCATTACAAATAGTGCTGCTCTGATCATTTTAGTACATGTTTGGTGATCTGATGTGTGCATTTATGTCAGATACATACCTAGGAGTGGAATCGCTGGATAGCAGAGTAAGTATATTCTTAAATTTAGTAGATACCATGGAAGAATTTTCCAGAGTGGTTGTACCAATTTGCACTCTTACCAGCAGTGAGCGAGAGTCCTAACTGCTTCACACCCTTCCCAACATTTGGTGTTGTCTGGTGGGTGTGTAGTGGTAGCTCATTGTAGTTTCACTTTGCATTTCTCTGATGATTAATGAAGTTGAGCACCCTTTCTTTTCTTTTCTTTTCTTTCTTTTTTTTGAGACAGTCTCGCTGTAACCTCGAACCCCTGGCCTCAAGTAGTCCTCCTGCCTCAGCCTCCCAGTAGCTGAGGGGCATCCTGTAGTGCTAATAAAATGTTGTTACATTACAAAATATGAAGACACTCTTTATGTCAAATATTAAGTATAGTAACACACTCTATGGATATGGAAGTAAGGGAAGACGATTAGAGAAAGAGATAATGGAACTTATAGAAATTCAGATTTGAAGAATTTAGGGCCATAAAAAGCCCTCAAAGTAAAAAAAAAAAAAAAAAAAACACTAAAAAAAGAATGTATAAAAAAACAAAAAAATTAAGATCAGAAATATTTCTCCTTTATGTGTGGTAAACAACTTCTATGGAGCAACTTCTAAGGCTAAAGGGAAAAATGTTTCAAAATGAGTACTTTCCTAATTTCAAGTAGGGCAGTGTTCCAAAGATAAAAAATGTTTCCAATGTTAAGAGATCTCATAGTTTACATTTTATTCTTTACAGACATTAGAGATTGCTTGCCTTGTGATTGTTTCAAATACTTTATTTTTTTATTTTTTTTGAGATAGAGTCTCACTCTTTTGCCCGGGCTAGAGTGAGTGCCGTGGCGTCAGTCTCGCTCACAGCAACCTCACACTCCTGGGCTCGAGCGATCCTTCTGCCTCAGCCTCCCGAGTAGCTGGGACTACAGGCATGCGCCACCATGCCCGGCTAATTTTTTCTATATATTTTTAGTTGGCCGATTAAGTTCTTTCTAATTTTAGTTGAGACGGAGTCTCGCTCTTGCTCAGACTGGTCTCGAACTCCTGAACTCAAACAATCCGCCCGCCTCGGCCTCCCAGAGTGCTAGGATTACAGGTGTGAGCCACCGCGCCCGGCCCTGTTTCAAATACTTTAAACCATTGCTCAGATAACCTATGAATAATGAGTAACAATGAATATTTTAAAATGAAATCATTCAGAATCACCAGCTAAGAACAGGGTATTCAAAATAGAAAGCTTTATCTTGATGTTAAGATGAATAATTTTAAGGGCCAGGGGCGATAAAC
>NW_012154985.1:159966-162985 GCF_000956105.1 Propithecus coquereli | reverse complement strand
TGGGAATCCAGGCGTACACCACCATAACCAGCTAATTTTTTTTATTATTTGTAGAGACAGGGTTTTGCTAATGTTCCCCAGGCTGGTCTCAAACTCCTGGCCTCAAGCGATCCTCCTGCCTCGGCCTCCCAAACTGCTGGGATTATGGGCATGAACTACCATGCATAGCCAACCTCAATAAATTAAAAAAGGATTGAAAGAATAGAAAATACATTCTTTGGCTACAATGGAATGAAATTAGAAATCAACCACAAAAGAAAAATTGGAAATTTACAAATATATGGAAGTTAAACAACAGACTCTAAAACAATTAATGGGTCAAAGAAGAGATCAAAGGGGACATTAGAAAATACTTTGAGATGAATGAAAATGAAGGCACAACATACCTAAACTTATGAGATGCAGTCAAAAACATGCTTAGAGGGAAATTTGTAGCTGCGAATGCCCGTTATAAAAAAAGAAGAAAGATCTCAAATTAATAACTTTCTGTCTTAAGACACTGGAAAAAAAAGGAGTCAACTAAACATAAAGCAAGAAGGAGGTAGGGAATAATAAAGATTGGAGTGGAAATTAATGAAATAGAGAATAAAAAACAATAGGAAAAAATCAATGATGCCATAATCAATAAATCAGCAATTACCAGGTGTTCGTTGAGCATCTACTAGGTACAAAATATTGTGCAGGATGCTGATGGGAATGCAAAAAAAAATAAAAAGCAATGAAACCAAAAGTTTGTTCTTTGAAAAGATCAATAAAACTGGCAAACCTTTAGCTAGATTGACAAGAAAAAAAAGAGAAGACTCAAATTACTAGAAACAGAAATGAAAGGGGACATTACTGCTGATCCTAAAGACATGAATAGGACTGTAAAGGACTACCACGAACAATTAATTGTATGCTAATAAAGTAGATAACTTAGATGAAATGACAAACTTCTAGGAACACACAAACTATCAAAACTGACCCAAGAAGAAACACACAACCTAAATAGATATATAAGGGTTTGAATTAGCATTAAAAAAATACCACCCCCACCCTCCACATACACACAAAAAAAACCCAGGCATCTCTGCTGAATTCTTTTATTTATTTATTTATTGTTGAGACAGAGTCTCACTCTGTTGCCCAGGCTAGAGTGCTGTGGCTCACAGCAACCTCAAACTCCTGGGCTCAAGCGATCCTCCTGCCTCAGCCTTCCAAGACCACAGGTGTGTGGCTAATTTTTTCTATTTTTATTAGAGATGGGGGTCTCATTCTTGCTCAGGCTGGTCTCGAACTCCTGAGCTCAAACGATCCTCCTGCCTCGGCTTCCCAGCGTGCTAGGATTACAGGCGCGAGCTACCGTGCCTGGCCCTTGAATTCTTTTTATAAAAAAATAGAGTTTGCTCCTTGTGAATCTCTGCTGAATTCCACCAAACATTTAAAGAAGAATTAGTACCAATACTTCACAAACTCTGCCAAAAATAGAATAGGAAACTTCCTAACTCATTTTATGAGGTCAGTATTACCCTGATATCAAAACTAGGCAAAGACATTACAAGAAAACTACAGACCAATCTCTCTTATGAATGTGGACACAAAAAATCTTCAACATACTAGCAAACTGTATCTAGCAACACATAAAAATAATTATACGCCAAGAGTAATGTAATTTATCCTAGAAATGCAAATTGGTTTAACATCTGTGATATTATGGTATAATATGAAATATATATTTGGTGTCTGCTCCCCCAGTTCCTGGAACAGAGCTCCTAAAACCTGTGTAGACAGGGGAACTAGGAGAATCTCTTGTTCTGATATTTGGTCTTTGACCCCAGTCTCTGACACATAGCTCCTAAGAATTTTATAATTCCCAAGTAATAGGAGCATCTTATATAAAGCTCTTAAATCCCTCAGAATTTTCTGGGTCATGGGGGCATCCTTTGTTCTAATGAGGTGACTCTTTGTGGCATCCTGGATAGCCTCAGGATGGGGGCTGGTCACCAGGGGAACCGACTATGTGATTAGAGGGTTGGAAATTTCAGCTCCACTGCCCACTCCCCACCCGTTGGACCTTTAGGGAGGGGAGAGGGGCTGAAGGTTAAGTTGATCACCAATGGCTGGTGATGTAACCAATCACGCCTACCTAATGAAGCCTCCATAAAAACCCAAAAGGACTGGGTTCTGGGGGCTTCTAGATAGCTGGACATGTGGAGGTGCCTGGATAGTGGCTCCCCCCAGACAGAGCATGGAAGCTCTGTGCCCCTTCTCACATGCCTTGCCCTACACATCTCTTCTATCTGGCTATTCATCTGTATCCTTTGTAATATCCTTTATAATAAATGGGTGAACATAAGCAAAGTGTTTCCCTAAGTTTCGTGAGCTGCTCTAGCAAATTAATGGAACCCGAGGAGGGGGTCGTGGGAACTCCCTATTTATAGCCAGCCAGTCAGAAGTATAGGTGACATGCTACTACTTTCTACTGGTATCTGAAGAGGGGAGCAGTCTTGTGGGATTAATCCCTCAACCCATGAGATCTGATGCTATCTCCAGGTAGATAGCATCAGAATTCAGTTGAATTAGAGGTCACCCAGCTGGTGTCCGCTGCAGAATTGCTTGGTTGGTGTGGTGTGGGGAAATCCCCACACATTTTGGTGACCAGAGGTGAAGTGTTCTCTGTTGTCTTGAGTGTGAGAGTAGGAAAAAAACACTTTGTTTTGTTTTCCTGTCTTTAACAACATCAAAAAATCAATTACTGTAAGACACCATATCAGTGAAATAAAAAACAAAAACCACATGATCATCTCATTAGACACAGAAAAACATTAGACAAAAATGCAATACCCTTTCATGATAACAACACTCAACAAACTTGGTATAGAAGGGAACTTCATCAACTTGAAAAAGAGCAGGTACAAAAAACTCACAGCAAACAACACACTTAGTGGTGAGAGACTGGATGTTGTCTTTCTAAGATCAGGAACAAGACAAAAATGTCTGCTATCACTACCTCTATTCAACATTGTACTGGAGGTTCCAT
>NW_012154985.1:152616-159845 GCF_000956105.1 Propithecus coquereli | reverse complement strand
ATGCCACGGCACTCTAGCCCGGGCAAAAGAGTGAGATTCTGCCTCAAAAAAAAAATATATTAATAAATTAAGCAACCCAATCAAAGGGCAGAGATTGTCAGACTGGATAAAGAAACAATATAGAAAAAGATATATCATGAAAACAGCAACCACAAGAAAGCTGGAGTGGCTATCCTAATATCAGACATAATAGACTTTAATACAAAAAGTTGCTAAAGATAAAGAGGGACATTCTAAAGTGATAAAACGATTGACCCATCAGAAATATATTACAACTATAAATGTATATATCTACAAATAGAGCACCAATATACTGGAAGCAAAACTGACACAAATGAAGGGAGAAATAGACAATTCAATAGTAATTTTTGGAGACTTCAATACCCCACTTTCTTTTTTTCCCCCAAGCATACCATATGCCTTTCAAACCACCCCACTTTCAATAATGGATACAACAACTAGGCAGAAGATCATCAAGGAAATAGAACAATTGAACAACACTATAAACCAAATAGACCTGAGAGACAGCTATAGAACACTCCACCCAGCAATAATAGAATATACATTCTTAAGTGCACGTGGAACATTTTCTAGGATAGAACATATGCTAGGCCATAAAACAAACCTCAATAATTTTTGTTTTATTTGAGACTAGGTCTCGCTCTGTCACCTAGGCTGGAGTGCAATGGTGTGATCACAGCTCACTGCAGCCTCAAATTCCTGGGCTTAAGTGATCCTCTTGCCTCAGCCTCCCAAGTAGTTGGGAATCCAGGCGTACACCACCATAACCAGCTAATTTTTTTTATTATTTGTAGAGACAGGGTTTTGCTAATGTTCCCCAGGCTGGTCTCAAACTCCTGGCCTCAAGCGATCCTCCTGCCTCGGCCTCCCAAACTGCTGGGATTATGGGCATGAACTACCATGCATAGCCAACCTCAATAAATTAAAAAAGGATTGAAAGAATAGAAAATACATTCTTTGGCTACAATGGAATGAAATTAGAAATCAACCACAAAAGAAAAATTGGAAATTTACAAATATATGGAAGTTAAACAACAGACTCTAAAACAATTAATGGGTCAAAGAAGAGATCAAAGGGGACATTAGAAAATACTTTGAGATGAATGAAAATGAAGGCACAACATACCTAAACTTATGAGATGCAGTCAAAAACATGCTTAGAGGGAAATTTGTAGCTGCGAATGCCCGTTATAAAAAAAGAAGAAAGATCTCAAATTAATAACTTTCTGTCTTAAGACACTGGAAAAAAAAGGAGTCAACTAAACATAAAGCAAGAAGGAGGTAGGGAATAATAAAGATTGGAGTGGAAATTAATGAAATAGAGAATAAAAAACAATAGGAAAAAATCAATGATGCCATAATCAATAAATCAGCAATTACCAGGTGTTCGTTGAGCATCTACTAGGTACAAAATATTGTGCAGGATGCTGATGGGAATGCAAAAAAAAATAAAAAGCAATGAAACCAAAAGTTTGTTCTTTGAAAAGATCAATAAAACTGGCAAACCTTTAGCTAGATTGACAAGAAAAAAAAGAGAAGACTCAAATTACTAGAAACAGAAATGAAAGGGGACATTACTGCTGATCCTAAAGACATGAATAGGACTGTAAAGGACTACCACGAACAATTAATTGTATGCTAATAAAGTAGATAACTTAGATGAAATGACAAACTTCTAGGAACACACAAACTATCAAAACTGACCCAAGAAGAAACACACAACCTAAATAGATATATAAGGGTTTGAATTAGCATTAAAAAAATACCACCCCCACCCTCCACATACACACAAAAAAAACCCAGGCATCTCTGCTGAATTCTTTTATTTATTTATTTATTGTTGAGACAGAGTCTCACTCTGTTGCCCAGGCTAGAGTGCTGTGGCTCACAGCAACCTCAAACTCCTGGGCTCAAGCGATCCTCCTGCCTCAGCCTTCCAAGACCACAGGTGTGTGGCTAATTTTTTCTATTTTTATTAGAGATGGGGGTCTCATTCTTGCTCAGGCTGGTCTCGAACTCCTGAGCTCAAACGATCCTCCTGCCTCGGCTTCCCAGCGTGCTAGGATTACAGGCGCGAGCTACCGTGCCTGGCCCTTGAATTCTTTTTATAAAAAAATAGAGTTTGCTCCTTGTGAATCTCTGCTGAATTCCACCAAACATTTAAAGAAGAATTAGTACCAATACTTCACAAACTCTGCCAAAAATAGAATAGGAAACTTCCTAACTCATTTTATGAGGTCAGTATTACCCTGATATCAAAACTAGGCAAAGACATTACAAGAAAACTACAGACCAATCTCTCTTATGAATGTGGACACAAAAAATCTTCAACATACTAGCAAACTGTATCTAGCAACACATAAAAATAATTATACGCCAAGAGTAATGTAATTTATCCTAGAAATGCAAATTGGTTTAACATCTGTGATATTATGGTATAATATGAAATATATATTTGGTGTCTGCTCCCCCAGTTCCTGGAACAGAGCTCCTAAAACCTGTGTAGACAGGGGAACTAGGAGAATCTCTTGTTCTGATATTTGGTCTTTGACCCCAGTCTCTGACACATAGCTCCTAAGAATTTTATAATTCCCAAGTAATAGGAGCATCTTATATAAAGCTCTTAAATCCCTCAGAATTTTCTGGGTCATGGGGGCATCCTTTGTTCTAATGAGGTGACTCTTTGTGGCATCCTGGATAGCCTCAGGATGGGGGCTGGTCACCAGGGGAACCGACTATGTGATTAGAGGGTTGGAAATTTCAGCTCCACTGCCCACTCCCCACCCGTTGGACCTTTAGGGAGGGGAGAGGGGCTGAAGGTTAAGTTGATCACCAATGGCTGGTGATGTAACCAATCACGCCTACCTAATGAAGCCTCCATAAAAACCCAAAAGGACTGGGTTCTGGGGGCTTCTAGATAGCTGGACATGTGGAGGTGCCTGGATAGTGGCTCCCCCCAGACAGAGCATGGAAGCTCTGTGCCCCTTCTCACATGCCTTGCCCTACACATCTCTTCTATCTGGCTATTCATCTGTATCCTTTGTAATATCCTTTATAATAAATGGGTGAACATAAGCAAAGTGTTTCCCTAAGTTTCGTGAGCTGCTCTAGCAAATTAATGGAACCCGAGGAGGGGGTCGTGGGAACTCCCTATTTATAGCCAGCCAGTCAGAAGTATAGGTGACATGCTACTACTTTCTACTGGTATCTGAAGAGGGGAGCAGTCTTGTGGGATTAATCCCTCAACCCATGAGATCTGATGCTATCTCCAGGTAGATAGCATCAGAATTCAGTTGAATTAGAGGTCACCCAGCTGGTGTCCGCTGCAGAATTGCTTGGTTGGTGTGGTGTGGGGAAATCCCCACACATTTTGGTGACCAGAGGTGAAGTGTTCTCTGTTGTCTTGAGTGTGAGAGTAGGAAAAAAACACTTTGTTTTGTTTTCCTGTCTTTAACAACATCAAAAAATCAATTACTGTAAGACACCATATCAGTGAAATAAAAAACAAAAACCACATGATCATCTCATTAGACACAGAAAAACATTAGACAAAAATGCAATACCCTTTCATGATAACAACACTCAACAAACTTGGTATAGAAGGGAACTTCATCAACTTGAAAAAGAGCAGGTACAAAAAACTCACAGCAAACAACACACTGGTGAGAGACTGGATGTTGTCTTTCTAAGATCAGGAACAAGACAAAAATGTCTGCTATCACTACCTCTATTCAACATTGTACTGGAGGTTCCATCCACGACAACTGGGCAAGACAATGAAACAAAAGGTATCCGGATTGGAGAGAAAGAAGTAAAACTTTCTCTCTTGGCAGATGACATGATCATGTATATAGAAAATCCCAAGGAATCCATTTTTAAAAAAGCCTATTAGGGCCAGGCACGGTGGTTCACACCCATAATCCCAGCACTTTGGGAGACTAACGCAGGAGGATCACTTGAGCCCCGGAGTTTGAGGTTGCAGTGAGCTATGATGATGCCACTGCACTCACTCTAGCCTGGGCAACAGAGTGAGACTCTGTCTCAAAAAAAAAAAAAAAAGAAGAAAATGTCAAACCTATTAGGATCATTAAATGAGTTCAGCTTGGTTCCAGGTTACAAGACCAATGTTTAAAAAAAATCAATTTTATTTCTGTATACTTTCAATGAACATTCTGAAAATGAAATTAAGGAAATGATTCTATTTGCAATTAGCATCAAAAATATTAGGAATAAATTTAACAAAAGAAGTTCAATACTTATTTTCTAAAAACTACAAAACATTGTTAAAAGAAATAAGGGATTTAAATAGATGGTAAAACATTCTGGATTCATTGATAGGATGACTTAATATTGTTAGGATATTAGTGCTTTGTAAATTGATCTACAAATTTGATGCAATTTCTATCAGAATTCTAGCTGAATTATTTGTAGAAACTGAGAAGCTAATTCAAAAATTCATAAGAAATTGCAAGAGACCCAGAATATCTAAAACAGTTTTGAAAAAGAACAAAGGAAGAAGACTCATGCTTCCTGATTTCAAAACAAACTGCAAAACAACAGTATTTGAGACTTTGTGGTACTGGTGTAAGGACAGACATTTAGATAAATGGAACAGAATTGAGAATCCAGAACTAAACTTATGCATCTATGGTCAACTGATTTGTTTTTTGTTCTTTTTGGTTTTTTATTTTTATTTTTTCAACTGATTTTTGACAAGGGTGCCAAGAACATTCAATGGAGAAAAATAGTCCTCAATGAATGGCACTGGGACACTGGATAGCCATGTACAAAAGAATGAAATTGAACCCTTACCTCATGCTAGGTACAAAAATTAACTCAAAACAGATCAAAGACCTACATGTAAAGAGCTAAAACTATAAAACTTAGAAGGAAGCATAGGAGTAAATCTCTATGACCTTGGATTTGTCAACATAGTCTTAATGCACACGTAACAAAAGAAAAGAATGGATAAATTGTACTTCATCAAAATTAAATCTTTTGTACTTCAAAGGACACCAACAAGAAAGTCAAAAGAAAACACACAGAATGGCAGGAAATATTTGTAAATCATATATCTGATAAGGGCTTAGGATCTAGGATATATAAAGAACTCTTACAATGCAACAACCAAAAGACAACCCAATTAAAAAATGGTAAAGGACTTGAAGAGATGTTTCTCCAAAGATGATATTCAGGCTGGGTGCAGTGGCTCATGCCTATAATCCTAGCATTTTGGCAGGCTGAGGTGGGAGGATCACTTGAGGCCAGGAGTTTGAGACCAGCCTGGGCAATACAGCAAGACCCCATCTCTGCAAAAAATAATTTTAAAAAATTAGCCAGGCACAGTAGCTCATGCCTATAGTCCTAGTTACTCAGGAGGCTGAGGCAGGAGGATTGCTTGAGCCCAGCTATATCCAAACCACAATGAGACACCACTTCAAACCTACTAGGATAGCTATTTTAATTTTTTTTAAAAAAGGAAAGTAAGTGTTGGAAGCAATGTGGAGAAATTAAAACCTTCATACATTGCTGATGGGAATGTGAAATGGTATAGCCACTTTGGAAAACAGTTTACCAGTTCTTCAAAAAGTTAAACATAGCCTTACCATATGATCCAGCAATTACACTCCTAAGTATATGCCCAAAAGTATGAAAAACAAGTACTCAAACAAATACATGTACACTTACGTTCAGAGCTAAAAGGTAGAAAATGCACAAATGTCTATCAACAGATGAATAGATAAAAACCAAATGTGGTATAAACATACAATGGCAGGAAAAGAAGTCATTATATCAAAAAGACACCCGCACCTGAATGTTGATTGCAGCGCAATTCACAATTGCAAAGATATGGAATCAATCTAAGTGCCCATCAATTAATAAATGGATAAAGACAATGTGGTACATATATAGCATGGAGTACTACTCAGCCATAAAAAGGAATGAAATGTCTTTTGTAGCAACTTGGATGAAACCGAAGAACAGTGTCCTAAGTGAAGTATCTCAAGAATGGAAAAACAAGCACCACGTGTTCTCACTAATAAGTGGGAGCTAAACGATGGGCACACACAGTCATAAAGTGGTGTAAAGGACATTGAAAACTAAGGAGGGGGAAAGGTGGGAGGCGGTGAAGGATAAAAACTTACTTATTGGGTACGATGTACACTATTCTGGTGATGGACACACTAAAAGTCCTGACTTCAGCATTATACAATTCATCCATGTAACAGTACCCCCTTAATATTTTGAAATAAAAATTGCAGGAGCAGGAGCTGTGAGCTGGCTGTTTCCTTGATGCTGAACGGGTGTGGACGAAGGAAAGCTGAGTCCAACCTGACGGAAAGCCGTC
The DNA here is from genome assembly GCF_000956105.1 of Propithecus coquereli. NCBI lineage: Eukaryota > Metazoa > Chordata > Mammalia > Primates > Indriidae > Propithecus > Propithecus coquereli. The sequence goes on along the minus strand of NW_012154985.1, from coordinate 153,475 downwards.
TGTCTGGTCAGCAGTCCGAGAAGTTGAAGTAAACAGCCATGTCTCTAGTGACTGCAGTCATGTTGGAGGCCTGGGAATGTTCTTTGAACAGAGCATTCTCAAAATATAGAGATTAGGGAGTAAACGGCCATCTGTTTCCTGCCCTTGAGTTCCCTGGTCCCCTCTTGAATTGTACGAATAAAAGCAATGTGAGCACCAAGGATGCGGCTCTTTGCTTTTAGAAGCACCCAGTTCCCCGCGCCCACCTGTCCTGATAATTGGCTACTTTGTCTTCATTTCTGCGGAGCCACTTGGTTTTCAGTTCCCTGTGCTGAGCTAGACTCAGCAAAAAAATTTTTTTTAAAAATTTAAAAATAAGTGGAAAAAATACAATGGAATATTATACAGCCACAGAAATGAAGTACTGATAACACACTACAATGTGGATATATATTGAAAACATTATGCTAAGTGAAAGAAGCCAGTGACAAAAAGTTACATATTGTGATTCCATTTATGTGAAATATGTAGACTAGTTAAATCCATAGAGAAAGAATGCAGATTGGTGGTTGTGAGGGGCTGGGTGGGGAGGAGAGAATGAGGAGCATTTGCTTAATGGGTATGTTTTCTTCTGGGGTGATAAAAAATGTTTTGAAATTATATAGAGGTGGTAGTTGCACACCATTGTGAATGTATTAAATACCACTGAACTGTTTGCTTTAAACTGGTTAATTTTATGTGAATTTCATCTCAATAAAAAAGAATGTTTAAAAAAAGGTTAATCGTACAAAAACATACACTGGGGAAAAGAATCCTTATTCAATAAATGGTGCTGGGAAAACTGGATAGCCACATGTAGAAGACTGAAGCAGGATCCACA
>NW_012154985.1:147670-151236 GCF_000956105.1 Propithecus coquereli | reverse complement strand
ATTGCTTGAGCCCAGGAGTTTGAGGTTGCTGTGAGCTAGGCTGACGCCATGGCACTCACTCTAGCCCGGGCAAAAGAGTGAGACTCTGTCTCAAAAAACAAAACAAAACAAAAAAACATGTACATGAATGTTCATAGCAGCATTATTCATAATAGCCAAAAGATGGAAACAATGCAAATGTCCTTCAACTGACAAATGGATAAATGAATGTGGCATATTCATATAATCGATATTATGCAGTCATATTGAGGAATGTATTGATACATGCTACAACATGAGTGGATGAACTTTTAAAACATGCTAAGTGAAAGAAGGCAGTCACAAAAGGCCACACATTTATATGATTCCATTGGTATGAAATGTCCAGATTAGGCAAATATAATAGAGACAGAAGAGAGATTAGCGGTTGCCTGGGGTGAGGGCGTGGAAGGAGGGGAAATGGAGAATGACCGCTAATGGTACAGATTTCTTTTCTTTTTTTTTTTTTTTGAGACAGAGTCTCCCTCTGTCGCCCAGGCTAGAGTGCTGTGGTGTCAGCCTAGCTCACAGCAACCTCAAACTTCTGGGCTAAAGCGATCCTTCTGCCTCAGCCTCCCGAGTAGCTGGGACTACAGGCATGTGCCACCATGCCCGGCTAATTTTTCTGTTTTTGGTAGAGACAGGGTCTTGCTCTTGCTCAGGCTGGTCTCGAACTGGTGAGCTCAAGTGATCCTCCCACCTCGGCCTCCCAGAGTGGTAGGATTACAGGCGTGAGCCACTGCGCTGCGCCCAGCGCCGGATTTCTATTTGGAGTGATGAAAATCTTCTGGATGTAGATGGTGGTGATGGTTGTACAATCTTGTGAGTATATTTAAAACCACTGATGAGTACACTTTAAAATGGTGCATGATATGGCATGTGAATTATATCTTAATAAAGCTGATACAAACATTTTAGCAAATGGGAGATGAGAAAGGAAAGATATTAAGTATACATTGTTTTTGGTTTGGTGAGAAGGAAGGAAGATAAACAGCTACAGAGGAAGATTGGATCAAAAAAAAAAAGTAAGGAAATGATTACCATAAAAGTCAGTACAGTGGTTACCTGGGGGTGTGATCCTGAGAGTGTAATCTGGAGGGGATCCATGAGTGTTGTCAGTTTTTATTTCTTGACCCAGGTAGTGATTATGCAGGTGTTCCTAGATAATTATTTGTTATACTACAAAGTTGTGTTTTATGCACGTTTCTGTATATGCCTCTTTTCATCTCAGTGAGTGGCACCACCTTCTACCTGGTTGCTCAGGTCAAAAGTCTTGGAGTCACCTTGACTATTCTCTTTATCCTACACCCCATATCCAACCCACCAGCAAACTCGTCACTTTTACCTTCAAAATCTATCCAGAAGCTGATCCCTTCTCACCCCCACCTGGTTTGAGCCATCATCATCTCTCACCTGGACAATGGCAGTAGCTTTCTAACTGATCTCTCTATAGCAACCAGAGAGTTTTTTTTCTTTTCTTTGACTTGAAGACATTAATTTCTCAATGAGATCTAATCCCATAGAATGAAATGCACATAAGTATACATTCCAATGAGTTTGGATAGATGTAGACACTCATGTAACAAACACTCCAATCATGAATGTTATATAAAACATTTCCACTGCCCCTGAAAAGTTACAGAAGGATCTTTTTATTATTTTATTTTATTTTATTTTATTTTTTTGCCTGCTCCCTTGAAGGATCTTTTTAAAAGCCAGTGTCAGATCACTCCTCTGCTCAAAACCTCCCAGTGGTTCTCCATCTCACTGAGAAGAAAAGTCCAAGTACTTACAATGGCTTATAAGGTGGACATGGTTTGCCCCCTTCCTCTATTAACTTCTCTTACCTAGTCTTAGTTCTGTCCTCTTCCCTCAGTACACTCCAGTTACATTTCTTCCTTCCAGTTCCTAGGATGTGTCAGCAATTTCCTTCCCTAGGGCCTTTTCCATTTGGTGTTTTCTGTCTGGAATGCTATTCTCCCAGATATCTGCCTCATTTAAGTCTCTGCTCAAATGTCACCTTTTCAGAAGAGGCCCTCCCTGACCACCGGATATAAAATAGCATTCCCACACACCGTTACACTCTTACCCCCTTACCTTGCTTTATTGTTCTTCATAGCACTTCTCACAATCTGATATTATATGCATGTTATATATATGTATAAATCTGTTACCATCTCTTATGTAAATTTGATGAGAGCAGGGACTTGTGTGCTTTTGTCATGGCTGTATCTCTGGTGCTTAAATGCCTGCCATATGGCGGGTGCTGAAAACATATTTATTTAATGAATGTCCAGAGCCACCAGTCTTGTCCAGTCTATCATCATCTTACCTGGACTAGTGTACCAACCTCCTAACCAGCCTCCTTGCCTTATGTCTGGTTCCTTTCAATCCATTCCCCATACTGCAGAATTATCTTTTTAAAATTAAAATCTTATCATCTCACTTTCCTTCTTAAAACCCTTTGATGGTGCCTCTTTGCCCTCCAGATAAAGTCCAAAGTCTTTAACATGACTTGCCAGGTGTCTGCTCTTTGGCCCTGACTGCCTGGCCACCTTGTCTCTTCCCTCCAGCCATCCTGGACTGCTTCGAGTTCTTAGCTGGAGCCAGTCTCTCACATCAGGTCCTTAGGATATTCTTGTCTTCTGCTTGGGATACTCTTTCTCCCACTCACCTTTCAGGTCTCGGTTTGAGGCTCATGTCCTCAGGGAGATCTAGGTCTTCTGACTTCGTGGACTCGGTGAGCTCCTTCAGAGTCCAGCTGAAATCTTATCTCTGCTGGGGTGCTTGCTTCCCCTCCTGTCCATTTAATTTTTAAAAAAATTTTAAGAATAATTATTTAGTTCCCACCTATGACGTTGTATCATTTAATTAAAAGTGATGAAAATATTTCTGACTTTTATAAAATGTAATCATAAACTTGTAAACGTGAGGAATAGTTTGAGTACACCATTGATTTACGTGCCTTTGTGGAGTTGTGATCTCTTTTAAGAATCTGCTGTAGGCTTGGCGAGGTGACTCATATCTGCAATGCCAGCACTTTGGGAGGCCAAGGCAGGAGGGTCGTTTGAGGCCAGGAGTTGAAGACTAGCCTGGGCAACATAGTGAGACCCCCATCTCTAAAATAAAAAATAATTTGCATCCATTGAAGTAAAAATTGACCTGGAATAAAATAAAAGAACCTGCTGAATGCTATGGATCCCAGGAATAATGTTCATTTGCAGGTATTTTGTATACTTTTTCAAGATTCACAGACATGTATTTAAAAATGTTACATGTAGTAGACAAATGTCATCTTTCTCCTTTTTTTTTCTCTCAGATCTTTAAGACTAATTCGATTTATGCTCTTAATTCTGTTCTACCTTCTAGAATTTAGTCATTAGCAGCATTTCTTCTCTTTCATCTTCTATGTTTTCTCTTGGGCTGTTTCTCTCAGCTTATATAATATATAACAATTCAAAGTACATCTTTTTTCCATAAAACTTTATTTTTATTTTTCGAGAAAGGGTCTCCCTCTGTTGCCTGAGCTAGAGTGCAGTGGCATCATC
>NW_012154985.1:139909-146530 GCF_000956105.1 Propithecus coquereli | reverse complement strand
TTTGAGACAGAGTCTCACTGTGTTGCCCGGGCTAGAGTGCCGTGGCGTCATCCTAGCTCACAGCAACCTCAAACTCCTGGACTCAAGCGATCCTCCTGCCTCAGCCTCCCGAGTAGCTGGGACTACAGGCGTGCACCACCATGCCCAGCAACATTTTTTCTATTTTTAGTAGAGACAGGGTCTCCCTCTCGCTTGAACTCCTGAGCTCAAGCAACCTCAGCCTCCCAGAGTGCTAGGATTACAGGCGTGAGCCACCTCACCTGGCCTCCATAACACTTTTCGAAATATTTTCCTTCTTTGCCTTCCATAGCAGTGTGTTTTCCTGTCTCTCCATCTGCCTCTACAATGTCCTGTTTCCCGTTTGGCTCTGTTTGTCTCATCCCTTAAATGTTTTCTGTGTGATACTTTCTTAAGCCTTTTCCCCAGTATATTTTTCATGTATCCCCATGACACTTTATATATTCTTTGTTATTTATCATATTGCATCAAGTGAGTTTGCCTCTGAACCCCTCCAAGGCTGAGATTGGGTTAATTCTCAGAGAACAACCCAGTGCACTCTTCCTGCTTTCATCACACTTGTCTTTGTTTAATGTTCAGCTTCACGAGGGCAGAGGCCGTATCTGTTGTTCATTCGCTACTAATATCTCCTATGGCAAGCACAGTGCCTGATAGAGTAGCTGCTCAAAGAATATCTTTAAATGGATTAATGAATGTAAATAAAACTCACTCTAACCCACAATTTATTCTTGCATCTGTTTCCTGGGATCAGCCCAAATTCTAGTCTTAGCAATAAAAATTTACTAATCATTTGGCCTAACTGGCCTCCCTGACTCTTGTTTTCCATCTCAATGCAATCCGTCCTATAGCAGCAACCACAGTAATATTTTTTAAAAAGTCTGATTGTGTTCCCGTGCCCAACCTCTATCTCCCCATTATCTACAGAATATAGTCAAAGCTCTTCAGCTTGGATTCAAGGCTTTGGCCCCAATCTCCCCTTTTAAACCTCTCTGGGCTTATTTATTAAGTGCTTATTATATGCCAAACACTAGGCTAGTCACTGAGGAGTTCACAAACTAGTTGGGGAGACAGGTACATCAACTAACTTTAATAGGGCATGATCAGCTCTATTATAGTGCCTATGAGAACATGGATAGTTTCAGGTAATGGATTATAAAATATTAGGTTTTTGCCCTCTGTAGGTTCACAAAATCAGTTTAGAACAGGAAGGTCTGATGTGGCCACTATCCACATTTCGAGCACTGAACAGCCACACAAGGCTAGTGTGTATCATTTTGGCTAGCACAGCATAAACCATTTGCATCATCCATGGAAACAGGAGTTACCTATAGGTGCTAAAAGAGAACAAGGATCGTTTCCCATACACGCACCCTGTGGTACTAGCTACCAGTCCCCCAATCCAATCCCCCACCTGCATGTACCTTGGCTCCAGTGTATTTTGAAGTAGTACAGGCTCCCAAGAGAGAAACCATGAAAGTACTTTGTCAACTATTAAGTGATACAGAAATGTCATATAATAAATGAGTTCAGTTCTTGCTTTCATCACAGCTTTGCTTACTTCAAGCAAATTCTAGTTCTCTTCTCAAACTTGTATTTTATGCCAGAGTCCTGAAAAAGACACCCAAAGTGTTTATCCCAGGGCTAAAAATCTAGATTATACCCACCTTGAAGTTTTTAATCCAGGACCCTACTTCACCACCCACCTTCTCTGTCAATGTCCCTAAAAAGGAAGGACACCAATTAAGATTTCCAAAAGAACAACGAAACATTTATTTTTAAATTTGAGAATTGTGGGAAACCTAAGCAATGGGAATTGGACCCTCATCAGGGTTTGGGACCCTCTTCTGGGAAATCGGAAGCACCACCCTCTGGTGCAGCTCGATACTTCTCCAGTTTAGCAATCAATTCTTTCGCTGGATTGAAGACGCCGTTGGTCTGTTGGTCACAGACATAGCAGCGTGGGGTGGTACGGAAATGCTGCAGTGCACAGCTCTCGCAGAAATAATGCCTGCATTTGGTGACAACTGGGTTTTTGAAGGTCTGGCGACAGATGAAACACTTGAATGGTATTTCCTCATCATCGCTTCCCACTTCATAGTTTTCATCCTCATAGACACCATAGCGACCCTCATCAAGCTCACGTTCGATCTGCCACCCATGCTTGTAATCTGAACGGTCATGGAGAAATTTGCAGCTGTCTCCGAAGCCGCAGAAGCCAGTCTCTTTGTAGTCCTTACAGATATCGGGCTGGTAATCCCAGCGCACGGTGGCACGTAGATGCTCGGGGGCTCGGATGGGGCCCTTCCTCACCATCCCGGAGGAGGCATTGCCCATAGAGGTATCTTTGGGCTTCATGTATTTCTGATAATTATTGATTCCCCGATAGATCTTGTCATCCTCCTTGCCCCTCAGCTCCTCCTGGATTTTCTGGCTGCGCTCAAAGATAGCTTGTGCGTCACGCTCTTTCTCTGTGTCCAGCTCGTAGACAGCTGTCGCCCCCATATCCTCTGGCCCCACGGGTTTCGCCGAGCGGGTGGACTTATAAACCACGCCGAGACTCTCGGGCTCATTCTCCTCCCCCTCCTCCTCCTCACTACTCAAGCCGCCGTAAACCGCCTTCTGTTTACCACTGCCGCGGGTCTTCTGTATCATTGGATTGTGGATCGCCCGCTTCTTCTCCGGTCGAACCACAGTGCTGCCTTCATCACTACTGCTGCTGCTTTCTCCGGGCTCTGGGTCGCAGGCCGGGCGCTTTCTGCGGCCTGCAGCGCCTTTCCGCCCAGGCTTTTTGAAGAGGAAGGTGCACACCTGGTCTGCAGTCTTTTCTGGAGAAAGTTGCTTTGCCATTTTAGAGTCCTGAGCTTCAGAACGGCTGTAGCGTGCTGGGTCGCGCGGGACCTTCTCACTTCGCTTCATGATCGGCCGCGAACCGAAGCAAAAGAGACCGATGAAAGAGAACTGCGAGAGCGCGAGCGCGAGCGCGAGCACCACTCACTCTTGAGCCCTGGCGGATTCCGTCGCTTCCGCCGGAGCCGTACGTGGCACCGCCCCGCTCGCAGGCCGCCGCCGCGGGGCTTACCGGGAAGGGAGCTGAATCCGGGTCACCTTTGAGGGGCTTAGAAGCGGAATTTTGGCCTGGGTAACCAGGTGCCTAGCTGCCGAGATGTGGTTCGAGATTCTGCCTGGACTTGCCGTCATGGGCACGTGCTTGGTCATCCCCGGAGTGGCCACTGCGTACATCCACAGGTTCACTAACGGTGGCAAGGTAAGGCGGCCCGGGGGGCCGACTCCACGGACTGGATTTCCAAAAAGGGCGGTGGGGGAGGGAGGCTGTTGGGATGCGGAGCCTCTGTCCGAAGTGGGAATGCCAAGGTCGGCCCTACCCTTTTTTCGTGTTGCCTAAAAGTGGAGGCTTGCGGAATGTAGCCCGACAGAAACCACATCCTGTTCTAGTGAAAAACAGCTAGTTTCTGGGTGGAGAAGAGTGTGCCTTAGGGCAGAGTAACGATTCCGGGGCTGGAAAGGTAGGAGATGAGAAGAGGTAGGTCGAAACTCCTAGGCAAAGGAAAGAGGTGTCAGCATTGCCCCCATTCCTTCCAAACTCGGATCTTTCTTGCTTGATTTTGGTTTCAGTTTCTCACATCCACATCTCTGTAGCTTCTTGTACTTCTTCCGTACCCTTAATTAGGCTTTTCCTTTGACTTTTTTATTCCCCGCTTCCCCTTGGAAGACTTTAGGAATTTACCGCAAGATCCTGTTTTTCACATCAGGATTTTCATTTTCCTTACCTTCATATCATCTCTAGAATACAGATTTATTTGCTTTTTGGTTTTGTGATTGTCCTTCACCTGTGATTTCTTAGGGTCGCAATAGACAACAAGTAGACTTTTCTTTTTTTAAAAAAAGGAAGAAAGGAAAAGAAGATAATGTTGGCTAAAATAGAAAGTGTAATAAGTTATGGTTACCAACTTAGTCCTAAAGTGTAGTGGTCCAATTTTATTTAGGAGATTCTGGTCTTGTGTTGCTAATTTGGGCTTTTATTTCACTGATGTTCCATTTTTTTTCTGGAATGTCACTTTAAAAAAATTCTAATATTCATCACTTGGGTCACTCATCTTTATAAATTGCATTAATGATTGTCTTTTATTTGAAGGAAAAAAGGGTTGCCCATTTCGTATATCATTGGACTTTGATGGAAAGAGATAGGCGCATCTCTGGAGTTAATCGTTACTACGAGTCAAAGGTAAGATGACTATGATACTAGCCATTTCTCGTGGTTGAGGTGGGTTCTGGCAATGCCTTGCCAGGGGCCATACAACACTAATTTAAGTAGCATTTTCTTGTCTACTTGTCATGTTGAGCAGCCTTTTACAAATCTTAATGAGCTTTTGTATTTCTTATTCTGTGGATTGTTTGTATCCTTTGCCCAATTGTTTGTCTTTTTGATTGTATATATATAGTTTGTATATTCTGGATTATAATTTTTTGTCTATTTTGTATATGGCAAATATTTTTCCCAGTCTGTTCTTTGTCTTTTTCACTTTATGATGTTTTTCATCAGAATGTAGTTTTTAATTTTGATGTTCAATTTATCATGTTCTACCATTTCTGGATTCTGGGTTTTATGGCTTCCTTACAAAAGCCTCTTCTACCCAAGATTATAAAAGTACTGCTGGCCTTGAACTCCTAGGCTCAAGTAATCCTCCTGCCTCAGCCTTCTGTGTAACTGGGACTATAGGCTCCTTGTCCAGCTTATAAAAATACTTTCTGGCCGGGCACGGTGGCTCACGCCTATAATCCTAGCTCTCTGGGAGGCCGAGGCGGGCGGATTGTTTGAGCTCAGGAGTTCGAAACCAGCCTGAGCAAGAGCGAGACCCTGTCTCTGCTAAAAATAGAAAGAAATTAATTGGACAACTAAAAATATATAGAAAAAATTAGCTGGACATGGTGGTGCATGCCTGTAGTCCCAGCTACTTGGGAGGCTGAGGCAGGAGGATCGCTTGAGCCCAGGAGTTTGAGGTTGCTGTGAGCTAGGCTGATGCCACGGCACTCACTCTAGCCCGGGCAAAAGAGTGAGACTCTGTCTCAAAAAAAAAAAAAAAATACTTTCTTACAATTTTTCCAAATATCATTACGGTTTCTTTTTTTGTTGTTCTTTTTCTTCTTCTTTTTTTTTTTACATTTAGTTCTTTGGTCCATCTGCAGGTCATTTTGGGGTATAATGTGAAAGGAGGATTAACTTTACTTTTTTCCAAGAGGTAGCCAGTTGTCACAATTACCCATTTTTAGAAAAGTCTGTTTTTGTTTGAAATGCCACTCCAGTAAACTTCTGTCAACGGAAAAGAAGCCAAACTCTGTAAGATAATTTAAAGAGGTTTATTCTGAGCTAAATTTGAGGGCCGTGGCCTGGAGCCACGCCCAAGAAGCCTTGAGCAAGTGGACTTGCTGTGGCTGGGTTACAGTTTGTTTTTATACATTTCAGGGAGACAGGAATTACAGGTAAAGTCATAAATCAATACATGGAAGGCATGCATTGGTTTGGTTTGAAAAGGTGGGCCATCTCAAAGTGGGGGGAGGGTTACAGGTTATAGGGGAGTTTACAGACTCTTTGACTTGTAATTGGTTAAAGAGATGAAGCTTTGTCTAAAAGCTTGGAATGTTTTAAATTCATATAAGAAAGTCTGCTAATCTGAGACAAGCTACCAGGCCATATATTTGTTGTGTAATTTGAGGATTGAGGACCTGCAGGTTTGTCTTCTATAGCCTTAAACCTGTGAATGAGTTTTACAAAGGATGTCTCCAAGAAGGGAGGGGGCATAATGAGGCTTGTCTGACCTCTCTTTTCATGGCCAGCAACTCAGTTTTAGGATATCTCCTTGGCCAAGAGGGGGTCCATTCAGTCAGTCGGTGGTGGGGGGAGCCTTAAGATTTTATTTTAGTTCACACTTCCATGTATACATGGGCCTGTTTCACAAATGTGCTCTTCTGTATTGGTCTGCTGATTCCTGCACCAATACCTCATTTAAAGAATTACTATAATTAAAAAAATTTCTTTAATCAACTCAAAAGATTTCTCAGCTTACCTCTCTCACCTCCTCCTTATTCAGACACATCAATAAAACCGTTTGGTCACTGAATGTGGCTGTCAATAGGAAGAAGAGATCATCTCCACTTGGCCACTTGGGATTTTGCCCTGACCATTCCTGAGCATGATGTTTCTTTCTTTCCCCTAATGGAAACCCTAGGCTGGCCTAACTGGTATGCTTGCTCTCTGGGTGGCAGCCCAGCCAAAAGAGGGCTTTGGGAATTCAAACTTAATTCAGGTTCAGCCACCTGGCTTTTCTTCTTGGATTTCCATGGACTTACATAATAAAGATAATGACCATTGGTTAAGTATAATGTTCACCAAGTCCCCCTATGGTGGCCCATGTGGACTAAAGTGGGAGATACAAGAGGGTCTCTTATGTAATAAAAATGCCCCTGTGTCTCTTGCGCTTAACCTGTCCAGACAAAAGGTCAGGGTCTGAGTCAGGGATGACTGGAAAAAAGGTGAAGTTAGCTAATGGAATGGGACACACTGATTTTTGTAGCTGTGGAAGGGAT
>NW_012154985.1:127135-139644 GCF_000956105.1 Propithecus coquereli | reverse complement strand
CAGGCTGGTTTCGAACTCCTGAGCTCAAACAATCCGCCCGCCTCGGCCTCCCAGAGTGCTAGGATTACAGGCGTGAGCCACTGCGCCCGGCCAGCAAATGACTTTTAACTTCTCTGAGCCTCCATTTCCTCATCTATAAAAACGTGGGATGAGGATAATATTATCTACCTCATGTTGGCTGTTATTTTATAAAACGGATTTTACCTTATTGTCCTCTGACTCACTGAGGGTGCTTTGTGTAAGGATCCAGGTGGTAAATAGTTGTTTGACTTTAGTTCTGATTAGGGGAAGGGTCTTTTCACATAAAAGTGATTATGTTTGCTGCTGTCAGAAAATGAAAACTAGAAATCATTACAAGTTATTCTTTAGTGATTATAAAATTTAATCCAATGTATTGTTGCAGTTAGAGAAATTTGGGATGCGAAAGCACTTTTTTTAATAACAGAATGCCATTTGGTAACACTAGAATTAAAAGTACGTGATACATCTTTGATGGGAACAGAATTCTCATATTCTCCTTTTTAAACTGTTTTTCAGGGTTTGGAGAACATTGATTAAAGCAGCATTATCCTGATTGATGAAAAAATAACTCAGTAATGGTCATCTACTCCTGCTAGAAGGTTATACAGTATATTATGTAGCATGCAATATGTTATATAGTACTTAATAAAAATAAAATGAAAAAGAAAAATCAAAGGCATTTGTTCTTTTAAATATACTACACAAGATCAAGCAATCTACCCAATTTAGCTTATCACTTAAAAAACTAGAAGGCAACAGTGAGGCTTGTATAATTATAGATATTATGTATACCAAGCACGTATCTCTGTGCCTAGCACCTACTACTTCATAAATTGTAGTTGGCACCATTGTAATAGATTCATATATTTTAAAAACACTGTTTCTTCAGAGATGGCTAGGAGAATACAGAAAAAGTATTTTTTTTTCAGTTCCTTTTCTGGGTAGATGCTATAGTGTTTAAAATTTCAGTTAGGATACTTTTAAAACTGAGATTGCACTTCAGCTTTCATGCATTTTGTATGGTATCTAACCATAGTATATGATTAAGCATTGATTTTTGTATTAGAGCAGCAACAGCGGTCATTTGGATTATTAAAATGAGAGTACACTGACCACTTGAAATAAAGAGTTACATGTTCAACATTAAAGGTAACTAAATACTATGGAGATCTGAAAAGGTATAACTACTCTGAAGATGATGATACTCCGTGTGTATACAGCAACACCACAAATGACATCAGCATGTCTAGCTGAGAACACTAAATTGTTTTTCATTTTGCTCTCTTATCCAGTTTAACATCCGATCTGATCATGACCTTAAACACACCTGCATTGCATGATTTCCACTGACCTCACTACAGGGCAGGGCTTACAGAAGGAAGGAGGTGGCTTTCATACTTAGAGTAATAGTCTATATTGTGCCACCCTGTGGTGGTGAGGCAATGACCTTTTACTGTTCAAGGAAAGCCATTATTTCAAACTTAATATATCCTCTATTATTATTTAGTACTTCACAGGCCTCATTTAATTGTTAAGAGAACTATCCTTGGACAGGGAGAAAGAGGGCACATAGTTCACATAGGGAGTTGTGGATTTAGAAGATGTAATGACGACATTAGTAAATCACTAAATCTATTGATTTTTAGGTCTGTTATTTCTCCACTTTGCCTCTAGGCAGGCATCATCCCTTAAGTTTTACTCTTCCCCCACACCCTGAGACAGGGTCTCATTCTGCCCAGGCTACAGTACAGTGGCATCATCATAGCTCACTGCAACCTTAAACTCCTGGGCTCAAGCAATCCTGCCACCTCAGCCTCCTGAGTAGCTGGGACTACAGGTGTGTGCCACCACACCTGGCTAATTTCTCTTTTTTTATTTTTTTTTTAGAGACAAGTTCTCGCTATGTTGCTCAGGTAGGTCTCCAAATCCTGGCCTCAAGTGATCCTACTGTCTCATCCTCCCACAGTGCTAGGCATCAGTCACCTCGCCCTGCCAAGTTTATCTCGTTAGATGAATGTCAGGGCTGTATAATGAGGAGCTACAAAACAACAGGTAGAAATCAGGATTGGTCAGGTTCAGAATTAGAGTCCAAATTCTTCACCTCCGGTGAATCAGATTAAAACACTCTGAAGCTAGAAGATTATGGTGATGGCGTGTAGTCTGGATTTCTTTTGATTTTTTTTTTTTTGCAAGTGCAATTAGAAGGGTTTTCTTACAGCAGCCCTAACAGATGTGGTCCAGCCACTGACCTTGGATCCATCTGTCACCTGCTCTTAAGGCCTGGTGAAGTGCTGCTTAGGAAGCAATGCCATTTGTTTGGTTTTATTCACTCTCTTTAATTTTTTAAAAAATAAATGTCATTCACGTAGCTCTAAAATCCAACAATATAAGGTAGGTAGTGAAAAGACTTGCTCTAATCCCCTGCCCAGCACTTGTCCATTCACACCACCCCAAAGGTTTTCTTTATGCGTATATAAATACAAACAGGTTCATCTTTGATTTTTATGCAATGGTAGTGTCTGACACATACTGTTGACCTCTTGTTTAGAAGAAAGCTTCTTTGGCAAAAAAATTTTTTTTTGGCTTACAGAGATTGGAATCTTATGAAATTATATTTACCAGGCTTCCATAGTTATTTCTGGGATCAAATGAAATAGTAGGAAAAAACTGAAAAAAGATAGAGGAAGCCATGCACATTCAGAATGGAGAGGAAGAGAATGGCCCTACCCTTTGTTTGGGAAACATTTATTTATTTATTTGGTTTCAGCTTTCTCAGGTTGAAAGAGAAACATTTTTAAATGAAATATTAATGAAAAAAGAAATTCTACAATCAAAAATTCAAACTTAGAAGGACCCTTATACATTTAGTCTAAACACTGATTCCACAGATGAAGAAATAAGGTTGAGGGATGGGAAGTGATTGCTTAGCCAGCCAGTGGCAGAACTGAGCCTACAATCCTGGTGTTTTGACTCCCAAACTAGTGTACTTTTAACTGTTCTTTGTGGTTCACTTCATTGGTTGAGTAAATGCTACAATCCAGTCCAGGCACTGTGCCTCAGATTTGAGTAAGACACAGTCCTGTCCTCCAGCTCACAGTCAGTGGGAGTGACAGACAACTACATGAAGGATAAGTGTTGTGGCAGAAGTTCGCAGGTGCTGTGGGAGCACAGAGTTGGGGCTGAGCTCAGCCTTGGGTTTGGGGGAAAGGAAAGGGCTTAGGGTAAGTTTCCAGGGGATGTCACACTAAGGCAAGTCTTGAAAGTTGGGTGCGGTTTACCAGAGAAACGACTTGGGGGAGGACATTCCAAACAGAGGGAACAGCATGAGGGTTGGGGACATGAGCTAGCATGGCTGTGTGGGAAAGCTCTGTAAGCAGTTCTGCAGAACTAGAGCAGAGAGCGCAAGGCAGGAGTAGAGGGAGGGACTGCAGAGGTTGGCAGGGCCCAGAACATGAAGGGCCTTGTATGTTTCCCTCAGGGAGTTAGAATTTCTCCCAAGGGCAATTGGGAGCCTATTCAGGGCAGGAAGCAGGAGAGTGATGTGGCGACTTGGACACATCTGATCTGCCTGGTCGCTCAGCATAGGGTGATTTAAAACAATGGTTCTCAACCAGCTGAGTTTGTCCCCTAGGGCACATTCGAAATGTCTGGAGACACTTTTTCTTGTCACAACAGGGGAAGTTTGGAGGGAGAGGTGTTGGTGACATCTAGTGGGTAGAAGCCAGCAATGCTTCTAAACATCTTACAATGCACAGGACAGCCCTATAGGACAGTCTAGTAGCCCAAAAAGTCAATGATGCTGAGGTTGAGAAACCCTGAAAACGGTAGCAGAGTCTCCATTAAGGTACACACTAAGAAGTGTTTTTTTTTTTTTAATTCTTACTGACTCAAGAATATATGGGAACAATTTCTCTCCTTCCTCCCCCTCCTCGTTCTTTTTTTCATTACAGTTCAGATCTCCCTTGGCTCATCTATAAACTTGAACTTTATCCCTTCCCTGGGGCATTTGTTTTTCCAAGGAAGTATCCCAACTTACTCTCAGTGATGTGCCTCAGGTGGAGAAGGCACAAAACGTGTTTTTTTGTTTGTTTGTTTGTCTGTTTTTTGTTTTTCCAAAATAAATGATGTGAGCTGTGGAGACAGAATGTTGGAAGTAACTTTAAGTCAAGAAGCTCCACCATGTGCAGGTTGAGTGACCTTTGGTAGGTCACATCACTGATTTGAGCCTCAGCTCTCCCATCTCTGAAGTGAGGATAGTATGTGTTCTGCATATGTCCCTGAGTTTCTGAGACAGTCTCATGTACGTGAAGTAGTTTGTAAGTGTACAGCCCTGTGCATGTGGAAGGGACCCACGTTGTGAGCACCCCTCTTACCAGCTCTCCAGTCCACCCCCAAACCCCCCAAAGAGACTTACACAAATAAGATATCAGGAGGACCCTCAGGCCAGGTCTTTGGTTCCCTGTTAGAGTGATGACACTAGGGAATCTCAGAGCATTGCGAAGACAACAGACAGTAGGAACTTCAACGAAAAGATGAATTTTCCTGAAGGTATTTTCCAAAAACAGAGCTAAAAATGCAGTTTAATGCTACTGTGAGAACCGAGTGCCTGGTTACCCCTCTCAGCTCTTGCTGCTTGCTCTATGCTAAGGGAAGGTGGTGAGTGGCTGAGGTTGAAGCTGGCCATTCTCACCAAAAAGCTTCTAGATGAAGGTAAGGGGTGGGGAATAAGAGTTAAACATCATGTGGTTTTCAAGATTCCCTATCACTGATGCTTCTGTGGCCTGAGAACTCAAATTATTCTACTGTACTTCTGTGAGAAACAAGACATGTGGAACAATTGTAGGTTTTTTTCTGTACCATGTATGTACATGTGGATTTTAGATATCTAGAAAGACTGGCATTTGGCTTATTGGTTTGGGTCTGTGTGTGCTTGTGTAATGCTCCCCTCCAACCTCATCCACACCCTCCTGACCAAATATTTCATCTCTAAGGTTTGCATACTCTAGAATATTCTTTTCCAGGGGAAGCTGGAGCAGACCTTTGTGGCCTATAGCATACTGAGCCTGGGGTTGAGAATGTTCTTATAACCTTCATATTTTGATGCACTTTTGATAAAAGAGAAATTCTTATAAAGAATAAATCCTTTGCTATATTTGCATAATCTTTGTTAAGGGTTTCTTTGGCATTTTTGTATACCCTCTGTGTCTTATGCTGTTGGCGGTAATATACCTTTCTCCACCCCCAAAGACTCTTCTGCAATAAATAATTGCTTTTAGGATTTCCCAAATCTTGATTTAGGATTAGACACATAATTGTTCTTTTCAGGGCATCGCTGAGAAAATGGCCCAGCAGATCCTACTTGTGAAAACCCATGTGACTATTGCTTTATTAGTTTGAACACATTTGCATCATTCGTTGTTTTGTTTCTTGGTGGGTACCTTCATCAGTTCCAGAAAATATGGAAAGACCAATTATTATATCTGGGCTAGAGGGTAGACAGGTAATAAGATTTACAAACAAACATGTAATTCTGATTATGACCCCCCAAAGAACTATAATCCCAAAGGCAATAGAAAGAAGGTAGGGAAAACATTGGGAGTATTACTGCCCCAAGAAAACAAAAACATTTTCTCTGTGTTTAAGAGTTTCTTTGGTATACTGTGCCTATCCTCCTGTGTGCCACCTGCCATGTGGCTGGAAAGTGTTTCATTCAGCAGATAGATTTTCCTTCTAAGCCTAACACACTTCATTTCTAGAGGCCAGAAAACAGGCCAGCCCCCAGAAGCCTGTTCTTCACTCTTACCTCTAAGAACTTAGTATTTGGGGTGGGATTGGTCAGGTCTCTAAGGTAACCCTGGTGTTTTCATCCAGTGTCCATGACAGCAGCCCATTGTAGTTATGAATATGGACCAGGACATCGAGGCATCACCGCAAAAAATCCAGCTATCTAGGAACAGCTTTGCCATAGTACTTTTGTTCTGAGCAACGTACTGTTCAAGGAGTCATTCATGTTCAAGGACTGCTAGAATGTTCCAAGGGGTCTTTGTGCCATCATGAGTCTCAGAGATTCACCCACCTGGGCCTGCCTGATTAGCACAGTACTGGGTCTGTGGCCTTTACTGTTGGAGCATGGACCTTGGCTCGAGAAAGGCCCTGGGCTCCTATCACCTCCTCCCTCTTCCCGGGACAGTCTGGTTGCCTTTTAGACTTGAAGGATGATACTCAGCCGCACTTGATTAGAACCTGCCCAAATCCAGCATGCCTCGTTTGGAGTTAAGAAGCATTTCACTGTCCCCTGCTTTGACATGCTAGTTATCTTTTCACATGAGCATGCTTTATCTTCTCAACTAGATTGTAAGTGCATTGAGGGTGGAAACCTTGTCTTAACTTCTGAGGTTAGGACTGCCATTGCGTACTTGATTATTTTCAAAGATGTCTTTTATGAATCAAGGATGAAAGAGTATACTATAATGGTTATCAGCACAGACACAGGAACAATTTACATAACATTTTTCTTTCTGTTCCCTTGTCTATAAAATGGGGACAATAATGCCTACAGAATAGGGTTTTTATGGAGCTCAAACCAGACAATTTATGTGAAGACTGAGCACAATGCCTGGTACATCATAAGCTTTCTCTATAATGGTTAGATATTCCTAATATTATTAATAGTAACGGTTTTATAAATGGTATTCTTTTAAATGATCTTAACTGGTGAAATGAAATATTAATGACCCTATATCAGGACCCAGTTTTATTTTCTGATTCCCCAGTTCTTTCTGATTCCTCTGCTTTTGGATTCTGCCTGTTGTGGCTAGTCCCATCCTCATCGTGACTGTGGTAACCAATGTTTACTGAGCATTTCCAGTGTGCCCATCCTTGATCTGAGTTCTCTGAATGATCGTCTCATTTTATCTTCTCATCAACCCTGCGCAGTGACTATTAAGATCCCCATTGTACACAAGAGTCTCAGAGAGGTGGAACAACCTGTCTGAAGTCACAACATCACACCAGTATGTGGCAAAGCTGGGATGTGAAACCTTCCATCTGTATTCAGGGTCTGTGTTCTTCCTACTAAGCCACACTGCCTCCCACACTTCCCCCTCCCCATGCCCATTCACCTACCTCACCGCTCCGTGTCCACAGCACAATCTCTGAGTACGGGACCTCAAAGTATGTGATGTCTTCCAGGCAGTGAGCTCAGCATTTCTTGCTGGATAAAGACACTTCACAGAGCACTTTTCTTCCTTTGTTGGGATTGAGATCCGTTGTCTCATAGTGAGCAACCACTCCATCTGTGGAGCATAGTTAAGGGTAGGGGTTCAGGGACTAGTAAAATTAAGAAAATAAAACTGGGTCCTGACATAGGGTCATTAGCTTTTCATTTCACCGGTTAAGATCATTTAAAAGAATACCATTTATAATACCATTACTATTAATAACATTAGAAATATCTAACCATTATAGAGAAAGCTTATGATGTACCAGGCATTGTGCTCAGTCTTCACATAAATTGTCTGGTTTGAGCTCCATAAAAACCCTATTTTGTAGGCATTATTATTGTCCCCAATTTACAGACAAGGAAACAAAGAAAAATGTTATGTAAATTGTTCCTGTGTCTGTGCTGATAACGATTATAGTATACTCTTTCATCCTTGATCCATAAAACACATCTTTGAAAATAATCAAGTACACAATGGCAGTCCTAACCTCAGAATTTGGGAATAAAAAAGTAAAATCTCAGTCAATGAAGTCAGACATCTCTGGGTTTGAGTTTAGGACAACGTACTTAACACTCTCTGTGCCTCGGTTTGTTCAACTGTAATATGAAAGTACTAATACCTACCTTATGGTGCCATTGTGAGGAGTAAGTGACTTAACACACACCAAAGGCTTAACACAGTGCCTGGCACATCATAAGGATACCCAAAACATAGTGTTACGGCAGGGCTGACCGAGAATAGACCGAGAGACACACATAGAGATTTTGGCAAAAACAGGTTTTATAGGCCGGCCGGCAAATGGCCCAGAGGGGAATTTGCTCTCCCCAAATTCTGAGCACCAGACAAAGAGCATTGCAGTCTTTTATACACTCTGCTTAAGGAGGAGGGGCACGGCTACAACAGGGTTAACTTTAGTGAGGCAGGGTCCTAAGCTACTTTACAGCCTGGTACACTAATTGCTATAGGTGATTTATGAGGGGCAAGGTCACAGGGCAGTAGGGGGCCCAGGTAAGGACCACGAGGAAGAAAGCCTGGTAGTGGAATTTCTAAGAATTCCACTTTAGTGGAATTTTCCAGTCTTCCACTTCAATACCAGCTGCGAGGCTTAGCATCAGTGCTTCTCCTGGCACAGCTCTGCAAGCTCATCTGCTGCTGAAAAGTCTCCGTGATCTGAATGTGGAGGAAAAGAAAAAGAAAAAGACACTAGATATGGCTACTGCAGCTTGTCCTGCTATTGAGGTTAGACAGTTGCAGTGACTGACTCTCCTCCTCCTTCCCTCACTATCTCACCCGCCTTTACTAATAGAAGCAGTCAGAAACTCGTGGGCTTTGCTTCCCATTGGTTGAATTGGTGTTGCCCTGGCAGCACCTGTAAACATTCTGTCTGGCAATCTTGGGGAAAAGCTGCTTAGAGACTCCTTCTTAGGCTTCCCCAGCTACCACTGCTACTGCTTGAAACAAGGATCTGGTGGCTCAGGTACTGTGACTCCTTAGGGGTGGGGGAGCCCACAAAAAGGACTTATAGTGGTTCTCCCTGTTCATCACCCAGACCCCAAACCTGACCATGCTGCCATCTCTTCTCATTCATCCTGTCCATCTGGCCTCTTATTAGGAAGGGAAGGGAAGAAAAAGAACTAGGCAAGGCCAGTAGGAGGGAGTCTTAAGAATGATGCTTGTCTATAGACATGGGAGGATAAAAAGTGAGCTTCTTCCTGGGCCCTGCTCTCCACTTTCCCTCTCCTGCTATAGCACAGGGCTCCCTGGGAAGGTCTATAGGAGGTCTTTCCATGCATAAAGTCCCCACTCCATTTGCTTAGTGTTTGAGGTCACAGATTTGGTTTCTAGTCTATTTATCAATAGGCAATTTGCTGAAAGCCAAGTCAGTGAGTGACCAAGCCACCAAATGGGCAATTTTCTGAAGATCAAGTTGCTGCATGGCTACTTCACCAAAGCCTACTACTGAATTTACCAATTCACACAAAAACTTTTGTGTGGCTGTCTTTAACTACAGAATTTACAGCAAATTGCTTTGGCCAAATCATCATGACCTATGGGCTAGGGAGAGCCAGTTCTCTAGTGTTAAGGGCCTTCAGACCCCTCGCCCCCTATCCTTTAGCCATTTCTGCTCTGGAGTGGGCAGCCTGGAAAGATTCCATTTTCCCTAGCAGATGATCCTGTCTACCCCCCAGCTGCAGCAACAGGGAACTCAGGCGGAGGCAAACTCAGGTTAAAATGCTAACGCGAAGGCCTAAATGAACACCAATCAACACTATTACAGGAATATTAATAGGCTGTTCAAATCATTCTTGGACTGATGTTCATGGCAACTGTTTTGTCTTGTGCAGTATTCACCACCACTGGGATCAATAATGATGTTGAGAGAGCAAACAAAGGCTCACAGGGAGAGGGTAGGCACATTCTAGACTCCAGATGAAAATGTGAGAACAGAGCCCTGTGGGGGTGGGGGAAACTTCCCCTTTTGTCCTAAAGTTTACTGAAAATCCAACTCACAATTAAGGCAGATTAATATGAGAATCACAGAATGATTACCCAATATCCCTATGCGGTCCAGAAATTTTTATACCCTCCTTTTAGAGGAGAGGGGGAGAGGAGGAATAGAGGTAATTCTGTTTAGGGGCAATAAATGGTTGGTAAGGAGGATGAATGGATGGGGGAAACAGATTAACTTGTAAATGATTCTCTTTGCAAATTAACCTGAGAGAGAGGTATTATATTTAAAATGATTTGGGCCAGGTCTGGTTGCATTCTTGATCATCTTTCCTGCAATATATTGAGATAACAGGGAGGGGGAAGGGAAGTCAATTGTTCTTTTTGATGGGTCTGATTTATTCAGATAGAGTGAAAGCCCCTTCCAAGGCCTGTTGATCTCTAAGGGCCCTTAATTCAAAATACTCTTTATACCAAGAAGTCATATTTTGGGGTGAAATTTCCTAAGCTCCTTCAGCCCCGCCACCCTTTCTGAATCTTGGAGGGAGAAGAGCAGTGTAATTACATGCACAGGTTATGGAGCCAGTCTGGGTATGCAGCTCAGTTTCCTCATTTTCACATGGCAACGAGAGGTCCTCTGTTTATGATTTAGGATCCTGGTAGGAAACTGTAGGCGTGCTAAAATGAGGATAGTGGAGAAGGGTTAAGTAAAGGGAATAATTACCAAGGTGTGGCCAGAGTGCAGGGAAACAAAGGAAAGTGCAGCTCCCTGGGCTAGTAATGGGGGGGCAAAAGGGTGGACGGGAAAGAATGGTTACCCTTACTAGACTGAGAAGTTGTGTGAGAAAGCTGTCCTGAAAGAAACTGGGACCTTCTCCATACAGCCAGCCACAGGCAACCCTATCAGGGGAGAGCCACCAGGGATATATACCTGGACCTCACCCTCTTCCCTTCAGGCTGATCTCCTTATTGTGTGGAACCTCCTGGAAGCCACAGGGCACAGGAGAGCTCATGCACTGGCCCAGTCAGGTTAGCCTTCCAGGGCAGTGAGCAGGGAGAGATAGGGGGAGAGTGGGTCTGGAAGGACAAATGGAAGGCATCTAATGCATGATCTCATAGGGCTGTGGTGATAGCTAAATGAAACACAACAATTTAACACCCCCAAATTGGGAGCTGTTATTTATAGAAAATAAATAGCTCCCTTTTGGAGAGAGATATCCACTCTCATGCAGCCCCCCGTCCCCAATGCAAGGATTACCTGCAAGGAATTTATAACTGTGCTGGCAAAAGATAAAATAAAATAAAATAGACTGTGCTGTCTGTAAGAGAGTTCTCATAAGTAAAGAGACTTAAGCAGTAGCAGAGAAAGAAAGAGAATCTAAGACTCAAGGGAAAAAATGTAAAAAAGACTGAAAATGTGCAAAGATTCCTAGTGCTGTGATGGACCCATGTTCACAGCCCTGATAACTTCAATTTTCACATTGTCAATAGATGTTAAAGGCATTGGGAACATTTTAGCTATCATTTATGATAAAAATCTCATTAGAGCAGGAGAAAATATTTTCTTGATGTGATAAATCTAAAACTACAAACTAGCATAATACCTAATGGTGTAGCACCAGAAAGCAAGTCCGCTGAAGTCAGACACAAAAGAAGGATGCTCATTATGTCTACTTTCATTTAACATTTTTCTGGAAGTGTTAACCAAAGCTAATATTCATAAGAGATATATGTTTCTGAAAAAGAGATGGTAAAAATGATAGTTCCTTGGAGATGATATAATTGTACACTGTACCTGGAAAACCCAAGAGAAAAAAACTGCAAAACCAACCCCTCGTCTGCTATAATGCTGCTAATCATTTTAATTCACTATCTTTAAAGAGCCATATGCTTTCAGTTGCTTGTAGCAGGGATTGGGGTTCTATTAAAGACTCAACTAGAAATCAATATTGTTAGCACTCCAAACAAGTTAGAAATCATTATACTACATTTCAATTTAAGTCTTCATGGTTTTGAGAATATGAAAAACCTTGGTTTTCAGGAAAAGCAGATCTCAGCAGCCAAGCACAACAGGTATACGGTGATATCTCACTCCTACTCTAACCCCTTAATCCCTTCCCTAGAGGTAACAACTGTTTCTTGTATCTTGTGATTCTTCAAGAGATTGTATTTATATGAGTGTGTTCACATGTATGATATACACACATGGGTGCAGAGAGTAACTTCTTAAATTTCCTTTTCCAGGCAAAAGAAAATGAATGTGAGTAAAAATGTCAACATTAAGAAGAAAGTGAGATTTGATGACAGACCTATAATCCACGGGCAGACAGATAACCAAGATGATAGCAAAGTGACTGCCGTAGCTCTAGCTATAGTTAAGGATGCCATCGATGCTGCTGTTGAGTTTGTGGAAGGTAGTAATCCTGTTTGAGTACCTAAACAATTGTCTCATTATGTAGTTCCACACTACCAGGCAACTAACAAATTCACACCTGTTCGCAGATGCTGAAAACCCCATCAAAAATATCAAGTGGATCACACACGGTGAATTCACAGCAGAAAGGGGCCGTAAACAAATTGCGAAGTTCGTTTCGGTAAGTTAGTTGACCACTCCAGTTTGGTACTGAGAGTGAAGAACAATAAGAAGGCTCTTGTTTGATCAAAAGTTTGAAGATCAGAAAACCTAGGAGATGATGTAAAAGGTGATTAGAGTTAGTAAAAATTGTCTCCATCTTGGTTCCAAAATCAAGGTGGGATTGTCTTTGAAGGTGAAAAGCACAATCGTATTTCCCTGTTTTTTTTTTTTTTTTTTTTTTT
>NW_012154985.1:125077-127085 GCF_000956105.1 Propithecus coquereli | reverse complement strand
CTTTTCTAGAACATTCTGATGAATCTGACTCAGGGTTTTGGATAGGGAAATAAGCTGAGTGTGCAGGGTCTTTTCTCCTATCTGGGTGATGTCTCCCTTAAGCTGCTTGATTATGGGAGGGGCCTTCCGTATAAGATTTCAAAGAGTGAATATCCTGTCGGCCCTGGAGTGCACCTGACTTTAAGCAATGCTAGACTAAGTAAGTCTATCCAAGGTAACCCTGTCTCTTGACATAGTTTGCAAGGGTGTTTTTAAGGGTCCGGTCCATGTTCTCTACTTTCCCTGAGCTCTGTGGTCTGTAAGCAGTATAGAGTTTCCACTTGACCCCCAATGCTTTAGTTAAAGTCTGTGTGATTTCTGCCGTGAAGCTTCGTCCGTTGTCGCTGCCGATTGAGAGTGGCAGCCCATAACGGGGGATTATCTCCCTTAGAAGAATTTTTACTACCTCTTTAGCCGTTTCAGTTCCAGCGGGAATAGCCTCTGTCCATCCTGAGAAGGTGCATACCATTACTAACAGGTATTTCATTCCCTTGCATTGTTTTACCTCGGTGAAATCGACCTCTGCATCTTCAAAGGGAGACGTTCCTGTATGTTGAATACCTGGAGCAGGCCTGGGTCGTGCGACTGCGTTATTCCTGGCACACGTCTGGCAACGAGCGCAAATGGTCGCGGCTAGAGAAGGGAGTCTGCGATGTAATAATGTCAGTTATGTAGGGTGGTTAGGGCAGTCTTTCCCATGCGTGAGTGTAAATGATATGTGGAAGTGGCTGAGTAGGCCAGCTTTTCAGGTATGAAAATCCGACTGTCCGGTAGGCGCCACCACCCTGTCTTGGTCTTCTGGGCTTTTTCTCTTTCTGCCCAGGGCTCTTGCTCTGGGCTGTATTTAGGTTGTTCAGGCCACTCTGGTGCTAGGAGGATTTTACTGGCTTTCGGTGTGCCTTGTTCGAGGTTTTTCTGTCCTGTTACAGCTTTCGCTGTCTGATCAGCCAGATGGTTGCCAAGGGTGACTGGATCTGTTCCCTTTTGGTGGCCTCGGCAGTGTATTACAGCTATTTCTTTTGGTTTCCACGCAGCTTCTAACAGTTGGAGAATTTCTTCCTTATTCTTTATTTCCTTACCTACTGCTGTTAGCAGCCTTCTTTCCTGGTAAAGGGCTCCATGTACATGTAAGGTATTCCAGGCATATTTTGAGTCTGTGTATATGTTGGTTCTTTTTCCCTCTGCATATTTGAGTGCTTGTACCAGGGCCCATAATTGTGCCCTCTGAGCGGACCATCCTGCCGGCAAAGGTTCAGCTAAAACAACTTTGTCTCTGGTTGTTACAGCGTACCCCGCCTTTCGTTGTCCATCTTGGACATAGCTGCTGCCATCTGTGAACAGCTCTAATTCTGGGTTCGGCAGGGGAGTGTCTCTCAGACCGGGTCGGCTAGCATAAACTTCCTCTGTTACCTCAAGGCAATCGTGGTCCGGGAGTCCAGGGTTGATGGGCAAGAGGGTCACAGGATTTAGAGTCCGTACGGCTTCCAGGGTTATTTGTGGATTGTCACACAGTAGCCCGTGCTATTGGGCCAGCCGGCTGCCGGAGAGCCAGCGGTGCCCTAGATTGTCGATAAGCTGTATTACAGTGTGTGGGATATGAACTCGGGTGTGCCGGCCCAGGGTAAACTTGTCTGCTTCCTTGATTAAGAGAACAGTGGCGGCTACAGCCCTAAGACAGGAGGGCCATCCGGATTGAGCAGATTGCGTGTTTTCTCTCATGTCCAAGTTCTCTACATCCTTCAGTGATTGTAAATCCCAAATACTTCACAACTTGGCAGCAAATATGTGCTTTCTTCCATGAAACCTCATATCCCTCTCTGCCAGCAGCTGAAGTAAAGCTCGTGTGGCCTGTAAGCATTGATCCTTAGTGCGGCATGCTAGGAGGAGGTCATCTACGTACTGCAGAAGGGTGCAGTTGAGCTCCTCGCATGGGTACGAGGCCAGATCTGCAGCCAGCGCTTCCCCAAAG
>NW_012154985.1:123355-125027 GCF_000956105.1 Propithecus coquereli | reverse complement strand
TATTTATATAATGAGGCATTCATCCTCATGTGTCTATTATAGGGCATCATCCTTTAATGGGGAATAGCCTCATAAGACCATTATATGAGCTGTTGTTTTTTGGGTTAAAGTTGTTTCTATGAATTTTATAATTGCGCTTAGTAGGCATGGACCTATAGTGACAAGGAGAAAAATATTCATTAAAGGTCCTGCCAGGGGCAGTAGCCATGAAGTCCATTGGCCCAGATTCAGCCCCCAAATTTGTTCTAGTTCCCTATTTCTCCTCTGAAGTCTTTCTTTTAATTCTTTTACCTTAGCTGTCACTATTCCGGACTGGTTTACATAGTAGCAACATTCTTCTCCTAGGAATACACGGGTCCCTCCCTTTTCTGCAGTGAGGAGGTCTGGGCCCGCCTGTTCTGGAGGGTAACTGCTGCTAAAGAGTCCAGTTGGTTTTGGATGGTTATTAGGGAATCTGCTACTTGTTTTATGTCTTCGTTTAACTCTTGAGATAGCTTTTGGTGGACATGTAGCGAAGTCCCTAATCCACCAAGTCCAGCCCCTACCCCAGCTATGATGCCTCCTCCCACGAGGAGTGGTATGAGAAAAGGAGCTGCTCGCTTTTCCCGGACACCTGAGTGGGGGCTTAAAACCTTCTCCATTTGAGGAGTGGTGTATACAGTGATGTCTGGGGTTA
This sequence comes from Propithecus coquereli, assembly GCF_000956105.1. Lineage (NCBI taxonomy): Eukaryota > Metazoa > Chordata > Mammalia > Primates > Indriidae > Propithecus > Propithecus coquereli. Next base: position 124,351 of record NW_012154985.1, on the reverse strand, counting down.
GGAAAATCTGGGTGCAGACCCCAGTCCAGTTGACTGGGAGGCAAAGGCAAGCAGTGCTACCACAAAGGAAGAATATGCCCTCTTTCGGACACTGTATACTGGAGTTGAGAGTTTGGTTGTTGGTACATAGACTGACTGGCAGAGTCCCTACAGGTTTATTTCCTTTTAGGTTGACGATACAAGTGATGTCGGGTATCTTAGCCAGATGGACGTTATACGCCACTGGTCCAACTAGGTGTGTCTTGCTGGGGTTAATAGTGGAACCGATGCGATGGTTCCAACTCGAGGGGACAGGGACTCTAAGGTATACTCGTCTTTGCAGGGGCAGACAAATCCAACATTGGGTGTGATTGGGCAAAGCGTTAAGGGTGGTGTTGAGAAACTTGGCTATCTAGGGAGTAGTATCCAGGGGCACCGAAATTGGCCTCACTATACTCGGGGGATCTGGAAGTTGTGAAGCTGTATCCTGGGGCCTCGAAGCTGGTTTTGACATATGCTCGGTACTTTCTATGTTTCGGGTTCCACTAAGGAGCCCAGGAACATATGTCTAGCAGACCCTGGCACCCTTTTTTGGCCTGTTATCTTTGTCTGGTCCGCACCCATCTCTTGTTGTAATACCTGTCTAATATCTTCTACCCACCCCCCAAGTGCAGATGTGTAGGTCTGTGTAACAATCTCCTTTAAGACTGGTATGAGCCTGAAACTCTTTGGCCCTGTAACATGGGTAAAAATCATCATCTGGCTCATCACATTTCCAGACTTCCCGGATACATTCTGGAGGGCAAGGGAGAAGGCTATTGATGACTGTAAGTGGGAGACAGACAAGGATTAGAATTGGGAACAACATTGTAACCATGAAAGGAACCCCACCACAGCCCAATATAAGATGACTAATAACAGTCTTTCCCCTGGCCCCCAGTCCTCTGGGGCCACTCAGGAAAGTCCAGTGCCCAGTAGTAAGGTCAATAGTCCAAACAGGCCGATGGCGATGTAACA
>NW_012154985.1:100095-121430 GCF_000956105.1 Propithecus coquereli | reverse complement strand
GTGCTGTTTCCAATTTAAAAGGTCTGTCATTGAAAAGGGTTGATAATAGAGTACTGGAGGCCCCTGCTGGGCAGTCCCCTCATCGGCAACCTGGAGTTGGTTTCGGACCTCGCGGACTGGCAATTGTAGGGTTAAAGCTGGGTTCTGGGCCGAATGGAGAGGATGAGCTATTGGAGTCTCCTTGGCCAGGTCATCAGGCAGCGGGGGCAGCAGGTCAGAGGGTGGCGGAGTGTCTGGTGCCGACAGGGTGGGTCCGGGAGTTGGGTCACCGGGATTGTATGGAGGCAGCAGGCGGAGTTTATCTTGCGGCGGCCCTTGGTGGATGGACTTGGAGTTGGAGTCAGGAGACTTTCTTGGCTTCTCAGCAAAGAGGACCTTACTCTGACCCTTCTCTACACAGAACCGGACCCAAGGGGGCAAAGTTTGGACAATTCCTAGCCAGGAATCGATGTAGGGGAACTGATCTGGGTGTCCAGGGGTGCCTGTAACTTGTTTCCAGACTGCCTGGATAATAGAAGTGTCGAGGGTGCCTGACTCAGGCCACCCAACTCCAAAGGAAGGCCACTCTTCTTCTCAGAGCGTCTGGAGGCGATTTGGTGACATCTTAATTCCATAGTCACCTGAAAATCCCTTCCTAAAATTCTTGGTCACACACCTAAGGACAGTTGGCTTGGATTCCTTCCCTCCCATTGTGTCCTACTGATCGCTGTCGCACAGGGAGGGCTTTTACTGTCAGATGTCCGCCTGGCTGCTCCCCTCGCGGGGATTTAGGTACGTCTTGGCTAAGGTGGACCCGTATAAACCCCGGGCCTGGTCACTCTCCTTTCGGAGGGTGAGTCACCGTTATGCCGTACGACGCTGCCACAGAACCGCAGGTTAGGACCCATTCAGACTCGTAGCCTTTGGCCGTGGAGCCGTAGCACTCGCACTCACACACACAGAGGTTATTACATTCTCCCCCCCACTTTCGGGAAACTTAACCTTTCTTAGGAGGTGATTGAGCTCCTCTTCCGTCCTGAGACGGGCCTGGCTACCTCTGGACTGGGTCCCGGGACCTTACCGCGGTTCAGACGGCCGCTCCTGGTTTCCCTGGTTGCCTACACCTCACCAGTGTCCGGGTGGGTCCTGAGAGCGTGGGTCGGAGGAGCCCTTCCGAACGGAGAAGAAGGTGTCCCCAACCGGGGGTTTAGGCGCCTGGATTGCCTGCCGGTCATCAGGGTCGGTCGGTCAACGTCTGTCTCAAGCCGGTGGCCCCAACGGCCAGGGCAATGGGGTTTCCCGGTCAGGGAACCAAAATGTTACCGCAGGGCTGACCGAGAATAGACTTAGAGACACACACAGAGATTTTGGCAAAACAGGTTTTATACTTCACATCGGCCGGCAATTGGCCCAGAGGGGAATTTGCTCTCCCCAAATTCTGAGCACCAGACAAAGAGCATTGCAGTCTTTTATACACTCTGCTTAAGGAGTAGGGGCACGGCTACAACAGGGTTAACTTTAGTGAGGCAGGGTCCTGAGCTATTTTTACAGCCTGGTACAGTAACTGCTACAGGTGATTTATGAGGGGAAAGGTCACAGGGCAGCAGAGGAGGAGGGGCACGGTCACAACAGGGGTAAGTTTAATGAGGCAGGGTCCTAAGCTACTTTACAGCCTGGTACACTAATTGCTACCGGTGATTTATGAGGGGAAAGGTCACAGGGCAGTAGGGGGCCCAGGTAAGGACCGCAAGGGAGAAAGCCCGGTAGTGGAATTTCTAAGAATTCCACTTTAGTGGAATTTTCCAGTCTTCCACTTCAATACCAGCTGCGAGGCTTAGCATCAGTGCTTCTCCTGGCACAGCTCTGCAAGCTCATCTGCTGCTGAAAAGTCTCCGTGATCTGAATGTGGAGGAAAAGAAAAAGAAAAAGACACTAGATATGGCTACTGCAGCTTGTCCTGCTATTGAGGTTAGACAGTTGCAGTGACTGACTCTCCTCCTCCTTCCCTCACTATCTCACCCGCCTTTACTAATAGAAGCAGTCAGAAACTCGTGGGCTTTGCTTCCCATTGGTTGAATTGGTGTTGCCCTGGCAGCACCTGTAAACATTCTGTCTGGCAATCTTGGGGAAAAGCTGCTTAGAGACTCCTTCTTAGGCTTCCCCAGCTACCACTGCTACTGCTTGAAACAAGGATCTGGTGGCTCAGGTACTGTGACTCCTTAGGGGTGGGGGAGCCCACAAAAAGGACTTATAGTGGTTCTCCCTGTTCATCACCCAGACCCCAAACCTGACCATGCTGCCATCTCTTCTCATTCATCCTGTCCATCTGGCCTCTTATTAGGAAGGGAAGGGAAGAAAAAGAACTAGGCAAGGCCAGTAGGAGGGAGTCTTAAGAATGATGCTTGTCTATAGACATGGGAGGATAAAAAGTGAGCTTCTTCCTGGGCCCTGCTCTCCACTTTCCCTCTCCTGCTATAGCACAGGGCTCCCTGGGAAGGTCTATAGGAGGTCTTTCCATGCATAAAGTCCCCACTCCATTTGCTTAGTGTTTGAGGTCACAGATTTGGTTTCTAGTCTATTTATCAATAGGCAATTTGCTGAAAGCCAAGTCAGTGAGTGACCAAGCCACCAAATGGGCAATTTTCTGAAGATCAAGTTGCTGCATGGCTACTTCACCAAAGCCTACTACTGAATTTACCAATTCACACAAAAACTTTTGTGTGGCTGTCTTTAACTACAGAATTTACAGCAAATTGCTTTGGCCAAATCATCATGACCTATGGGCTAGGGAGAGCCAGTTCTCTAGTGTTAAGGGCCTTCAGACCCCTCGCCCCCTATCCTTTAGCCATTTCTGCTCTGGAGTGGGCAGCCTGGAAAGATTCCATTTTCCCTAGCAGATGATCCTGTCTACCCCCCAGCTGCAGCAACAGGGAACTCAGGCGGAGGCAAACTCAGGTTAAAATGCTAACGCGAAGGCCTAAATGAACACCAATCAACACTATTACAGGAATATTAATAGGCTGTTCAAATCATTCTTGGACTGATGTTCATGGCAACTGTTTTGTCTTGTGCAGTATTCACCACCACTGGGATCAATAATGATGTTGAGAGAGCAAACAAAGGCTCACAGGGAGAGGGTAGGCACATTCTAGACTCCAGATGAAAATGTGAGAACAGAGCCCTGTGGGGGTGGGGGAAACTTCCCCTTTTGTCCTAAAGTTTACTGAAAATCCAACTCACAATTAAGGCAGATTAATATGAGAATCACAGAATGATTACCCAATATCCCTATGCGGTCCAGAAATTTTTATACCCTCCTTTTAGAGGAGAGGGGGAGAGGAGGAATAGAGGTAATTCTGTTTAGGGGCAATAAATGGTTGGTAAGGAGGATGAATGGATGGGGGAAACAGATTAACTTGTAAATGATTCTCTTTGCAAATTAACCTGAGAGAGAGGTATTATATTTAAAATGATTTGGGCCAGGTCTGGTTGCATTCTTGATCATCTTTCCTGCAATATATTGAGATAACAGGGAGGGGGAAGGGAAGTCAATTGTTCTTTTTGATGGGTCTGATTTATTCAGATAGAGTGAAAGCCCCTTCCAAGGCCTGTTGATCTCTAAGGGCCCTTAATTCAAAATACTCTTTATACCAAGAAGTCATATTTTGGGGTGAAATTTCCTAAGCTCCTTCAGCCCCGCCACCCTTTCTGAATCTTGGAGGGAGAAGAGCAGTGTAATTACATGCACAGGTTATGGAGCCAGTCTGGGTATGCAGCTCAGTTTCCTCATTTTCACATGGCAACGAGAGGTCCTCTGTTTATGATTTAGGATCCTGGTAGGAAACTGTAGGCGTGCTAAAATGAGGATAGTGGAGAAGGGTTAAGTAAAGGGAATAATTACCAAGGTGTGGCCAGAGTGCAGGGAAACAAAGGAAAGTGCAGCTCCCTGGGCTAGTAATGGGGGGGCAAAAGGGTGGACGGGAAAGAATGGTTACCCTTACTAGACTGAGAAGTTGTGTGAGAAAGCTGTCCTGAAAGAAACTGGGACCTTCTCCATACAGCCAGCCACAGGCAACCCTATCAGGGGAGAGCCACCAGGGATATATACCTGGACCTCACCCTCTTCCCTTCAGGCTGATCTCCTTATTGTGTGGAACCTCCTGGAAGCCACAGGGCACAGGAGAGCTCATGCACTGGCCCAGTCAGGTTAGCCTTCCAGGGCAGTGAGCAGGGAGAGATAGGGGGAGAGTGGGTCTGGAAGGACAAATGGAAGGCATCTAATGCATGATCTCATAGGGCTGTGGTGATAGCTAAATGAAACACAACAATTTAACACCCCCAAATTGGGAGCTGTTATTTATAGAAAATAAATAGCTCCCTTTTGGAGAGAGATATCCACTCTCATGCAGCCCCCCGTCCCCAATGCAAGGATTACCTGCAAGGAATTTATAACTGTGCTGGCAAAAGATAAAATAAAATAAAATAGACTGTGCTGTCTGTAAGAGAGTTCTCATAAGTAAAGAGACTTAAGCAGTAGCAGAGAAAGAAAGAGAATCTAAGACTCAAGGGAAAAAATGTAAAAAAGACTGAAAATGTGCAAAGATTCCTAGTGCTGTGATGGACCCATGTTCACAGCCCTGATAACTTCAATTTTCACATTGTCAATAGATGTTAAAGGCATTGGGAACATTTTAGCTATCATTTATGATAAAAATCTCATTAGAGCAGGAGAAAATATTTTCTTGATGTGATAAATCTAAAACTACAAACTAGCATAATACCTAATGGTGTAGCACCAGAAAGCAAGTCCGCTGAAGTCAGACACAAAAGAAGGATGCTCATTATGTCTACTTTCATTTAACATTTTTCTGGAAGTGTTAACCAAAGCTAATATTCATAAGAGATATATGTTTCTGAAAAAGAGATGGTAAAAATGATAGTTCCTTGGAGATGATATAATTGTACACTGTACCTGGAAAACCCAAGAGAAAAAAACTGCAAAACCAACCCCTCGTCTGCTATAATGCTGCTAATCATTTTAATTCACTATCTTTAAAGAGCCATATGCTTTCAGTTGCTTGTAGCAGGGATTGGGGTTCTATTAAAGACTCAACTAGAAATCAATATTGTTAGCACTCCAAACAAGTTAGAAATCATTATACTACATTTCAATTTAAGTCTTCATGGTTTTGAGAATATGAAAAACCTTGGTTTTCAGGAAAAGCAGATCTCAGCAGCCAAGCACAACAGGTATACGGTGATATCTCACTCCTACTCTAACCCCTTAATCCCTTCCCTAGAGGTAACAACTGTTTCTTGTATCTTGTGATTCTTCAAGAGATTGTATTTATATGAGTGTGTTCACATGTATGATATACACACATGGGTGCAGAGAGTAACTTCTTAAATTTCCTTTTCCAGGCAAAAGAAAATGAATGTGAGTAAAAATGTCAACATTAAGAAGAAAGTGAGATTTGATGACAGACCTATAATCCACGGGCAGACAGATAACCAAGATGATAGCAAAGTGACTGCCGTAGCTCTAGCTATAGTTAAGGATGCCATCGATGCTGCTGTTGAGTTTGTGGAAGGTAGTAATCCTGTTTGAGTACCTAAACAATTGTCTCATTATGTAGTTCCACACTACCAGGCAACTAACAAATTCACACCTGTTCGCAGATGCTGAAAACCCCATCAAAAATATCAAGTGGATCACACACGGTGAATTCACAGCAGAAAGGGGCCGTAAACAAATTGCGAAGTTCGTTTCGGTAAGTTAGTTGACCACTCCAGTTTGGTACTGAGTGTGAAGAACAATAAGAAGGCTCTTGTTTGATCAAAAGTTTGAAGATCAGAAAACCTAGGAGATGATGTAAAAGGTGATTAGAGTTAGTAAAAATTGTCTCCATCTTGGTTCCAAAATCAAGGTGGGATTGTCTTTGAAGGTGAAAAGCACAATCGTATTTCCCTGTTTTTTTTTTTTTTTTTTTTTGAGACAGAGTCTCACTCAGTTGCCCAGACTACAGTGCTGTGGCGTCAGCCTAGCTCACAGCAACCTCAAACTCCTGGGCTCAAGCGATCCTCCTGCCTCAGCCTCCCGAGTAGCTGGGACTACAGGCATGCGCCACCATGCCCGGCTAATTTTTTCTATATATTTTTAGTTGTCCAGCTAATTTCTTTCTATTTTCAGTAGAGATGGGGTCTCGCTCTTGCTCAGGCTGGTCTCGAATTCCTGAGCTCAAATGATCCTCCCGCCTTGGCCTCCCAAGTGCTAGGATTACAGGTGTGAGCTACCACACCGGGCAATCCTGTGTTTGTATCATCCTAACTTTACATTTCCTAGGAAAATCTGATATTCCTAGTTAAGCAATCTGTCCACACTAATGCATTAAATAGGGGCCTAGTGGCCTAGGAGGGACATGCTCCTCCAACATAGTTCTGTACCACCAACTTTAGAATGGTCATGTTAACAGAGGAGATGCAGATGGATCAAAAGTCTTTTTGATTTAGCTTTGGAATATATTGCCTGCATGGTAAGATGTACATGCCTATGAATTCCTTTTTTTTTTTCTGCCTGCGTGTGGCTCTGATTCCTTTGCATGGCTCACTCTGGCAGCTTTGCGGAGAGGGTCCTGGGTTGCTTCGCATAACTAGTGGGTGGATAAAGAAGAATGGCTTGAGAGCCAGATGCGGTGGCTTGTGAGCTATAGTCGCACACCACTGCACTCCAGCCTGGGTAACCAAGTGGAGCTCCATCTCTCTTAAAAGAAAAAATAAAAAAGAATGGCTTGAAATCCCTTCACATTGATTGTAGTACCATGGAATAAAGACCAGTTGAAACTGGTAGAGGTGAACTCCCCTTCCCCTGGGAAAAGTTCCAGCTGTCTCTGTTCCTATGGCTAGTTTCCCAGGGCAGTTTCCTAGGCGTTAGGAAGACCTGGTTAGGTGGGAAGGAGAAAAAGTCAGGGATTTCTGGCTCCACATCCTTTATCTATGCTCCAGTGGGCATCACTCACCATTCCCGTACGGAGGGGTATCCAGAGCATAGTGAGGATGAATGGTGCAAGTTACTCTTGAGCTTTCCTGCTCTCAAGCACATCTCCATTTAGACACTGCACTCAGGATGCCTGAATCAGACTAGAATGAACACAGAGCAAACAGAAAAATTTCCCTTGAAAATCCCACTGGTCATTCTGAGTAAAAGGCAAAAGTGAGTCCTGACAGTGGTGTACAAGGCCTAAGATTATCTGAGTCCCCTCCCTGCTCCCAACTTATGGTTCAGGCCCCATCACTTACTGCCTTCTCCCATTTCACCTTCCTCACTCAGCCTCCTTGCTATTCCTCAACTTCCAGGCATGTTTCCACCTCAGGACCTTTGCACTTACTGTTCCCTCTGCGTGGAACCCTCTCCCCTAAGATAAAAACTGTTTTACTTCTCTTCAGACCCTTGTTAAAATACCACCTGCTTATTGAGGCCTCTTCTGGCCGCTTCGTCTATTAATAAAATTGCAACCCTCTCCCCTTCTCTGATTCATTTTTCCCTTAGCACTTCCCTCTACCTAAGATACCAGAGTCTACTTATGTATCCTGTTGCCTTTCTTCTACCACCAATGCTCAATAAATCTGTGTTGAATACATGAACAGATTTATTATTCATTACCATTATTTCTTCACAGATGAAGAACCAAGTCAAAGCATTTGTCTTACCTACTTTGTAGAGGTGCTGTGAGGACAGAGACAATTAGAAAGTAGGTGACTGAAAAGCTAAAAGCATTATATCACTCATGACATAAAATCACCTGGTTCTCAGCCACATTAATGCAGTGAGCCCCAGAAGTGAGATTTACCATCTAAGTGCCAGACATCTCCTTTTTTCTTTTTTTCTTTTTGAGACAGGATCTAGCTCTGTTGCCCAGGCTGGACTGCAGTGATATGATCATAGTTGTCCATAGCCTCAAACTTCCAGGCTCAAGTGATCTTCTGCCTCAGCCTCCTGAGAAGCTGGGACTACAGGCATGCCCAGCTAATTTTTTTATTTTTTGCAGACACAGGGTCTCACTATGTTGCCCAGGCTGGTCTCAAACTCCAGGCCTCAAACAATCCTCCCACCTCGGCTCCTCGAAGTACTGAGATTACAGGTGTGAGCCACCACACCCAAGAGCCAGGTATTTCTGATGGAGAACTTTCTCAAGCTTATTGCCAATTTCCCAGGGTCCACCACACATCAGGGATGGTAAATTAGGAGTTGCCATTTACTGAGCATTGGTATGTACGAAGCACTGCTAAGCACTTCACCATGCATGATCTCATTTAATCCTCACAACAAACCTGTCTGTAGGCTCTTCAGTATACCCATTTTACAGATGAGAAGCTTGAGGCTCAGGGAGGTTGGGCAATTTGTTCAAAGTCTCTCTGATTAAGCAGCAAAATGAAGTTATGATCGTAGGTCTGTCTGATATATTCTTTCAACCCTAGTAGAAAATATACTTTTACATTTTTTTTAAATGAATTTTTTTTTTGAGATAGTCTCACTCTGTTACCCGAGCTAGAGTACCATGGCATCAGCCTAGCTCACTGCAACCTCCAACTCCTGGGCTCAAGTGATCCTCCTGCCTCAGCCTCCTGAGTAGCTGGGACTACAGACACACACCACCACACCTGGCTAATTTTTTCTATATTTAGTAGAGATGGGTCTCGCTCTTGCTCAGACTGGTCTTGAACTCCTGACTTCAAGTGATCCTCCCACCTTGGCCTCCCAGAGTGCCAGGATTACAGGTGTGAGCCACCACGCCTGGCCAAAAAACATGTTTTTTAGAGCCAGAGTCATGCTCTGTCTCCCAGGCTGGAGTGCAGTGGCACAATCATAGCTCACTGCAGCCTAAAACTCCTAGACTCAAGCGATCCTCCCACCTCAGCTTCCTGAGTAGCTGGGACTACAGGTGTGCACCACCATGCCCGGCTAATTTTTCCTTTTTTTTTTTTGTAGAGACGGGGTCTCCCTATGTTGCCCCGCTGGTCTCAAACTCCTGGCCCCAAGTGATCCTCCCACCTCAGCATCCCAAAATTCTGGGACACAGGCATGAAAAAAGTTTAGTAGTACTTTCTGATGACAAAAATAAAGCAGAGGCTGGGCATGGTGGCTCATTGCATTATTATTATTATTTTTTCAAACAGGGTCTTGTTCTGTTGCCTGGGCTAGAATGCAGTGCTGTCATCTTAGCTCACTGCAACTCAAACTCCTGGGCTCAAGTGATCCTCCTGTCTCAGCCTCCCAAGTAGCTGGGATTGCAGGTGCACACCACCATGCTTGGCTAATTTTTCTTTTTCTTGTAGACAAGGGCTCTCACTATGTTGCTCAGTCTGGTCTAGAACTCCTGGCCTCAAGTGACCCTCCTGCATCAGCCTCTCAAAGTGCTGGGATTACTGGTGTGACTGTGCCCAGCCAACCAATGAGTTCTTTATAAGAGAAAAACTGGAGAATCTCTATTGCCTAACACACAGTAAAAATTATTTTTATAATAAAAATAAGACACATCATTACAAAAAAATCCCCGTGAGCAAAGAGACACAAATTAAAAAACGAAAGTTTCCCTTTCACTTCCACAGTACTTAGTTCTATTCTCCCGAAGGTCACTTACATGGATAACAGTTTTGTGCATATACTTCCAGGTACCTATTGGTTTTGAGTGTCCAATAATATGTAAGTGGCTAAGTGGTCCATGGTAGAGTAGCACAGTGAGATACTGTTTCCTGGAAGTGAATTTATGAAGCAGTACTATTTAAAAGTCACAAAACACAAGGATAATACACACTCACTGGAGCTACATAAAAGTCTGTTGCCTGCATGTTGATAAAAGTGGCAAGAGACTGGCTTAATGGAAACAGTCAAATTTAATGTCATGTCTATGGCTGCCTTAGTTCATAAAAGGTAAAAAAAAAAACAACCACCAAGAGCCAAGTTGAGAGGAAGAAAATCTTAGAATTGAGGCATCTGGTGGGGTGGAGAAACACTGAGCTGGCTGCTCGGGAGCTCTGGGTACCAGTCCCGGGCGACGTGTTAGACTGTCCCTACTCATTTCTAGGCTCCAGTATCTTCATCTACAAAGTGAGGGGCTTCATTACATTATGTCCAAGGACCATTCCAATGTTACAAAGTCTGTGATTATGTGATAGATTGAACATTCGGCTGGAAAACTATAATGTATTGAGTAGTATATTAATAGAAAGGTTGACCAAAAAAGGGCATGCTCCAATGGGCCACAGGGGTTGACAGTTTGACTCCTTTATTATAAGGAACAACGATATAGGGAAGAAGACACAGTCCCTGATCATAAGGAATCTTGAGTCCAGTGCTCCTCTCTGGCTGCCTGAAACAGCCAATTGGATACAAGTTTGAAATAAGCTGAGGCAAAAGGCCAGCCTACTCTCTATTTTTTTTTTTTTTTTTTTTGAGACAGAGTCTCACTGTGTTGCCCGGGCTAGAGTGCCGTGGCATCATCCTAGCTCACAGCAACCTCACACTCCTGGGCTCAAGAGATCCTCCTGCCTCAGCCTCCCGAGTAGCTGGGACTACAGGCATGCGCCACCATGCCCGGCTAATTTTTTCTATATATTTTTAGTTGTCCAATTAATTTCTTTCCAATTTTTAGTAGAGACGGGGTCTCGCTTTTGGCTGGTCTCGAACTCCTGAGCTCAAACAATCTGCCTGCCTCGGCCTCCCAGAGTGCTGGGATTACAGGCGTGAGCCACAGCGCCCGGCCTTCCATTTTTTTTTTTAAAAGAAGGGCCTGAACTCTTTTTACCATCTCCTCCTGGACTCCCTCTCCATGCCACTGGGATTGTTAGACTATCCCAATTCCTTCCTTATATGAACCTTCTAAAATTCAGGGTCTCCTTTGATTCAAAGCTTCCTGTGCCCCAATAGCCAGCCCAAGGAGGTTCGGTTGAATTGGACTTGTTGAATATCTATTATATTAAAGGCCCCGTGCTAAGAATCAGGGTTGCATTATGATTTCTGTGGGCCCTAGGCACTCTTCCCTTTTTTGGGCCCCTTCCTTCTTAAAAATATGCACAATTTTATCTTAAGATAGCATTGGTATAAAGATGAATATAATCATTGGTCCTAAAAGTTCATTTTTTTCTTCTAACTTTAAAAGAAGTGAAAACATTTTTTGTGGGCCTTTCAACGTATTGTGGGCCCTAGGTTCTGTGCTTACTATGCCTTATGGATAAGTCAGCCCTGCTGGCAATGTTTTAATATGGAGACTATGAGGCAGATTGTTCCTCATGCATGTAGCACGGGTATGTGTGGGGGGTCAAAGTGCCATAAGAGACGCAGAAAACAAGTTCCACGAGTGTTCAAAGATGGGTGCAAAATCACATCTGGTTGGAAAAAGGATCGGGAAGACTTCATGCAGGTGGGAGTTTTGGGAAAAAGGACTTTATCAAGTAGAGGTGAGAGGGAGAGGCCTCCCAAGAAATGACAACACCCTGACCAAAAGCAAATATTGGGAATAGTGACAAGTTCTAGTTTAATGGGAACATGCACTTTTCGTTGGGAAAAGTGTGACATGAGGGTAGAAAGTCATATTATTAGATCCAGACTGTGGGTGGTCTTACATGACACAGTGAAACATTTTCACTTTGTTTGGCAAAGGGGAGCTATGGAAGGTTTCTGAACTGAGCAGATATAATTGAAGCTATGCTTAAGGAAAATAACTCTGGCTTCAGTGCGTGTGGTGGTCTGGAGAAGTGAGGTTAAAAGCAATGGTGTCTAGATAGTAAGTTTCTGCCTAAGTCCAGGTGAGAAACAATGAGAGCTGAAGTAGAGTAGTGGAAGTGGGAATGGAGAAGAATGGAGCGATGTGAGATATATTTGGGGTAGAACAAATATGACTGAAGTTAATCAAAAATAGACAAATTAATCAAAGAAGGAAGGGATGAAGGACTGAATGAATGCTGATACTTTCAATAATACAGTTAACCTTAGTTGTGTATAGTTGGTCCTCATATCTACATGGGATTGGTTTGAGGACCCCCGAGGACACTGAACTCTGCAGTGCTCAAGTCCCTTAGTTGGCCCTCCATCCATGAATTCAACCAACCATGAATGGAAAAAGTCGGCCCTCTGTAGTGGGTGGGGAGCCCACGGGTGTGGAGCCCGCAGATGCAGAGCTGACTGTATTCCTTCCCATCTCAACTCCAAGAAGAGGCCCAGACAAAGGAGACAGTCCACGGGAAGTTTTCTGTTTGTCGACTCTCTTCACTAGTAAGATTTGTGTTTTGAAAGGCGGAAGCTTCTCCAAACAGGAAATCATTCCTTTCAGAGGGATGTGGATCATCCTATTGTCTGACTCATTCCTCTTCTGATCTTATTTTATATACCACCTATGGCTGCAATTAAGTGAATTTTGATTTTCACAAATGGCTGAAAGCAACCTCATTACTTTCTAGTCCCACCTTTAAGGCTCCTGGGGTGAGCAGAACATGTGTTCTAATCACTTTCTAATTATTTTCCAATACCAAATTTGCCTCCCAAGTAAGGGGTCTGGAGCAAGGTTTGTGTGTACGTGGGTAGTGTGTATGTACCTCTTCTGTATACTCACTTCCTTGGTTATCTTGTCTAGTCTCACGTCTGAGGGTGTGCCCCTGCAGTCCAAAGCTCAATCTCAAATGATGTTTGTGTTCTTCACTTGTTTCATTTCAGCTCCACCTTTCCTCTCCTCTGTCCATGGAGATATTTGGGAGTTGACTCAAGTTTGAATCCTAGTGAAAAATGTTAGGAGTGGACTCCAGAACAGAGCTGTAACTGACTCTTTTTTTTTTTTTTTTGAGATGGAGTCTCACTCTGTCACCTGGGCTAGAGTGCCATGGCGTCAGCCTAGCTCACAGCAACCTCAAATTCTGGGGCTCAAGCGATCCTCCTGCCTCAGCCTCCCGAGTAGCTGGGACTACAGGTGCGCACGCCACCATGCCCGGCTAATTTTTGCTATTTTTAGTAGAGACAGGGTCTGGCTCTTGCTCAGGCTGGTCTTGAACTGCTGAGCTCAAGTGATCCTCCCTCCTTGGCCTCCCAGAGTGCTAGGATTGCAGGTGTGAGCCCACGCCCAGCCTGTAACTGACTCTCATACACTGCATTTATCTACAGGACATAAACAGAAGACTTCTTTTCTTTTTTGTGTGTGCTTTCCCTTTTTTCTATGAAACAGAAGTGGGAGCATGAAAGACACTGGGTGAACTACACAGAGTTTGTAGAGAGGAAAGACGTAATTCACAGCTTCCACTACATCTACTGTGTACGCTGGAGTGTCCCAACCGCTCAAAGACCCATGGGGAAAGTCACTGCTGCTGCCTACTTCACCATCAAGATCAACAAAAACAAACCTCCGGTAAGCTATTTCTTGTCTGCCCTGTTCCCTTCAGTGAGAGTATAGACTTTTCTTTTCAAGGTCATCAATGACCCCCTCTTTGCAAAACTTAAGTCATTATTTCTGTCCTCATCTTACTTGGCCCATGTGCAGCACCTGCCATAGCTGATCACTCCCTCCTCTGTGAAACTTTCTATTTGGCTTTTAGAACAACATACTCTCCTGGTTTTCTCCTCTTACCTCACTGACCATTCCTTCTCGGTCTCTATCGGTTTCTCTGCCTCACACCAAACTTTTCATGTTGGAATGTCTGAAAACTCAGGCCTTGGACCTTTTCTCTATACTCACTTCTTTGGTTATCTTGTTCAGTCCCATGGCTTTAAATGCCACCTAGAGCTTATGATCTGCAAATTCCTGTCTCCAGCCCAGACCTCTCCTACTTGGATGTTTAATAAACATCTCACTTACTGTATCTAAAACTCAGCTTCTGATTTTCCCTTCTAAACCTTACCTAAGTGCAGTCTTCCTCATCTTAGCTGATGGCCAAAATCCTTGGTGTGATCCTTGACTCTTCTTTTTCTCTCCCATCCCTCATCTAATCCATTAGGAAATCCTGTTGGCTTTACCTTCAAAAATATATCCAGAATCCAACCATTTCTTATTACCGTGCTCCTACCACCCTGATCAAAGACATCATGCTTTCTTACCAAGATTATGTCAATAGCTTCCTTATCAGTCTCTCTGCTTCCACCCTTGTCCTCATCATGTCTCTTTTCAATATAGCAGCCAGCCAGAGCGAGCTTTGTAACACAAATGTTACTCTTCTGTTTAAAACTTTCCAAAAGTGCTTCTTGAACTTTAAAGTGCATACAAACTCACTTGTGGATCTTGCTAAAATGAAGATTCTGCTTTAGCAGGTCTGGTATAGGGCCTGAGATTTTGCATTACTAACAAGCTCCCAGGCAATACTGAGGCTGCAGGCCCAAAGACTTTTTTTTTTTTTTTTTTTTTAGACAGTCTCGCTCTGTTGCCCTGGCCAGAATGTAGTGGCATCATCATAGCTCACAGCAACCTCAAGCTCCTGGACTCAAGCCATCCTCCTGCCTCAGCTTCCCAAGTAGCTGGGACTACAGGCGTGCGCCACCATGCCTGGCTAATTTTTTCTATTTTTAGTAGAGACGGGGTCTCATTCTTGCTCAGATTCGTCTTGAACTCCTGAGCTCAAGCAATCCTTCTGCCTTGGCCTCCCAGAGTGCTAGGATTATGGGTGTGAGCCACCGTGCCTGGCCGAGACTACTTTTGAGTAGTGAGCACCTCCAAGGCCTTGTGTGATCTAATCCCTTGTCATTTTTGCTTTCCCACTACTCCTTCCCCCTCACTTACTCTGCTCCAGCCACTCTGATCTCCTTTCTACTCTTCAAATACACCAGGCATAGTCCTGCCTCAGGGCCTTTGTACTTGCTATTCCTTTTGACTAGAACGCCTCCCCTTGGCATGTGCATTGCCCACTTCCTCACCTCCTCTCCCACACTTTCTGTCCTATGCTTTTTTTCCATAACATTTTATCACCTTCTAATATTCTACACAATTAATTATTTTGTTATAGTCTGCTCCTTCCGCCAGAAGACAAGCTCCGCAAGGGCAGGGATTTTTATCTTGCTGTAAAACAAGGCCTGGCAAATAGTAGGCGCTCAGTAAATACTTCAAGGAATGACTGCTTGAAGCCACTAGGTAGACCATGAGTAAGAAATACGGTGATTTGATAGCTGGTATGAAAGGAGCCAATATAGCATCCATGAATCTAGGAGGGTCCTCAGAGGAGCAGGGCTGGTACAAAGCATAACGCCTTGGAACACAACAAACAAAAAAATTTTATTTCTCCTTTGCCTTCCTACCCTTTCACAAAAGTTATGTGCACCTTGGCCTGACTTTAAGGCCTTATATATGATCACACAGTCAGTGAGCCAACTATGTCCTATACTTGTCCTATCTTAGTACAAATGTATCTAT
Organism: Propithecus coquereli; assembly: GCF_000956105.1. NCBI lineage: Eukaryota > Metazoa > Chordata > Mammalia > Primates > Indriidae > Propithecus > Propithecus coquereli. The sequence goes on along the minus strand of NW_012154985.1, from coordinate 106,074 downwards.
TCAGAGTGTTTGGAACCCGGAGTAATCTAAAGAGGTACAATATGTGGAGATCTCACTTCTCCTGGTCATATGTCCCTCTATCAGCTGTCTTGCTAACTGTCAATGTCAGAGATTAGGAAGTAAGATTGGTGGAGATGAGTAAGACCATATAGAGATGTCTTGGGAGAATGGCTCTTGTTCAAAATTCCAAGTATAATTTTGGAGGTGAGAATGAGTGCGGACTGCTGAGATAATATTATAACCTACGTTTTTATGTTGCTTTAAAAGTATTTTCAAACCTTTTCACCTATATTATTTCATTCTCATGCCATTCCTAGGAACTAGGAGGTAGAGATTGTTAGTTGAGTAATCTGGAACACATAAAGAAGGTAAATGTCTTACTCATATTCCTATTAATGAAGAACACAAGCCTCTCTCAACTTGTTTCCAATTTTGTGGAGATTCTTAAGGTATTTGTTGCCAAAAAGATCTTCGGGGGAACAGAGGTTTGAAGCAACAAAAAACTACCACCTACAGACTCCCAATTCATTAGGAAGATGAATTCTGGAAATTCAAGAGTATACTTGTGGACAAGTGTAGGGATGGAAGGAATTAAGAGTTGGTATGAGTGGTCTAGGCTGACAGCTGTCCTTTTCTTTCTTAGGATGCACCTATTGATGTCTCTTATATCTTTGAGGAGCTTTCATTAGTTCAAAGGTAATGAATATTTGGGGACTCATTTTAAAAGGGTGGGAGGTCATCATACTCCAGGAATCCAGCAAGCACACAGCCACAGATAATTCACGTAATGGTCACTTTTCTTCTTTGGACCACTTACCCCATTAGAATGGGGCTGAAAGTAGAATTCTGCCATTGTTTAAGATAATTTTTTTTCTTAGTGTCTGGTTTTACAGTAATTATAAACTTGAGGATTAGCTGCTGGAGTAGGGTGGGAGCAAAGTGGTTCATGTCTATTGTTTCTATGCGAAACTTTGAAATCACATAAAATTAACTCATGTCTAATAATCTCTTTTATTTGTATAGCAGCTGTCTTAAAGAATCTTTACATATAAGCTCATTAATCCTTTCATTGACTTGGCCTAAGACACAGTAAAGGACAGAGAAAACCCTCACCACCTCCCCTGCCAATAAAATAGGCTTCTTGCTTACCAGAATGTAACAGAGTAAACAGGGAATCCCTGGCTCAATGTTTTGTTTGATTTTAAAAGCTTTTGGTGTGTTTGTTTTTCTTCCTCCGTAGACCAGGAATGCTTCGCTTTCGAGAAAAATGGCCGAGGGACATTATTGATATCAAAAATATTTTAATACAGTCAGTCAAGTCATCACTCAATATTGTGTGATTCTTACAGAATGTTTTAGGATTGTTGTTCTAATTATAATATATAAAAATATGATACTGCACATCAAACCACAGAATATTTATTGAATAATAAACTTGTGGCACACAATCCAGCTATATTTTTTGCATTCATTCATTTTCCATTCTGCAACTTCCATCACATTAGCAAAGTAACCAGTAAGTTGTTTTCTATTTTCTAAAAGATTTTTCCCATTACTATACATCATTTCGGGGTCTGACAGGTATAGAGCTGAGTTTAGAGAACTGCTAAAATTCACCTGTCAAACCAAACTAAGATTGGTACTTGGCTGCCTGTTCCTCCATCAGAGCCTAAATCTCTAGCCAGACACACCTCTCTTTATGGGCAGAATCGGGGAACAAGAAAATGGCGACAGTTCTACAGATCATAACATAAGCAGTCTAAAGGGTTTTACTACTCACAGATCCCTTCGTTTACTGTGAGTTAAGGCTCACTGCTAAACAATACATTTTGAAACTCTGAAACCGGCATGCTGCCTTCCATAACACATCATCACACTCATGATAACAGCAGGGTGGCTTGAGGACTGAGGGCAATGAAACAGGGATGGGTTCAACCACTATCCTTACTTATCTCTGGTCTTCTTCCTATCCTAATGCCAGATCATCACTTGTTCCTACTTTCTCTGTAAAGCTCTCTTGCCTGGCTGCAAAATTTTAAGACACCAAAGACAAAATTACATTTTATTTTGAGTGATTACTTACAAGTACATCAGAATATGTATTTACATAGGTAAGCACTGGAAAGGAACACAGCATACTAAAGACAATTGATGTAGTACTGTGAATTTTTCTTTCTTCTTCTTTTTTTTACTGTTATATTTGTGCAATAAATAACAAGGAGGGAAAATCCTATTAGAGCAACAGGCAAGGAGGTGGGAAACTAGGTAAGTCTCCTCAGAGAACAAAAAATATATTTAAAATACAACACCCCTACAATTTGACTTATGGCTCAGGTGACTAAACACTGATAGAAGCAGTTAACACTCATAAGCTGAAAATAAAAAAATACTTTTAGCCCTTTTCTTCTTCTCTTTCCCAAAGAAAATGCTACTGAAGCTATCTTTTGGCAGACCTTTCCTGAAAAAACTCTGATGAAAGAAATGGTAAGGTTCTGAAATAAATTAACATCTTCTCTTTCATTTATTTAACAAACATTTGTTGAGTATCTACTCTATAGAGGAGATAGGAAAAAAAATGAAAATTCACAATATTCATATATCACAAAATTGCTGCATTTAAACTACCTTGCCTACTGAAAATAAGAGAACATACTCACATTCTATCTCTAGGAACCAGTAACAAAAAAATAATGCCCTTAGAGAATAAAATTTTTAAGTGGGATTATAAAATTTAGGTTTTATTATACAGGAAAGTAGATGGATCTTAATCCATCACAAGTTTGGAAGCTAGTTTCCTTTTAACTTAAGGAATCTACAGATTTATTAGGCTAGGCAGCAACTATGATGAGATATAAATAAATAGAAATCATTTCAAATTCAGAGGTCATAAATGTTGCTACAAGCCGACTGCTGTTTAGTTCAGTAAGTGTGGGTTAAAAGTAGACATTTTCCTAGGACATATGCTAAATAGTAAAAATTTTGCTCTATACTTTGAAATATGACTGCTTTATAACTTTTGAAAAATAACCACTATAAGGTGAGAGGGCATTTTGTAACAGCATAGTCAGAATTTCTCCATCACCCAGGTAATTTCAATTTATCCTAGACATGTAATAATAATGCAGATCGAAACAACCTTACCAGAAGAAGCCAAAACTTCCACTGTCCCCTCCCCCTTCATTCTTGTGACCTAACTAAAATTGAACAAAGTTAAGTGAAGGAAAAAGATCATGATTTCATAGTCCCACAATTTTCCATTTCTTGCAAACTTAAAAGTCAATAATAGCATAAAAAAGTGATAAAGTGAGGGGGTTCTATACAACATTAAGGATTAAACTGAATGACACGCAAAAAAATAAACTGAAAGGTGTAAATGTTTAAAATGAAATCTATTTATTATACAAAGGACAGAGTTAAAACATGTTTAGTATCATTTTAGCTTCATCCTTATGAAACAGCTAAGTTAAAATACTGATTCACTATATTTTTCCTATCAGAACTCTTGAGCATAGTTGACTCCCATTCTTTTTAGATGTTATCCTATCATCAAAGTAGAACTTAGATTGAAAAATGTACTTACACTGGCACAACAATAGACTCCCCAAGACTTTATATTTGAATGAACCATTTTTAAGTAACTTACCAAGAATTTAAAAAATCTAATTTTCACATTTTTAATTCAACAAGTCTGTGGGTTAGTTTGCTTTTTGGTTTGTTTGTTGGTTTTGGAGTGGAGGTAGGGATTTAAACCGAAATACATTATTTCCAGGGCAGACTATATATTATATTATACAAGAAAGTTTTCAACTTCCAGATTTGCTTTTTTCAGCAATGCTTTCACTTTGTTAACAGAAGTGTCCTCCTTTATGTTTCTATCAAGTCAATTTATAACATATTCAACACAGAGGAATGATAATTTCCCACAAGTTCAGTTGGGGTAGAGGTGAGGGTGGGATGGCCTTCCTGTAGAGCTAATGGAAGCACTGTCCCATGGCATGAGATTTAAGTTCCTCATCTCACTGACACTTTCTCTCTCCATGCCACCTCCCCCACTATAGTAGAATTTCATTCATAATTTGGATTTTTAAACCAGAAAGTTATTATGGTCAATCCAAAATAACCCAAAGAACTTGCTAAAGTTATATCAATAAGCAGCTTTTTGTTGAAGGACTGAAAGAATTAAATAGAAGGCACAGTATAGCACTGTAAAGCTTCTTCAGAGCATGATAATCTTTTTGTGTTTATGTGTGGAATCCAGACTTTCTTTTTTGTTGTTAAAAATGTCTGTTGAATATCAGAAAATCTTTATTTGTCATCCTTCCCTTTGGTCTTTCTGTATACCATCTCTCGAAAACTGGCCAGAATCTTGTTCTCCCTCTTTCGTCTCTCTTCTTGGTTAAAGGATGCAAGGGCCCTCTTCTCATCAGCACTATAGATCTGGTTCTCTTTTCGCAGTCGCACAGCCTCCATTCGGCGATGCCTGGAGATAATTTTATTTTTGGCTTAATTTCTCAGTAATTATGTTCAAAGCATGTCCTCATTAATCCTTTCTTAATACAGAGTGGTCTATTTCAAAGCTGACAAATAGAAGCTGTTTTTGAAATGGGTTAAATTTTCAAAAGATCATTTATTTTATCTGTCGATGTGTCCACTGTTTCATTTCTAGTATTCAAATAATGATCTCCGATGTTCTGTCAACATGGTGAATGTTATCATTAATTTCAAATACTAAAGGCGTAAGTTTAGTTGTTTCTAGTAAAACAACCAGAAATGGGCAAATTTAGTAAACTTCCTAGGTGATATGTCCATTTGCCTTTGTGGAATTGATAGTAAGATAGATGAAAGATTTAACCTGTGATCAATTAGGTAGAACATCTTCAAGGTTCTAATTTACCATACAACCGAAAGAACCAAGTCTAAATCTATAATTGAAGAGCAGTTTTTATGATTGAATTTAACTTCCTTAGAATCCAGTAGTAGCTCAAAAAAAAGAAAGAAGGTATTTTGTACAAGGGCCAAATCAGTAAAGGATAGGAGCAGAGGGAGAAGGAAACTATGATGCCGCCTTCAAAAGGTCTGTTTATTTAGAGGGAAAACTTCATGAAAACGTGCCTCTTTTATGTATATGTACCCAATTCTACACTATTAGTTCAAGAACCTTGCATAATGTCTAGAAAAATGGAGAAAAATTGGGTAAGGGGAAGAGGGGAGAATCTCAGGTTATCATGAAGGTGGGGGAGTGACAAGATAGGAGAATCAAAGAGATAACAACGTCAGGTTGCTTAGGGTACAGTGAGTGCGGCAGGTTATTGGAATAGAAAGTGCTACATGAATGATGTTACATCCACGTAGATGTCTTCTAGTACATGGGAAAGATTTTCTCCGGGGTACCCAGGTCATAAAGTATATGAATACTCAACTTTCCAAAATATTTTCCAAAGTGTCTGTACCAATTTATACCATTAGCAGTATTCAAGAGGTCCTGTAGATCTACATCCTCTCAAATGCTTAGTATTATTACAACTTTGAACTTTTGTCTATCAAATTGGTATAACATGGTATTTCAGTATGTTCTTGATTTCCATTTCCAATGATAATAAACATCTTTTTATGTATGTATAGGCCATATGTATTTCTTCTTCTGACAAATGCCTGTTTGTGTCATTTTCCCGCTTTCCTTTTGGGTTTATAGATATTCTTTAAATATTCTCAATACTCTTTATCAGTTGTGTGTATTCCAAGATCTTATCCCAGCTTGGAACTTGTCTTTTTACTCATTTTAAGGTGTCATTTGATAAACAAAAGTTCTTACTTTTAACCTAGGCAAATTTATCAATATTTTATTTTATTTTATGGCTTTTTATTGTTTTCTTTAAAAATGCTTCCCCACCCCAAGGTCTAAAAGAGATCTGCTCTTAAAGTCCCTAATCTAGCTGCATTGATTTTTTTTTTTTTTTTTTTGAGACAGAGTCTCACTCT
>NW_012154985.1:54770-99968 GCF_000956105.1 Propithecus coquereli | reverse complement strand
TTAATTTCTTTCTATTTTTGGTAGAGACGGGGTCTCGCTCTTGCTCAGGCTGGTTTCGAACTCCTGAGCTCAAACGATCCGCCCGCCTCAGCCTCTCAGAGTGCTAGGATTACAAGCGTGAGCCACCGCGCCCAGCCGATAATGTCTCTTAATAATGTTTTATAGTTTTCCCTTTAGAGGTCTTGGGCATCTTTTGTTAAGATTCATTCCTAAGTCCTTCATATTCTCTGATATTATTATAAGTGTTGTTTTCTTTTTATTTAATTACATTTTCTAGTTGTCTGTTGCTGGCATATAGAAATGCAATTGATTTTTGTATATTAACCTTATATCCAACCATTTGTTAAACTCTCCTCTTAAAATGACATGGTTATGTCCTCCTTTTCAATTCTTATGCTTCTAATTTCTTTTTCTTGTCTTACTGCGCTGGTCCTCTGATATAATGTTTCAAATATTGGTCCTCACAATTTCAAGATTCTGGAAGTACTTCCGGGGTTCTGCAAATACTTCTCCCCAATGTCATTTAAAAGCAGTTATCTACTTAAAAGTTTATAAAGCTTTAAAGAATCCAAACTTCAATTGATCTTAGTACTGCTACATTATTAGCTTATTCTTCTGGTTCTTCTTGGTACTTTGCTTTCTTTTCCCTATTCATTTCCCCATGCCAACCTGATGTCTTTCGTAATCCTTTTCTGTTATTCATTCTCAGAAACCTGGGTCCACATAAAACAGGAGGCAAACTTGCAAACCAGGCAACATTGTCTTATGAAAATGCTTTCCTAACTATCGAAATGCCACATTCCTCATGGAGAAATGATAAATAGATGAATTTAACTATGTCCTCCAGTGGATAAAATATCTGTACCAAAATATCTACTAGGAAAAAACACTGGAAAGATTGATTCTTTGAATTTGGAGATATAGCTGAGTTTGAGGCTGACTTGCATATATATTTGGAATTTTATACAACTGTGATTATACCAATAAAACTAATATCAAACCATTATTTATACTCTATTTTTCATTAGTAATAGTCACTTATACTTTCATACTTGAGGTTAAGAAAAAAAAAGGAATAGTCATTTAATGAAAATTAATCACCAAAATATAATTTTGGTACTAAGAAAGAAGGAAAAGATCTAAGCATGGAAACTGACCTCAATGCCAACAACATACCTGCTACCACTCATTACGTAACCTGAGCATTCAAATGATGCAATTTCTTCACTTGTCAAGCCAATTTCACCTCTTCGTGGGATACGTTTTCCAGCTTTTACATATTCAGCCATAGCTGCACCTTCACCAGGTAACAGAGCATGGCCATAGCTACAAAGTAATTCAGAATTCAGAAAAGGTCCGTTAAACCATCTCAATATAAAAAGCACATCATCTAAAGAGAGCACAAGAAAACATTTTCTCCCAGACAAGAGTAGAAATAACAATGCTCAGCAGTAGTGTTTTGGGAAGACCAATGTGAATTACTTCATTTTAATCAGTGAACATTGCACTATGACCTATATAACTAACCCAGAAATGCAGAAATATTTTGGAATAACAAAAGAAGTGATGTTAGTGAGTGCAGATTCGTGGTTTACAATTATGGATTAATTTACCCCTATAGGTATTGCCATTACTGGTTCTGCCTCTAGTTGATTCCCTTTTTCCCTCAAAAAAATCCAAAGTAAAGAAATAATATATCTCAAATTAACACACTTTTTAGACTTATAGCCCAAACTAATGATATATAGTGACAATTATCAATTAACTTTCCTTCAAAGGATTTTAAGAGCTACCATCCCTTCATTCAATTCAGTGAATGTTTTTTATGTGCCTATTAAATCTAAAGCTTGTAATACAAAAATAATCTGTCCTTGTGGAGTTTACATATTAATAAGAATGTAACTATAATAGAACGTAAAATATATACATTGCATAAAAGAAATAGAAAATGCTGTGAGGATTAAACAGGGATAGAAATCACATCTACTTGTGGAGGGGAAGTATTGGAAATGAGCATATGCCCATCCTTTTGAAAGGGCTTTGAAGGATGGTAAAGATTTTTTTTTTTTTTTTTGAGACAAAGTCTGGCTCTGTTGCCCTGGCTAGAGTGCCGTGGCGTCAGCCTAGCTCACAGCAATCTCAAACTCCTGGGCTCAAAGAGATCCTCCTGCCTCAGCCTCCCGAGTAGTTGGGACTACAGGCATGTGCCACCATGCCCGGCTAATTTTTTCTATATATATTTTTATTTGTCCAGATAATTTCTTTGTACTTTTAGTAGAGACGGGGTCTCACTCTTGCTCAGGCTGGTCTCGAACTCCTGACCTTGAGCGATCCACCCGCCTCGGCCTCCCAGAGTGCTAGGATTACAGGTGTGAGCCACCGCGCCCGGCCGATGGTAAAGATTTTAATATGAAGAAATTGGGAGTAGGAAAGAAAACAGAGGGCAGAGAAAAGAAGGGAATTTATGTTGGGGGAAGAAACAAGCTGAACAAGGCCCAAACGTGGGAAAGTACATAATTAGTTGGAGGCTGGGGTATAAATAAGGGAACAGAGGGAGATAAGCTTGGCAAGGTAAGTTAGAAGCATACTTTTTGGAAGATACTTGAAATATTATAAATGCACTACTTACTTCAAAGGTTTATCATCTTGAGAGGCAAGTGTTTTTGGAGCCTCTGGGCCAATCAAATCTGAGGGTTCTTCAGCCTCTGCATGAAAGATGTTCAGAAACACATTTATATTTTGACTAATCAGTTAATTTAATGTTTCATCTGTTCTGAGTTAAAGTCTATCGGAAGAACCTACTTGATCGATCCTTCCAGGGATTCTCCAGAAACTCTTCTTGAGAATCTTTAGAGCTTGAATCACTGGATTCTTTTCTGCTCTTCTTAGACTTCTTTTTCTTGTATTTCTTCCTGTGGGGATTATAATTTGATATAAATTCATTTAATATTGCCATGTTAAAGGGCATGGGAATATTAAGGCAATGAAAGGTAAGACATTAAAATGACCTGAATTCCCAGCTTATTCAAACTTGCTAGAGAATAATTTTAATTAAAAAATCTTCTAACTTATTTAACCAAATCGTTTCACTATAAAAAAGATCACTGAAGGGAACCATGAAATATAGTTCTCATGTTGTATAAAAACAACATAAATAAACAGCCTAAAAAATGACTCTTATCAATTTGAGCATTAGTAACAATTTAAAGTGCAATAAATTAAAATACACCAAATTATGTTTAAATCCTCGGGTTCATAATGATATTAAAAAAATCCAACCTATTATTTTGAAAACTCAACAACAACAAAATCAATTATCCTTCCCTTATTATACAAACTGTATTTCAGGGTATCTAAATAGTTGATGAGGGTAAGCTTATCTTATAGAATTATCCTACCTAATAAATGAACGAAAGCCAGAATTAGACTTTCACCATTTTGCAATCCCTAATGAAATAATGGATCTAGGCAATGACCATCAATGGCTGCTAATGTGATGAAAAGAGACAACCAGACATTTATTTGCCTCCTGATGGAAGTACACAGCACCAGCTATGAAGTATTCCTGCCCAAAACTCAAATCTTCTGAACATTGTCAAGCCTCTAGACCTGTCAATCTACAGGAAATACAGAGGACAGAAGAACATGCTAAAGGATACCATAAGAATATAATCATGCAATTTATGGATATTAGTTGGATCCTGATTGGAATAAACTGTAGGGAAAAACTGCTGAGAATTGAGGAAGTATTGTTAAATATTTTAGGTGTGATAAATATTTTAGTATTGTGATTATGGTTTTATAAAAAAAAAAAAAGAATGAAGGCTGGGCAAGGTGGCTCATGCCTGTAACCCAAGCACTTTGGGAGGCCAAGGCGGGAGAACTGCTTGAACCCAGGAGTCCGAGGTTACAGTGAGCTATCATGGTGTCACTGCACTCCAGCCTGGGTAACAGAGCAAGACCCTGTCTGTTAAAAAAAAAGAAAGAAAGAATGCCTATCTTTTAGAGAAAGGTGCTGAATTCTTTATAGATGGAATAATATCTGAGATTGGTTCCAAAATAAATGGGGGGATGATGGGGACTGCCTATGAGTTGATAATTGTTCAAATTGGGTGATGGGTACATGGGGGATCATTATACTACTTTATGTAATTTTATATATATTTGAACTTTTCTACAATAAAAATTAAACAAAAAACTGACGATCTGTGTTTCTTCTTCCTTTCCTTCTTCTTGGCTTTCTTTGCTCTCCTTTTTGTATCTTCATCTGCAAATGAAAGCACATTATTGAGAAAAAAATTTAAACTATAAAATCCCAACACTTTTGAGTAGATAAATATCCTACTGTTGTCCCATTTTTTGTTAGAGAGAAATTAATTCATTGAAGCATTTCTTCCTATTTATCAGAAAGTGTACTAGGCATTGGGGACACAAAAATTAAAGGCACATTAGGTATTAGGTGATATAGGGTATTATTATTAATTTTATTGTGTGAGACAGTGTTGTGCTTAAGTAGGAAACTGCCTTTTATTTTGTAGAGATGCATACAGAAATATTTAGGCTGGCAGTGTGATGATATCTATAATTTATTTAGAATATCTCAGAAAAAACTCATCCTTGAAGCAAATATGTCAAAATACTAACAACTGTTAAATCTAGGTGATAAGTATACGGTATTAATTATACTGTTCTCTTTACTTTTCTGAATATTTGAAGATTTTCATGATAAAAAGGGGAAAAAAACTGTATGTGTTACAGAGGGGAAGGAGAATGCTTTCCAGGAGCTCAGTCTAATGAAGGAGACCAGTAAAGAGATAAATACAATCTGGAATGACAGAGGGAAGCTTGGGGTGCTCTGGACATACAGAGGAGTCTCAAAATCAGATTGATTTGGAGAGGGTGGCTGAAGAATGGTTAACCAGAAAAAGGTGATTTTTAAGCTAATTCTTTTTAAAATCAGTTGATTACAAAAGTAATGCACGCCTATTGTTGTAATGAGTAAGCCAAGCTGGATGGAGGGACAGGCTGGCATTAGGCAGAGGGACTTTCTGTACCAAGTAACATAGTCAAGAGAAAGAACATGGAATACTGAGGAGACAGAAAGTAGCTGTCAGGCTATAGAGGATAGTACAAGAGAGAGTGACAGGGTATATGTGATTAGAGAGAGATCAATCAGAGTCTGAACTTTACCCTGAAGGCTATGGAGAGCTTTGAAGGATTTTAAGTAGGGGACTAAAAGTTTTGTCTTCCAGTAGTGAAGAGAAGTGATATTGGGGGGCAAGGAACCCAGGCGATATCAGAGGAAAGGGAACCTTTGTGTAATGTGCCAATCCGCAGGAGGCACCTTCTGGTCAATCATCAGTGGAGATGTCATAAAAACGTGGCTTTTTGTGATGTACCACCAAAAGGGGTGCCTTGCATCAATCGGCAGCCAGCCTGAACAGGGTGCTTTATGGCATGTCTGTATAATTTTTGAAAATTGTACAGACATGCCCATTGGGCATGAGAATTACACATAAGAGCCCTTCCACTGGGCTGATGCAGCCCAGTAAGGCTTCCTTTGGAGCAGCCCAAACCCCTGACTTGGTCTGGTACTACATGACTCGTAAAACTATACACAACCCACCTAGAGTCAGACTGCTTAGGCTTGAATCCCAACTGCCTGAGCTTGGGTGAGATACTTATCACCTGTTCTGTGCCTCTATTTCTTCATCTATAAGATGTACCCTACAGATATTGTATGGATTAAATGGCAATAATGAACATAAGGCACTTATCAGGCTGCCTAGCACAAAGTCAGCAAGCGTTCAAAAACTCTTCACTATTATTATTGTTTTTTAAGAAACATCTTCTAAAATAAGTTTTAAAAAGTAAAACTAGGCCAGGTGTAGTGGCACACACGTGATCCCAGCTCCTCGGGAGGCTGAGACAGGAGGATTGCTTGAGCCCAGAAGTTGGAGGCTGCAGTGAGCTATGATGACACCACTACACTCCCCTGCAGGCAACAGAGGAAGATTCCTATCTCAAAAAAAAAAAAGAAGTAAAACTAGTTTTGAGGCAAGGCTTGCAGAATAATGTTGGCTTTCTTACCACTAGAGTCTGTTTCAGAATCAGAGTCACTGTCACTATCTTCAGAATACTTCTTGTGTTTTCTTTTAGATGATTTTTTCTTTCTCCTTTTCTTGGACCTTTCTTTTGAATGACTAGACTTTTTCTTCTTCTTTTTTTCTTCTATAGAAAATACAAATAAAAAATTTCTAAAAAAGTATTCCTGAACATCAATTTTATTCTATTTGAAATACTGAAGGGGAATAGATGATGAGCAATTTGAGTAAATGCAAAGTCTAATGTTCAACTATTTATAAATTTATTTTTTTAAACTTCTCAATAAAATAGCTCTGAATTTAAAAAAATACCTTCTGAAGAAGAAGCTGAAGAAGTACTTTTCTTTGGTTCTTCATCCTCTACTGGTGTATGTTCGTCAGAGCTGAATTTAAAGAAAATGGTCATAAGGATTAAAAAAGTGATGAGATATAGACCACGGAGTGTAAAAATATGGACTTCAAAATTTTCAGTAACAGCATTGATTGTCCAAGAACCATTAAAAGCAAGCACTGGACTACTTTTGTAAGAGTGGAATTCAAGGGTCTACCACCTTCATAATAAAAAGAGAAATTACATTTGCATGCTTTAGAGTTTACAGAGTGCTATTCAAACAAAGCAGCATGGAGAATTTATATTTTCAGAAGAAACTACACGGCAAAGATAGACAAACAGGAATCATGAAGAAAGATGAAAGAGGCCGGGCACAGTGGCTCATGCCTGTAATCCTAGCACTCTGGGAGGCCGAGGCGGGTGGATTGCTCAAGGTCAGGAGTTCGAGACCAGCCTGAGCAAGAGCGAGATCCCATCTCTACTAAAAATAGAAAGAAATTATCTGGACAACTAAAAATATATATATATAGAAAAAATTAGCCGGGCATGGTGGCGCATGCCTATAGTCCCAGCTACTTGGGAGGCTGAGGCAGGAGGTCGTTTGAGCCCAGGAGTTTGAGGTTGCTGTGAGCTAGGCTGACGCCACGGCACTCTAGCCAGGGCAACAGAGCCAGACTCTGTCTCAAAAAAAAAAAAAAAAAAGAAAGATGAAAGAAACTAGATATAAGAAGGTGGGAAGACTGAGGGAAGATTTCATAATTTTATTCTAAGCGTGTAAAGGACATATAGTAGAGCAATTGTTCTGTCTCCTCAGAGCAAGAACCCAACAAACTACAATCTAAAGAGATTTCTTTCTGTTGCAGAGAATTCTGAAAGTGAGTATTATTAAGGTTCTACGATAGTTTAGAAAGGGAGTTTCCATATCATATAATCTTTTCCTCTGAAGAGCACACCTGGAATAACTTAGGTATTGTCTAGAAAATCATTTTTAGGGTTTCTTCCAACTCTAATTCCATGAATTCAGGCTCCTCAAGCATTTTCCAAAGGTATCTATAAGAACAAGTTTCAGATAATAACACTTTATCATCCTGTCACAAATTACAGGTTTACCTGTCAAGCACATTGTCTCAACTCAACCTAAAGTAGACATAGAAATAGAAGAAGAAACTTACGAGTAGCACCAAAAGAAATAAGCAAAAAGAAAAAGCATTATGCCTTCAGATAGTATTATATATAGGAAAATTCAACTAAACAAAACCATTCATTTTTAAAAATCCCTTTATTCTGCTAATACCTGGCATGCAATCTGCTACTGGGTTAGGTGAGAAAAGAAATTCAAAATATTTATAATATAAATGTACTATTTAACACTGAACCTTTCTATGAATAGGAAATTAGCACCCTATGAATTACAATTTAAAATCTACTAACATCTACTAGCAACATGTCTGAATACTTAGATATATTCCATATTTTTAAAACCTAAGGGGTTAAAGAGCATAAATCACAAAAAAGAAGAAAAATGGGAGATACAGTAATACTTAAAGTTCTTCACTTAACAAAAATTTTTACAATAGACTCAGGATTTAAACAAATGCCATGACATATTTTAAGTATTTTTTAACCACTTACTCTGGTTCAGGATTCTTTGGAGAAAGTCCCCATACTTCAGGAGCTCCCAGCTCTCCAATCCTCTCTCTCTCACTTAATCTCCTAGAAGATACAGACATGTAAATTATAACTCAATGGCTGAATTGTTTCCTAAATATATAATCAAATTCAACAAGAGTCCTGTCAAGTTCTATTTTCCCTTAATATTTTAAACATTAATAAAAACTTGGTTTAAATGTAAACTCATCACTTAGGATTTGATGTTCTCATAATACTATCAAATGATACAGACTACAGAAATGATAGCCTGGGAGACTGTCAAGTGCATCCCTTCTGTTGAATGAATGACATAGCTTCTAATTGCTCATCTCAACATCTGTAATATTTGACAGAAACAGTTATACATTTGGAAATAACTTCATTTGTTTATACACATTTATGAAAGTAAAGAGAGGTCTCCTTTGATCTGGCCAAACCTTCAGTTTTCAGAAACCCAGGATTATTTAAGGATGCATTCGAAGTAGAAAATAAAAAGAGTTCTGAAAATGAAAGAAAAGTTTTACTTGACAAAAATTGTACTCAATGAGATACAGTTTGTTCCCTCTGTTTTCCTTTTAGTTCCTTTTTGGAAAAGCAGTCCATTCTCTGCTCTTTAGAGGGCACTAAAATCTTTTTCTTCTTTTGTTTTATAATGTTTGTGGTTTCTTCTGTTTTAATTTTTGTTATTATTTACAAACTAAAAAAACAAAAAATTAAGGTTCAATTTCTCAAAGTTTAGCTGCTTATGATTCCATTTGTTTTTTTTTAATTTAGAAAATAAACATAACTGATTTGTTTGAATAAATTATTTTCTACTTTTTTTTTTAAGAGACAAGGTCTCCCTCTATCACCCAGGCTGGAATGCAGTGATCATAGCTGACTGTAACCTCAAACTCCTGGGCTCAAGTGATCCTCCTGTCTCAGGCTCCCTAGTAGCTAGGACTACAAGCACTCATCACCATGCCTAGCTAATTTTTAAATTATTTTGTAGAGAGCCCAGGGTGGTCTCAAACTCCTAGTCTCAAGCAATCCTCCCACCTCAGCCTCCCAAAGTGCTGGGATTACAGGCATAAGCCACCACACCTGGCTAATTTTCTACTCCTTCATTCAGGGGAAAAGGTATTATTAACTATGCAGAGTCAGACTCAAAGGTTTTCCCACTTGAAGAAACAATCTAAAAGGGGACATACTTATAAATGTATTTGGAATTTATGCATATAGGGGGAAGAATGCCCATCAGACTGTAAAGAACACTAAGTCCTGTTCTCATACCAGTTCCCACTTGGCTTCATCTGTATTGTTAAGCTGAATTATTTATCTTCTAAATGTACACATACAAATTTCGTCCAAGCAGTTCTGACATCTTTTGGTGAAGATTCTCCAATCAGAAGCCACTTGCTTTCTGATTGACATAGCCTGTGAGTATCTTTCTGAAAAATTGAACTTGGAGAGATAGGTCTCCAACACTAATTCAGGACTGTTTTTACTGTTTCTGCTCCCATGCATGAAGCACTAATGGCTAACACTTATGGAATATTTATTATGTTCTAGGCATTAAATTATTATAATCCTAAAAACCTTGCTACTAATTTTATCCCCTTTTTAATGGTGAGGAAATGAAGCTCAGAGAGGTTAAGTTACTTGTCCAAGGTCACACTGCTATTAAGTGACAAGAGCTTCAAACTCAGGTAGTCTGATTCTGGAGCATGTCTTTTTCATCACTATACTTTATTATCTCTCATTGATGGAAGTAAAAGAATCATGAAGACATCTCCCAACTGTTGAAACTTTAACCTGCCCCTCAATGCCTGTAGTATTTCTAAAGTTCTTGTTTTTTTGAAAATACATAGTGCATGTAAATCACTTAGTACAGTGCCTGACATAATTTAACAGTTAATAAACTTTAGATATTAAGACTTACACAGCAATAATTATAAGCCTTTTCCTTTCTTCTTCTTAAACTATTTATTTTTCCACTCCAATATTCACTCTCATTAGAGGAGATCTGATCTCATCCTTGTGTCATTTTTCATCAAGATTGAGGAGATCATTTAACAAGATCTTTCTCAAAGTAGCCTCATCCACAGCTTAGCAGATGACCCTTCCTACATTTAACTAATCATCTTGTCTGAGAAAAAGGTTTTCCTCATCTCCAATTTAACCCCTTAATTTCACCCTTCCCAATTCCCTACATTTTCACTTACATATCCTGTTATCTCAAACCTGTCTGTTCCTTCCTTCAACAAGCAATGGTTGCACGCTTACAAAGTGTTAGGCACTGCGAATTCTGTGATCAATAAGACTCCTCCTTCCCACGAGTTCAGTCTAGTGGAGAATAAAAATAGGTTTACGAATGACAACGACGCAGCCAAGTAAATGCTACAACTCCGGCAGGTCTGAGGCTCTTGGCCACGTCCGCTAACAAACCAGGAGGTGGAAAGGGATTGCAGGAGACTAAGGCACTGTATGAAGGGGCCCAAGGATGAGAGAAAATGTAAGGGAAAAGGACGAATAAAGGGTTGTCGTGGGTGGATTAAAGGCACGAAAATGGGCACAGGGCAGGCAGAGTGAGCGAAACGCAAATAGTAAGAAGCGGAATGAACGATAATCAGACTCCAAAGGCAGATGGGCTCGTACACGAGAAAGTGCGGCCGTCTCACTCACTCACTTCTGCCGAAGGCTCTCCTCCCTCTCCTTGTCGAGAAGGCTAGGCCATGGCTTGTCGCTCCCATAGGGGCGCGAGTAGCCGCCATAATAGGCGGACGAGGAGGCAGAAACGAAGGTGGTGCCGCGCGGTGCAGAGGGCCGCTCTCGAGAACGCGACCGCGACCGCGAGCGGGAGCGGTAGGACTGGTTTCGGGAGCCTTGGCTGAGACCACCCAGGTGATGGCTCAGGCCATTTCTGTCCCCGGACCGAGAGCAAGAGTGCGAACGCGAGCGGCGGCTCCGCGGAGAGCGAGCAGATTTGCTGGGTTTGGGACTCCTCGACGAACTGCGACGTTTTCCACTGGAGCCCAAGGCCTCCCCCTCCGGGCTGCGCGAGCGGGATACCGGAGCCATTGCTACTCCTGGGCTCCCGAAGCTGCGGGAGAAGGGGGCGCTCTCGCGAGCCTTGGGAAGACCTCGGTTGCCTTGGTTCCCAGATCCTGCCGCCGCGCAACCGCCCAAACCCGACGAAACCTAGGAAAGAGTTCCGGGTACGTCGACAAATCCCTTCCCCGAACCTAGGCGGTCCTCGCCGACGGAAAGCGATGTGTGTATCGGTATAAATAAGCCGGTGAGACAACCGGGTTCGCACATCCTTCCAGTTCCGAGTGAGGCTCTTCAAGTCTAACCTGGATCGGAGATCGCATCCTTTCTCAGCATCGTACTTGAAATATGTGAAGGGAAGGACGACGGCACACAGGATACATTTCACTGAGTGGCCGTATGAACAACACAGTTAGTTCTGCTTGTGTTTTGTGTACTTTCTGTGTGTAATTATATATATTTGTATACGTTATGTACAGAAGTATAAATTATATAATTTCGTTTTTCTTTTTCTTTCCAATCCCGAGCAATATAAGGAGTTTATCGTGATTGGTAGTGAGCTATAAACTAAGCCCCATATTGCCCAGTTAGCTTAGAGGGCACAAATTCTTATGTTAATGACTTGAGACTGATAAACTCCAATTATGTTCACAGCCCAGAGAAAAACTGCATACTTATCCCCCAGCCACCCATCTCCACTGGTATGCTCCAGAACAATGAACTTGTGATCTCATCTTTATCTAGCCCGCTAAACTAGTCCCGTCGTATACTAGTCCAACAGTATATGGTTAATGATCAGTATTTCTATTCATTTTTACTGTTTTTATTTTATTTACTTATTTGTTTACTTATTTTGAGACAGGGTGTCCCTCTGTTGCCTGGGTTAGAGTGCAGTGGCCTCATGAGAGCTCAGTGCAACCTCAAATTCCTGGCCTCAAGCGATCCTCCTGCCTTGGCCTCCCAAAGTAGTAGGATTACAGGCATGAGCCACTGTGCCTGGCCCTGTTTTTAAATGAGAGACCATTCTGACACTAATTCTGATGATTTGGATTTTTGAAGGCACATAGGTTTGCTGTGGAAATTCCAAATCTAATCTACCAGTACTTGGTGGCCTCTGGGATTTTCCTAAGAAGTAATGTCTGTTAAAGACTGCAAAAAACAATGCCAATTGGTGATGAGAAATCTCCTTTTTTGAAATTTAAGGTAAAGATTATTACATAATGTTAAATGGAAAAAGCAGGCCACACTATTGAATGTCTTCTATGTAAAACCAGTTGGTGATGGGAAAGGTCCAAACCTGAATTGAGTAAGACAAATTATGTGATTTGTGATGGGGATTTGGGGAAAATTCCAATAAGAAAGTTTTGAATGGAAAAACTGTGCCCTAACTTTTGTGACACCAGGCTGTACACCGTTGCATCAGTTGCTTATAAAAGCCAAGTTTGCAACAGTGATTAGTCTACCCCATGACTGGTGGGTGCGTTCCTTAGTTTCAAAGAGAAAACCCCTACCCCTACCTCTGATTGGCATGATGCTATAATTGCTCAGTTTCCTGGGAGTAGCCTGTGTTTCTTGGACTGGAAGTGAGGGGAAGCCAGAGCACATAGGCAGGTTGCAAGCAGCCTGTGGGATTGGGCTTATAGAGGTTGGGTCTTATGGAAGCCCAGCCCAGTCCAGCCCAGACAAGGAATCATGTACACTTACACTGATCCATTTTTTATAGGAATTAAATCATTTGTGTGTTATGGGCTATGGGGGCATTCGGCTTCCATTCACTACCTCTCTGCAATCTGAGACTCTGCAAGCTGCCCAGGCAGGTGCATGGCTGACACCCAGAGAGCCGATGTAGGGATCTGGGTTGTGGAAATGGGGTTTGAGGGAGTGGGGGTTAGAGGGACTCTTTTGTAGTCTGTGTCCATTTGAATTATCAGGTGCTTTGCAATTATGCAATTGTTTAAGAGATTGCAAGAGTAAAACAGTTTTTAATCACTAATCTCCTTTGAAAGGATTTACAAGATGAAAACTGGAACTACTTTATTTATTTATTTAGTTAGTTAGTTAGTTAGTTAGTTAGTTAGTTATCTGAGACAGAGTCTCACTCTGTTGCTCGGGCTAGAGTGCTATGGCGCCAGCCTAGCTCACAGCAACTTCAAACTCCTGGGCTCAAGCGATCCTCCTGCCTTAGCCTCCCGAGTAGCTGGGACTACAGGCATGTGCCACCATGCCCGGCTAATTTTTTTTTTCTATTTTTAGTAGAGACAGGGTCTCACTCTTGCTCAGGCTGGTCTTGAACTCCTGAGCTCAAGCGATCCTCCCGCCTCGGCCTCCCAGAGTGCTAGGATTACGGGCGTGAGCCACTGCGCCCGGCCCTGAACTACATAATTTAAAAAAATAATTTTCTTAGATTGTGATCCCTGATAACTCTACTGGTGTGCTGGCTTTGTCAGTTCCTCTAACCTAGCTTATCAGGATTTATTCTCTAATAATGAATTGCTACTACTTCTGTAGGAAGGAGTTTGATGATATTAGGCCTCTAGATGTATGGAAAATTTCCCAAATCTTGGGTCAGCCTATTTGAATTTCACATTGGAAAGACTATCATAAATGGATAATTATTTCTAATTTGACCACACTGAGAGAAGCTATATCTGCCAACAGGTAGAAATGTGACTGGAGCTCGTGGGAGTGTTCAGATGACCAAAAGAAGCACAGAATGAAATAGTGATGTGACCATTCCAAGATATATTCATGCTAAAGATTGTGTGTGTGCACATGTGCGCACATAAAAGCTAGAGAGAGGAAACATCCAATAACACAGTGTCCAGCACTGGACTTGGGTGGAGAATTGGAATGCTCTACTGCCCACCAGGTCCCTAGGGGAGTAGGATGTTAGCTGGGTAACTATTAGTAGGGTATTAGGCAGCTCCAAAACGTGGCCAGCAATCCATATCCTGAAGCACAACCAATGGTTGTAGCGGCACATATTCCAGATACAACGGAACAACTACCAATTCACATCTACATGTGAAACGGCAGAAAAGAGAAAGAAGGTTGGCAGAGATAAGAAAGATGCAGCCCTCTGCTCCTACATCACTTAACTCCAATTTACTGACATTTTTTATTTGCAGCATTTAGAGTACAAAACTGTTGTGCTTATAGTAAAAAATAAATGTGTTGCACATTTGCTGTTCCTTTAAGGGCAAATGTTAAATATGGAACTGTGACATTGATTCCCTCCATCGATTCTCTTGGGCTGCCGCCTTCTTTTCCTCTTCCTCCCTCTCTTCCTCACCTCACCCTCCCTTCTTTAGCTTTAAAAATGAAAGAATAGGACTTCCTCAGAATGCAGTTTTGCAAAATTTAACTAAACACTATGTGAAGAACTTTTATATCTATTATCACATAAACCATACCAATAAACCAAAAATCTAAGAATAGGTTACACACTGAAAACACTGGATTCAATGAGTAGAGTTGCTAGCCATACTCATGCTTTGGTATTGTATTGTCTTTTTTTCGAAATTATTTATTTATTTATTTTTGTTGAGACGAGATCTCACTATGTTGCTCTGGCTGGTCTCAAACTTCTGGGCTCAAGCCATCATCCTGCCTTGGATTTCCAAAGTGCTAAGATTACAGGCATGAGTGATAGGATGACCTTGCTAGTAATTGACTAGCAAGGGGAAAATAAATTATTTTACCTGCAGTCTCTAAGTAATGACATGTATCTCAACTCACTGACTCTAAGAACTGATGGCAGGGACATTAACCCTAAACTCGCTGTTCTTGAGATTAACTACCTGTCTTTTAAGATTCTTTATAGCTCGCTGAGAGTGTTTACACAGCAATTAAAAGGAGCTGAGCCGACAAAAGAAAAGTGTAAATTCTCCTTTACATTTGCCAGACCAGTTTTTCTATATTTCAGAGATAAGCAAGTCTCCAGGACCAGGAAAAAGAAGGAAAAGCGGCCAGCAGCTGCAGCTATCTTCTGTTATCGGTCTACAGCCAAGGAAAAAGGGAGAAAGCCAAAGCAGCAATTTCACTGTTGTCTCCTGCTAACTGGGCTACAGTCATAAATTTCCCTCTATCCCTCCTCGGACTTTGCCTAATAAAGAGTCAGAGCCGTTTGGCCTCAGAGCCAACACTCCTTTGTTCCTTCCGTGTGTTGAGCTCTTTCTTATTAGGAGAAAATAAAATAAAACTTTGTACATCTTTCTATCTTAATCTCTGTGTGAGAAATCTTTCTCCATCCTCACTGTGAGCACCTAGTGAGTTCACCACCCTTACATGAGCCACCACACCCAGCCTTGTATTGCTTTTTTAAAAAATTAATAGACCAGGCATAGTGGCTCAAGCCTGTAATCCTAGCATTCTAGGAGGCTGAGGCAGGAGGATTGCTTGAGGTCAGGAGTTCAAGACCATCTCTGAACAAGAGCGAAACCCCGTCTCTACAAAAAATAGAAAAATTAGCCAAGCGTGGTGGTACATGCCTATAGTCCCAGCTACTCGGGAGGCTGAGACAGGAGGATCACTTGAACCCTGGTGTTTGAGATTGCAGTGACCTGTGACACCACTGTACTCTAGCCAGGGTGATAGGGCTAGACTCTATCTCAAAATAAATAAATAATAATAAAAATTAATACTTTTTCTTAAGACACGGTCTCACTCTGTTGCTCAGGCTAGAGTACAGGGGGTCACTGCAACCTCAAACCACTGGGCTCAAGCGATCCTCCTGCCTCAGCCTCCCGAGTAGCTGGGACTATAGGCTCATGTACCACCACACCCGCCTAATTTTTTTTTCTATGTTTTGTATAGACGGAGTCTTGCTATGTTGGCCAGGCTGGTCTCAAACTCCTGGCCTAAAGTGATCCTCCAGATCCTCCTGCCTCAGCCTCACAAAGTGCTAGGATTACAGATATGAGCCACCATACCTGGCTAACTATTTTTAAGAGAAGTTTTAAGTTTACAGAAAAATTGAGCAGAAAGTACAGAGAGTTCCCATATATTCCTCCCCCTGCCCCCAGTTTCCCCTTTTGTTAACATTCTGCTTTGGTGTGGAACATTTGTTATAATTGATGAACCAGTATTGATATAATTAACTGTATGGTTTCCATTAGGGTTCATTCTTAGTGTTGTGCTTTCTATGGGTTTTGCCAAATGCATAATGTCATGTACCCACCATTACAGTATCATACGGAATAGTTTCACTGCCTTAAAAATCCGCTGTGCTCCAAGTATTTATCCTTCCTCCCCTGCCTCTCCCCACTTCCCCACCAAACTCCTGAAAACTACTGATAGTTTTATTGTCTCTACAGTTGTACCTTTTCTGGAACATGTAGTTGCAATCAATCAGACTGGCTTCTTCCATTTAGCAATATGCATGTAACATTCCTCTGTGTCTTTTTGTGGCTTGATAGCTCATTTCTTTTTAGTGCAGAATAATATCCATTGTATGGATATACAACAGTTTATTCACTTATTGAAGAACATCTAGTTTGCTTCCAAGTTTTGGCAATTATGAATAAAGCTATTGTAAACATTTGTGTGCTGGTTTTTGTGTAGATATGTTTTAACCTTACTTGGTATTTACCTCCCTTGGGTAAATACCTAGAGGTATGATTACTAGATCATATGGCAAGACTATGTTTAGCTTAGTAAGAAGCTGCCAAACTGTCTTCCAGTGTGGCTGAACTATTTTGCATTCCCACCAGCAATGAAGGAGAGTTCCTGTTGCTCCACATCCTTGTCAACGTTATGGATTTTGACTATTCTAATAGGTGTGTAGTGGTATCTTGTTTTAATTTACAATTTGTGAATTACATATGATGTTGAGCATCTTTTCATAGGCTTATTTGCCATCTGTATATCTTCTTTTGCTCACTTTTTAATTGGATCTTTTCTTTCTTTTTTTCTTTTTTGACAGGGTCTGGTTCTGTCACCTGGGCTAGAGTGCAGTGGCATCATCATAGCTCACTGCAACCTCAAACTTCTGGGCTCAAGCGATCCTCCTGCCTCAGCCTCCTGAGTAGTTGTGACTGCAGGCGGGCACCACCAAGCCTGGCTAATTTTTCTATTTTTTGTAGAAATGGGGTCTCACTCTTGGCTCAGGCTGGTCTTGAACTCTTGGCCTCAAGCAATCCTCCTGCTTGGCCTCCCAAAGTGCTAGGATTACAGGCATGAGCCACTGCTCCTGGCCATAGATTGCTTGTTTTCTTATTGTTGACTTGTAAGAGTTCTTTGTATTTTGTGGATACGACTCTTTTATCATATATGTATTTTGCAAATATTCCCTTCCAGTTTGTGGCTTGTCTTTTTGTTCTCTTAGTGATGTCTTTTGTAGGACAGAAGTTTTTAATCCTAATGGAGTCCAAGTTATCAATTTTACTTTCCTGGATTATGCTGTTCATGTTGTTCCTAAAAACTCATTGACAAACGCTGGGTCACCCAGGTTTTATCCTATGCTATCTTCTCGAACTTTTATGGTTTTGCATTTTTATTTAGGTCTCTGATCCATTTTGAGTTAATTTTTTTGTGAAAGGAATAAGATTAACCTTTTTTTTTTTTTTTGGCATGTAGATGTCCAGGTTTTGCAGCACTATTTGTTGAAAGACTATTATTTCTCCATTGGATTGCCTTCTCTCCTTTATCAAAAATCAGTTCAGCGGCGGTGTGGTGGCTCACACCTATAATCCTAGCACTCTGGGAGGCCAAGGTGGGAGGATCGCTTGAGCTCAGAAGTTTGAGATCAGCCTGAATAACATAGCGAGACCCTGTCTCTACAAAAAATAGAAATATTAGCTGGGCGTCGTGGCGCGTGCCTGTAGTCCCAGCTACAGGGGAGGCTGAGGCAGGAGGATCACTTGAGCCCAGGGAGTTTGAGGTTGCAGTGAGCTATGATGATGCCACTGCACTCTACCTAGGGTGACAGAGTGAGAGTCTGTGTCAAAAAAAAAAAATCAGTTAGCCGTATTTGCGTGGATCTATTTCTGAGCTCTCTATTATGTTTCATTGATCTGTTTGTCTATTCTTTCACCAATACCACCAATCCCACTTAGTTGTGGTGTATAACTTTTTGTATATATTGTTGGATTTGATCTGCTAATATTTTATTAAGGATTTTTATATCTATGTTCATGAGAGATATTCATCTGTAGTTTTCCTTTGTTGTAATGTATTTGTCTGATTTTGGTATTTGGATAATTCTGACCTCATAGAATGAGTTAGAAAGTATTCCCTCTGCTTCTATTTTCTAATACAAATTGTAGAGGATTGGTATCATTTCTTCCTTAAATGTTTGATAGAATTCCCTAGTGAAACTATCTGGGCTTGGTGCTTTCTGTTTTGGAAGGTTAGTAATTATTGATTCAATCTTAAAAAGACATATAGACCTATTCATTTTTTTCTTAACTTTTTTCTTTTTTTCTTTTTTGTTTTCTCACATCTCTCACTTTAAATCAAAAGCTACATATAGACCTATTTGGATTGTCTGTTTCTCCTTGTGTGAGTTTTAGTAGATTGTGTCATTCACGGAATTGGTCCATTGCATCTAAGTTGTCAAATTTGTGGCCATAGAATTGTTCATATCATTCCTTTATTTTGATGTCTATGGGATCAGTAGTAATGACCCCTCTTATTTCCAATATTAAAAATTTGTGTCTTTCTCTCTTTCTTGATTACCCTGGCTGTATATTTATCAATTATATTGATCTTTTCAAAGAATCAACTTTTGGTTTTATTGATTTTCTCTATTGTTTTTCTGTTTTCTATTTCCTTGATTTTTTCTGTGGTTTTTATTATATCTTTTCATCTACTTACTTTGGATTTAATTTGCTCTTCTTTCTCTAGTTTCTTAAGGTGGAAGCTTAGATCATTAATTTTAGATATTTTTTCTTTTCTAATATATGCATTAAATACTATTAATATCCCTCTATACATTGCTTTCCTCACAATTTTTTATGAGTTTTATTTTCATTTTCTTATAGTTCAAAATGTTTTTCAAATTCTCTTGAGATTTCTTCTTTGTTCTATGTCATATTTAGAAATGTGTCTTATGGTCCAAAATGTGGTCTATCTTGGCGAATGTTCCATGTGAGCTTGAGAAGAATGTGTATTCTGCTGTCATTCTAGAAATGTCAATTAGATTTAGTTTATTGATGATGCTGTTAGTTCAAGTATGTCCGTATTGATTTTCTGCCTGCTGGATTTGTCAATTACCGATAGAAGTGTATTGAAGTCTCCAAGTACAATAGTGGATTTATATAATTCTCCTTGCAGTTCTGTCAGTTTTTGCCTCATGTATTTTGATACTCTGTTGTTAGGCACATACACTTTAAGGATTCACCTCTGGAGAATTGACTCCTTTATCATTATGTAATGTCCCTCTTTATCCTTGATAAGTTTCCTTCCTTGAAACTCTGTTTTGTCTGAAATTAATATATTAATAGCTACTTCAGCCTTCTTTTGATTAGTGTTAGCATGGCACAATCTTTCTCCATCCCTTTACTTTTATTTTTTCTTTGAGACAGGGTCGTCCTCTGTCACCCAGGCTAGAGTACTGTAGTGTCATCATAGATGACTGCAACCTCAAACTCCCTGGGCTCAAGCGATCCTCCTGCCTCAGCCTCCCGAGTAGCTGGGACTACAGGCATGCGCCACTGCACCCGGCTAATTTTTTTTTTCTATTTTTATTAGAGACGGGGTCTCACTCTTGCTCAGGCTGGTCTTGAACTCCTGAGCTCAAGAGATCTCCCGTCTCCACCTCCCAGAGTGCTAAGACTACAGGCGTGAGCCACCGTACCCTGCCAGTGTAGTTATTTTAAATTTCCAATCTAACTATTCTAAAATTTGTACCATATTTGAGTTTGGATTCCAATGCTTGCTTTGTGTCTTTCAGAATACGTTTTTTGACTTTTAGCATCCCTTACACTTTTTTGTTGAAAACCATACATGATATACTGGGTAAAAAGAAGTCAAGTAGATAGTTCTTTTTTTTTTTTTTTTTTTTGCCCTGGCTAGAGTGCCGAGGCAATCAGCCTAGCTCACAGCAACCTCAAACTCCTGGGCTCAAGCGATCCTCCTGCCTCAGCCTCCAGAGTAGCTGGGACTACAGGCACGCGCCACCATGCCTGGCTAATTTTTTCTATATATATATATTTTTAGTTGTCCAGATAATTTCTTTCTACTTTTAGTAGAGACAGGGTCTCGCTCAGGCTGGTCTCGAACTCCTGACCTTGAGCGATCCACCCGCCTCGGCCTCCCAGAGTGCTAGGATTACAGGCGTGAGCCACCGCGCCCAGCCTAGATAGTTCTTTAGTGTGAGTTTTTATGGTTATCAGGCTAGGAATTAGGCTATTTACTCTTTGTTGTAGCTTTGGGTGTCAGAAGCTAAAATTTCTTCTAGCGTCCTGTCTTTGTCTCCCTTGCTGTCTTTGAGTTTTTCTAGAGTCTCCTTCTTAAATAGGATCTGAGGCTTGCAGTCCTTTCAGCTGTAATTCAGCCATAATCCACTTTCATTGTGCAGGAGTCCTACTGAGGTGGTGGTAAGGTTGGAAGGAGGGGAAGCATTCTCTAGTCCTATGATTAGATCTCAGTCTTTTAGTGGACTTGTGTCCCTGGGCTGTGACCTTTGCAAATGCTTCTCTGCTTCCCTACCCCTCCGCTTAGGTTAGCCAGGAACGCTAGATGGGGCTGGAATTGAGTATTTCCCTTCCCTCTGGTTGGTTAGGCTTCAGTGAAACCCAAGTTGGTTAGGCTCTGGTAAAATAGTTTCCCTCCAGGGTAGTCATTGGTTAAGGAAAACAGAGAGCTCTGGGCATATTTCCAAATAGTTACTTTTCCCCACCCCCTGCTGGAAGCAAGAGGGGATTCCCACCCCTCCTCCCTTCACAGTGACAACTTGATAGGTCTTTGGAGATAAAACTCATGAAACTATGGAGTCCCCTTAAGGCTGGCCACCCGCCCACCTCCAGCCCCGGGAGTTTTAACTCACTAGATAGTCCATGCTGAACTTCTAGAAATTCATCAATTACAGTTTAAAGTGTTCCTACTTGTACTGGCTCCACCTGCAGGTTTCTGCTGATGGGCTTCTGCTCCAGGTAAACTGTAATTATCTGTATCTGCCTGTCTGTCTCTACTTTTCAGGGCAGTGATTTGCTCTGTGACCTCAATTTTCTGGTGGATCTAAGAAGAATTGCTGTTTTTAGTTCAGCATTTTTCTTGTTGTGAGGATGGGAATGATGACTTCTCAGCTCTTTACATTTTGGACTGGAAACCAGAAGTCCCGGTCTTGCTTTATAAAGTGTGAGAGTTCTAGATTTCCATGATATTGTATGCTCATACACTGCTTTACACAGAGAAAAGGACATTGTGTTTTCTTTGAAAAATAACAGCTTAATCCTATCCACTGTTAACTCTTTTTTTTAACAACCGCTTTTCATTTTTTTCTTATTGTTTTGTATGCATCTTATATGTTACATGTCACCTTAAATTCTAAGACAGAGAATAAATGGATGAATGAATGAATGGATAACAAAGAACAGTTTAAAGCAGTGAAAAGGGAATTAATTTAATTGGTCCAGGTATAAGAACAAATGAGAAATACTTGGTCCATACCTAATGGTGAGCCACCAAGCCAGGCCATGCCTAATGGTTTAATCTGATTAATTTTTATCCAGAAATATTGCAGGGTGATATATTAAAGTAAATCCTTAATTCACCAGAATGCCCAAGATATGTGGTTACTTTGGTTAATCAATGTTATGATGACCTGAGGATGAACATACAACCTATATTTTTGTTAATTTCCATCTTTTCCATTGAAAAGAAATGTAAAAACAGGCATTGATACATTTTCCTCTCAAAGTCAAAGTGTTTATTGAACTGAATTGAGTGTTTGATTCAATGAATTCCATTGGAGCCACTTGTCAGCTGTGTGATCTTGGGCATGTTATTTAACCTCTCTCTGTGTTAGTTTCCCTATCTGCAAAATAGCAATAATGGTAACTTATGCATATTGCTTACTTAGCACAGCATTTGGTACACAGTAAGCCCTCAGAACATTTTAACTGTAATTATTACCATATTCATTCTTGTTACAGATAAAGTACCACCTAGCTGTATTAGGGGAAAAAATGTAGAAGACCCCATGGGAAACTTCAGGTACTTACTGTGCAGGTAAGGGACGTAAGAATTACATCACAAAACAATTAAGTTTTAGGCAGGGCATGGTGGCTCACACCTGTAATCCTAGTACTTTGGGAGGCTGAGGTGGGAAGATCCATTGACGCCAGGAGTTTGAGACAAAACAGTTAAGTTTTAGTGAAAGGCTGTTGGTTGTGAATTTTCTTGCCAAATGAGTGATCCACATTTCAGGGAGGGGAGACACCAGCTGGGACAGGCTAGGTTGAAAAGGGAAGGGAAAGGAATGGGGTGGAATGAGAGGAGGAGGAAAGGGCAAGAGGGAAACAGGCAAGACCTGAATGAATTGGCTAGATGAGGAAGGGGAGACAGGAACAGAATAAGCAAAGGTGTAGGATCAGGAACAAACATGGCATGTTCTGGGGATCCTCTGTGAGGTTTTAGTGCTTCAGAGTCATCATTCCAGAGATGAAATTTCATTGCCAGGGGACAGTAGCTGGAAAAGACATTGGCAATTTGATAGAATGTGTGCTGACTCCTCGGACTTTCTCTAAATGGTTAAACAAACCATTATATGACTCAGTAGAAACAGCAGTACTATGGTCTGAATGTTTGTGTCCCCCCAAAATTCATATGTTGAAACCTAATCCTCAATGCAATAGTATTTAGAGGTGGGGCATTTGGGAAGTGAATAGGTCATGAGCACTCTGCCCTCAGGAATGGGATCAGTGCACTTATAAAAGAGGCCCAAGGGAGCTTGTTCACCCCTTCCGCCATGTGAAGACACACAGAAGGAACTATCTATGAGGAACAGGTCCTCACCATACACTGAATCTGCTAGTGCCTTGATCTTGGACTTCCCAGCTTCTAGAACTGTGAGCAATAAATTTCTGTTGTTTATAAATTACCTAGTCTAAGGTATTTTGTTTTAGTAGCCTGAACAGACCAAGAGAAGCAGTAAGAATAAAAAAGGTTAAGATTCAACAACAGGAAAAAAAAAGACTTTTTCCTGGCAATATGCCTTTTCCTGCAATAAGTATGCAATCCTATAAATCAAAATTCCTTCCTACCAGGCGTGGTGGCTCACGCCTATAATCTTAGCACTCTGGGAGGCTGAGGCGGGAGGATTGTTTGAGCTCAGGAGTTCGAGACCAGCCTGAGCAAGAATGAGACCCCGTCTCTACTAAAAATAGAAAGAAATTAGCTGGACAACTAAAAATATATAGAAAAAATTAGCCAGGCATGGTGGCGCATGCCTGTAGTCCCAGCTACTTGGGAGGCTGAGGCAGGAGGATTGCTTGAGCCCAGGAGTTTGAGGTTGCTGTGAGCTAGGATGACGCCTCAGCACTCTAGCCCGGGCAACAGAGTGAGACTCTGTAAAAAAAAAAAAAAAAAAAAACCTTCCTAGTGTGATTCTATTTAATTGAGATACTGATATACAATATTACAAGACTACCATTGGTAAGGGAGAACAAGCTATGCTTGTGCAAAGGGACTTAAAATGTCAAGGGAGTATTAATAGAGTTATTCAAAACACCATTTGTCTGTTGCCTGTGGATTAAGGTCTTCTCATGGTTGTCAGGGGAAGGAATGATGGGAAAGGACCAGAGTAAGGTGAATGGATCTTGATTTCTGGCCTTGGCTTTGGTTGCTACTCTTGGACAACCACCTCATGACTATGGGTTCTCTTTCCTCATCTCTTCACATCCCTATCACCACCAGGCTCCAGGCTGGTGGTCAGCCTTCTTGCTTCTTGTTTGGAATTAATGGACTGAACACTTTTTTAAGCTGAGGGTTAAATGGAGTTTTGAGACTATAGAATGCACTCACCTAGTGGAAGGACAGATTTGGCCATGGAGACCTCAAAAGTCTAAGTCTGTCTGCTAAATAAATAGCAGAAGAACCAATTTAACATCTTTCAATATTTTTGACTCCCTGTTGGAGTTGAAGTTTTCTTTGTTTGTTTGTTTGTTTGTTTGTTTTTTGGAGTTGAGGTTTTGATGCGGTAAGTGGGCCCATAGAATTCACTGGACATTCTTGGAAATTTCTTCTGATTAAAATGAAGAAATAGGAACATCCTGGATGCTTCTTGGGGTGCTGGGCTTGGGGACCTGGGCCAGGGCCAATCACTTTGTGAGATGCTCCCTGCCAGTCCTGATTTTCCCTCCTTCCTAACGAGTATTTTATTTTGTTAACACCTCTTAAGGTGATCAGTTGAGTTAAAAGGAGAGTAGGTGAGAGAGAAAAAGAGAAAAGACAGCCCTACTGCTTGACCTTGTGATGGGGGCTATGGAAGGAGATGTCAGAAATTTGTTTGCATATGAACATGAATTCTGTTTTTCCTTCTTGTTATAAAGCCCAGCTGACCAGAGCAATCATCTTGAGCCCCACTGGCTAACACTCAGAGGAAGTACCCCGTGGCTAGCACCCCCTCACCACACAGCTCCCTAAACCTCAACATCTCCGGGCCCAGCCATTGCCTTGGATTTCTTTCTTCCTTAGTTGTCCCCAACCTCCTTTTCCACTGCTGCTTTAAAAACATCTTTTGTTTCATCCTTTGTTTTCCTTGTTCAAGGGGAAAATGGACAGAGATTATTCCTTGCCTCCATTTTTTTTCCTAAACCCAAATTCTTGGGCCTGGAATAGGAGAAAGTCATGCTCCAAATCTGCAGGTCTTATAGTGGCCCAAATTTTATCTGGGGACTGTGCTTTGAATGGGTCTAGGCATATCAATTATGGTGCCCATGCCCGAATGCCACCACTTCAATATCTTGTGTTCCTTGATTGTGAAAGCAAGAGTGTGTGTGAGAGGTATCTTTTGTATTCCTAGAGTCTAAAACATTGGCATGTAAATGTTGGGAATTCAGGCATTCACCGAAAGATCTACCCTTTGCATGGGAGGGATACAGCCTGTTAGTGTGCAGTTGAAAATAAAATTTCCTTTATATCATTGCACCCAGGGTCCCTGCCCCATAGTTCTGTGCTGATACCTGAGAAGGAGCAAGTATGACATTGATTGAGGCAAAGCATAAATTACTGAAGTGAATACTAATTGTATAATGACAGTTTCTAAGCTGTTAGCCTGTTTTCCCATTAATTCAGCACAAGCACAGAGCTGGCTTTTGCTCATGGGTTGTACTGCCAGTTGGCAGACTTGGCTTTGCAGAGAGATTGGGGAAAATGAGGGCTGTTGTAGAGGAAGCACACTCAATATTTTGTGAGGAGGGTACAAATTGCATCACCTCTCAAGTCCTAAAAGTGTGGAAACCAGGATACCGAATACCTTCGAGGGAGGTTGCTTACTTTTCCTAGAGGTGTAATGACCCAGTGCTGAGGTTTGAGTGGGAACCTTGAGTCTTTAGCCCTTTGAAGGAGACCTCTGTGCAGGATGGAGGTGGTCAGTGCTGAGAAGCTGAACCTGGGCTGGTGTGCACTGCCCATAGGGTCCAGGGCCCAAGGGAAGGCCTGGTCACTAAGAGAATGGTCTTCTCTGGGTTGAACTCTCTGTGTTTTCTTGGGTACGCCACTCTACTGCTCTGGGCTTGTACCCTAAATCTATACCATGAAGGGACAATGATTCACTCTTCTTGGGACACCCTACTGCCTTGGCCTAATGGGACGAAGTAAAAAGAAAGTCTCAAATGAATCCCAAAATAAAAGTGATGTCATGCAACATTCTTAGGATGAGGGGTATGTAGTGAGGGTTATATTATCATAGCATTGTAGCAACTGACTCCAACTGACTCCAGAGGGTGTCCACTGAAAGGTTTCTTTTTAGAGACAGTCTCGCTATGTTGCACAGGCTGGCCTCGAACTTCTGGGGTCAAGTGATCCTCCCACCTCAGCCTCTAGAGTAGCTGGGACTACAAGGTGTGTGCCACTGCCCCTGGCTTTTCAAAGTTTTTAAAACTCCAGTCCATGTCCTGGGCTACAGGAAGTCAAATGAGACCTAGTTGGGCTTAACAATCAAGAAGTCCAGTAAAGGGTTCTATTTAAGCCCCATTATTTCACGTCTAGGATTCCAACATTTCTTAGAGGAGTTACCTCAGAACCAAATGAGTGCATGGTAAAATAGTACAACCATATGTGTGCTCAGAGTGTGTGCAATTGCAATCATAACACCCCATGATTAGAATTCAGGCAAATGTATTTTTGTCCTTTCCAAAACAACTCATAATGAACTCCATTCCCCTACTTCATATGCGTTTATAGTAAATCTTCTCTTTATTTAAAAAGTCAATTTTCACACCTGTCTTGAAAGAGACCTGTGTTTCTTTGATGTGAAATAACTCTAGCAACCTTAGAAAGCAAAACCCAGAATTTTTAGATTACTATAAAATGCTGAAGCTACTGGACTCCTCCCGAGATTGTGTTTATAACTTTTCAGCCAAAACTAACAACTATACAGACCATCTATCTTGGATCAACTTATTTGCTGGTAGTCAGTGTTAAAAGATTTTTGTTATAAATCATTTTTTCCTTATATTAGAATAATTAATTTCTGATCTTTGCCTTTGAAATATTTAAAGTACATCTTAAGACAAATGCTTTTTTGTGGGATTAATTTTATTGTTAGAAGACCTTTCTTTTAAAACTTAAACTGAGTGGAAATTATTCTCTACAGTAACATTTTGAATGTTTCCTCTGCCTCATGCCTTAATTCTTCTGGAACTTGGAAGAATTAGAGATGCATGAAAAATAGTATGTATGTCTTTTGAAGACCCCGTCAGTTTAGGGAAAGGGTATTCACTATTCTTTTCCCAGGCAGTCTGAGCATGAAAAAAGAATGTTGTTAGTGTGTGTCAAATTGGATATTAATGTTAACTGAAAGATTTGTGGGGAATATTTGTCTGGCTTTCAGTCTCAGTGTGGCAAAACCATGTGCTCAACAGTGACCAGAGACTAGAAGGGGTCAGAACTCAGTCTGATAGTGTCTTGTGGCTTTTATTTGTATAGATCCTGTAGTTCTGTTTTTTTTTTTTTTTGAGACAGAGTCTCACTGTGTTGCCCGGGCTAGAGTGCCGTGGCGTCAGCCTAGCTCACAGCAACCTCAAACTCCTGGGCTCAAGCGATCCTCCTGCCTCAGCCTCTCGAGTAGCTGGGACTACAGGCATGCGCCACCATGCCTGGCTAATTTTTTCTATATATTTTTAGTTGTCCGATTAATTTCTTTCTATTTTTAGTAGAGACGGGGTCTCGCTCTTGCTCAGGCTGGTTTCGAATTCCTGAGCTCAAACAATCCGCCCGCCTCGGCCTCCCAGAGAGCTAGGATTACAGGCGTGAGCCACCGCGCCCGGCCTGTAGTTCTATTTTGAAGGTACTTAAAGCATTGAAGAAGCTGATGTTTGAAAAGAACAGGTATCAACGTTGGGAGTGGTTTCACAATCATCTGATAAGGATGGCAGTGGGCATGCACAGGTGTATTACTGGATGTTACTCACTTCCACCAGGGGCTGTGGCCTCTGGGTAGCAATAACCTCCTCTCTGCACAGAAGTCCCGAGTTACATGCAACTGCTTTGCCGAAGTTTAATACCCACAGTTGTGAAGGTCAGAAAGAAAACAGGAGAGGAGTGAAAATAGTGGACAGTACAGCAAAACACACATGCTTTCCCAAGAAATCAGAGCCTCTATTTAAATGCTGGCAACATACAAGTGCTATGAAACTGGTCTTTGGATTAACCCCTATGAGAGGAAATTCTGATGTAACCATGGCACCTTATCTTAGCGATCACTTCATAGTGCAACCTTGGTGCTCACAATTAATCACTTATTTATTTATTTGTTTGTTTGTTTATTTAAGAAACAGGATCTCAGTCTGTCACCCAGGCTGCAGTGCAGTGGCATGATCGTAGCTCACTGTAACCTTGAACTCCTGAGCTCAAGTGATCTTTCTGTCAGCTTCCCGAGTAGCTGGGAATACAGGCACACGCCATCATGCCAGCTAATTTTTAAAGTTTTTGTAGAGACAGGGTCTTGCTATGTTGCCCAGGCCGATCTCAAACTTCTGGCCTCCTGCCTCCGCCTGAGAGTGCTGGGATTATAGGTGTGAGCCACCACACCCGGCCATGATTAACCACTTTTAACAGCAAACTACCTTAAAGAAGCCTTGAATTGCTAGAGATTGCTCAAAAACAAAGGTTGTACTGAGAAGAACTTAATGCTTTTGAAAAAGTGGGCCTGGCCTGCTTAGTCACCCCCATTTTTGTTTCTGTTGTTTTCTACTCTGGCAGTTTCACACAAAGAAGACAGCACGAACAAATAATCACCTCTTTCTAGTGACCGATTAGTCTGGATCACTGCTCAGGGGACCATCTCCTTGTTGCTTCAAGTGGTACTAAACCAAAAAATTCCCTTTTCATGTTTAGTTAGCAGGAATTGGGGTTCTCTTGAGGATGAGGAAAGCAACAAAATACATTTGAAGGTGTGATTGTTTTGAGTTGGAGAAGGTACAATAGGCTCCCCTAGCCTGGGGATGGGGGAGAAGAGGAGAAGAGCCTCTCTCTGTCTTTGATGGATTCTCCTCTTACGTTTCTTTTGAAGCAGAAGGACCTTTGGGCCAAAATGGCTTCTAGTCCCCTATGTCCTCCACAAAAAGGGATGGCAGGGAACAGAATTCCCATAAAACCCTGTGAGTAGCCTCTTAGGAAGTTTCTCTTAGAGTTCTGGGACTGAATGTTCATATTAGCACGGATGGGGCTCTGTTCTGCCTGGAAACACAGTTCTCTCATCCCACCCTGTCTTGCACATGTATGTGGTCCCAAAGGGTGAGGGTGACCATGGAGTGATGGACAGCATGGGGATAAAAAGTGTGGGTCAGTGTAAACACCCTATGGATACTTGGAAAACTTTTGTGATTTGCACAGGCCTATTGAGGGTGATTCCGGGATGTCACCTCAAGAGGCCTCCTTTCCATTCATTTTGAATGTCATTCCCTTAGAAATTCCCATCCATATACTGTTAAGCCCATTTCAGGCACAAAACCAAACATAGAGAATTCACCTCTTTATTGAAAAATACAACAACGTGCCCCACCAGAAAAATAATGTACTTTGTTAGTTTATTCAATTCATCTAACAGGCATTTGGTGAACTGCTTTTGATGTTGCGCCATGCACAATTAGAATCTGGAAGAAAAACCCTTTGGAAAAATTGACATAAAGGCCCAATCTTAGAAAAGGGGGACTACAAAACCACTGCTGATCATAGGGGCCCATTCCAGGCCAACCAAGGCCAGGCCAAAGGAAGGCAAGGGCAGAGGAGGCATGGGCGATATAGGTGGCCCGGGCACAGTGGCTCCAGAACAAGGATGGCATTATAGGACCCATCCAAGATTATGCCTTACTGGGTGTCCCAGGGTGCAGGGGGCGGCATATTTCTGAACCTTAATACCCTCTGACGTCTCCTCCACTTGACCCTCCTATTCTTAAACCAAACCTTAAAGTAGAGAAAAAAAGGGGTTGGTTTAGTATATCAAACAATTAATGTCATAAGAAAAAAAACCCAAAACATGCACCTCTTTTTGCCATTGAGATTTTAAACTCCACTGGGAGAAGCTATTTTCTTATTGGTAAAATATCTTAGGAAAGTTAATGCTGCACCCCCTTCCCTTCAGTTCAGTTTTGGACTAGGCTTATTGCTTTGTCTCTCTCTTCCTGTTTTTAATTTTCCTTAAGGGTTTTTTCTTTTTACCAGCTCTTGGATGCAAGTCTAGCTGACAAATTGTACTCGGTCCCTGCTGTTGATTGCGATGCCTGGTAACAGGATGGAGAAATGTTGGCACCCTGACAGTGGTCCATCGGGTGTCCAGCTGCCTCTGCTCCCTCCTCATTAGAGAGTGTCACCCTGGTTGTGGGGAAACTTGTGCAAGGTATAAGATGGGCCCCATTTAAAGTCATACTGAGGGGAACGGCTCCTCATTTGGAAAGCCCGTCTTCAGTGTGAAGTAACTAATCAATAGGAGCAGAGTAGATATTTAACCTGGTTTCCTCAAGGATATCTAAGGGGACATTTAGCCTCTGAAACCCCTTGAGAGTTATAAAGGGGTCTGACAAGGAGGGCTTGGTCATGGGGGCCCCAGAAAGTTTGTGGCTTGTCTAGCTGGGACAGGAGAGTTGCTGATGCCCTGGATACTGCCTTGATATTTTAGCTTGTAGAGTTAAGGAAACTTTAGCTAAACCGGGTCCAAATTCACTAAAATTCACCACCCCTAGATCTGCAGCTCCTTTTCGTCACTGTACTCACACACGCACTGAGGAACAAAGCTAATAAACCCATCCTGGATTTTGCTTTTGAAAAATACTCTCTTAATACAACTTATGATTTTCTATGGTCTCAAATAGTAATCTTTTGAGCCCATGACCTACAAATTAGTCACCACTGCCTGAGCAAATGAAAAAGTATTTCAAATTAACACAAGTAAGAATCTGGTCTGAACTGAGAGCCTCCACCCATTACCTAACAAATTTCACAAAACCCACCTCTTCAAAATAGTACCACCAAAAAAACAAACAAACAAACAAAAAAAAACAAAAACAAAGAAAGAAAGAAAAAATCCTTAGATTTTTGTCAGAGATTCCTCAAGAGAATGTTCACTCATCAAATTCAATTTGTGCCATATCTTCAAGTAATATATTTGAGTGTATGCAATTCTTATTTAACCTTTTCACCCTTCTTAGGTCAGTGGAACTTTATTCAAAATTGTTCTTGTTTGTCTCAATTTTTAGACAAATTCCCAGTTTGTAACCCCCCCCCATAAAGTGAGTGTATTAGCAATATTTTCAGGCTAACACATGAAAATATTCCAGAAAGTTAAAATTTAGGGCTGCTACTTTCTACACAGCTTTGCCACAGACTAAAAAAACAAAAACAAGAACAAAACAGCAGAAGAACCAGGCACTTGGACTTTTAAACTATCTCCTCCCATCACTCTCAGTGTAACTAAACATACATTGATTACACCTATAAGTGTGTTCTACGTGTATGAATTATTTATTTCCTTATCCCAATGCTCGAATATTTATAAGTTCACTCATTTAGCTAAATGCCTGGCTTAAATATTTTCAGTAATTGAATACACTTGAAACCTCTTGTAAGCCAGCTCCTTGGTGCATTATTTTGCATACTTCCCAGGTCAAACTGAGCCCCAGCAGACTCCACACAGAAATATTCCTTAAACCTTTTCTCTCCCTGTAATGAAGAATCCCAGGATCATAGGAGAAAACCCTAAACTAGTGCAAGTTTGCAGTACAACAAATTCATGATAATAGACCTTAAATAAATCAATACTCAAATTGCAAAAAAAAAAAAAAAGAAATATTCCTTAAAGAATACCATTGTTAGATGCAGTTGAACTTTATTTATATTTAATCTTGTACAGAGAATAGCAGTAAGTAGCGGTTTGGTTCTTTTTCTTTTTATATTTCCACTAGAAAATCATATTCCCCCTGGTAATGGGAAATATCCCATAAGCTGGGGTCTACTTATCCCATTTTCACCCCCAAAACTTCAAAGCTCATTTGCCAAACATGGAAAAGGCAACAAAACACACCAACTTGAGAACGTCTAGGACACAGCTGGCCGATTCCTGAAGCAGATTTTAGAGTGGCTCTCCTGGCTTATTGCTTTTTTCAGGTTTACTGACTTGCTCGCTGGCTTCGATCACATCCATGCATATTTTGAGCTCCTTTCTGAGGGCAGAAAACCGCAAAAGTTCAGGATTTGGAGTTGTGGATGAAAAAAATACACGGAAGCGCATTTCATACTTGCTTTAAATTTTTTACCCTTCCAACCGCCCCAGCACATTTTTCTGTAGTACCTAGCTCCAGGCTTGCTTTAGGGACGGTTTTCCTTTGTGTGCAGAATTTAAGGGGGCGCTAAAAAACTCAGGATTCAAGATTAGTAATTTTTAATGCACTATTTAAAAAATCAAGACCAACGAAAAAAATCCATCATGACCAACTTATGAAAATTTTAAATAAAGGCAGGATCTGACCCTGTATGCGCCACTCTCCTAACCTTGATGTCAATCCTGATTCCGACAAAACGTTATTTACAAAAACAGGAGTGCGGCCCAAGGTTCCTGACTTTTTTCATTTGTATACTGCGTGGGGAAATACCTTGAGGCCCGTAGGCATTGCCCCCACTTCAGACCTCAAGGGCTGGCGGACTCCAGCGACCTTGAGCTCTCTACATAGCTTTTGATTCTGAAGGGGAGGGAAGGAGACGAGGAGGAGGGAGCCCAAAGCGTCCCGGGCGGAGCCCCGCGGTCCCGGAGAACCCGCGCCGCAAGAGCAAGCGGCTTACCGTACGAACACGTCGGGGTATTGAGCGCGCTGGAAAATGTTCTCCAGTTCCTGCAGTTGCAGCGGCTTGAAGGTTTTGAGGTAGAAGGGTTGCTGCCTGTCCTGGGGCTGCAGACCCTCGGCGGCCTCCTGGGCCGGCTCCTGGTCGCCGCCGCCGCCGCCGCCCTTCTGGGTCTCGTCGTCTAAGGGGTCTGGAGCTCCCGCGCCAACTTGCCTTTCTTCTCCCGCTGCTGCTCCCTCAGGGTCGGGCCCTATTTTCTCCTCGTCGTCTCCTCCCGCATCAGTCACCGAGGTCACTGTAGCCTTCGCATCTGGAAAGGGAGAAAACCAAAGAAAGAGAGAGATCAGGGCGTTCGAGCCCCGAGTACGCGGGCAGAGAGCGGCCAGGGGCGGCGACTTGAGGAGCGGCGGCCTGAGGGGCGGCGACCTGAGGAGCGGCGGCGGCGGCGGCCGCGCAAAAGCGTCGCGTCCGCTCGCCTCTCTGAGGGAAAGTTCGTTTCCTGGAGTTCGCTAAAGCACCTGTCCTGAGCCAGGCACTGACCATGCAGTTCTTCCTGGAGCTCATCGACTCCCAGGCTGCGGTAGCCGGTATCTTCGTGGCTGCCCCCAGGCGGAGAATGCATGCTCTTGAGTGCCGTCGACGACGCTGTCAGCTTCAGCGGTCTCTGCGCCCGGGTCTGCTCTGGGGTCGGGGGGTGGTGGGGGGTTATATAGCGCGCCTGCCTCAGGTTCGACGCCTGCGCGCTTCTGGTTAGACGACTGCTACTGCAGTAGCCTCCAGCTGTGGCGTGTGTGCTGGGTTGGACCTGCTGCGACGCGCACGCTGCCAGGGCGTGGCGGTACAGCAGCGGGGGTGCTTGTCGCAGGGGCGCTGGTAGCGGGCGTGCGTGTGTGGGGAACCCCAGCTAAATCCTGTAGTTTAGGTGACTGTTCCCAACTCGGGCGGGGTGACTGTCCTGAGGAAGAGGGCTGTGCGGGATTGCACAAGCCGATTTGGGGCAGGGAAAGAGGCGGAGGAGCGAGACTCACTCTAGCCGCCGGAGCCCTTGGAGAAAACGTTCGGAGAGCATCTCTCCGCCGGGCCCTCGATGCGCGCTAGCCGGCCTATGTGAGAGAGAGCGCGCGCGCGCGAGCGCTGGGGGACGCGCTGAAGGCAGCGCATCGTGTGGTGTGGGCTTTGAGCACCACTCTCCCCTCTGGGAAGTTGGTAATTCATGGATGGGACTTTCTGGTTTTGTCCTATTCGCACCCAAAGTCTGTGAATCTTACTGTTATGCAGATGAAATTATTAGGTAGGAGACAACATGCTAGGGTTTCGCGGCAACGTACTGAAAGCTGAGCGCGCAGTGCACTTCAGGGGGTTTGGGGAGCGGGAGCTTGGGACTGGGTTTGCCCAGCACTCTGGGTGCTGAGATGCGAGCTGCAAGAAACCGAACACCCCCCTTGCGAAAGCTCCAAGTACCGCACATCTGAGTACAAGCATAGAACCCTGCCCAGTGTTCGGTGCATCCGAGAATGGTTGCACTGCGTGTGGCCCTTCCGTTGGCTCTGGACGCGACTGTGGAGCATGTGACGTCTGCTCCACTCTGTTCCGCTACCGTGCCTCAGGCTGCAGGCACTCTACAGAAGCGCACGTGTTCCCGGTCTGGGCGGGAGTTGTGGACTTGGGTTAGTTCCCGCCTTCCCTTCCTCCTCGT
Organism: Propithecus coquereli; assembly: GCF_000956105.1. Classification (NCBI taxonomy): domain Eukaryota; kingdom Metazoa; phylum Chordata; class Mammalia; order Primates; family Indriidae; genus Propithecus; species Propithecus coquereli. The sequence goes on along the minus strand of NW_012154985.1, from coordinate 65,719 downwards.
CTTTCTTTTCCCGCCCTTCATCTACAACTATCTGAGGTCTTGTTCCGCACTGATAAATGTCAAATACAAAAGAGCCAGGGCAGATTGGGGGCTCTATGTTTCTCGCTTCAAGAAGCGTGCCTCCCTCGCGCGGGCGCGGAGCAGGGGCTTACCCCTGTAGTCAGAAGCACTCTAGGAGGCGGGAGGATCATTTGAGGTCAGGAGTTTGAGACCAGCCTGGGCAGGAGGGAGACCCCATCTCTATAAAAAAATAGAAAAAAATGAGCCTGGCGTCGTGGCGCGTGCCTGTAGTCCCAGCTACAGGGGAGGCTGAGGCAGGAGGATCACTTGGGCCCAGGAGTTTGGGGTTGCAGTGAGAGCTATGATGACGCCACTGCACTCTAGCCCCGGCGACACAGGGAGACCCAGTCTCAAAGAAAAAAAAATGAAATGTACCTCAGGACCAGTTAGTATCCTAATATTCAGAATAGCTCCTAATAATTGGCACTATCTCTGAGAATGTACATTATCTTATTTTTACCTTCATAACCACCATTGCCACCAGACCCATTTATTAATAATAAACTAAACTAAACCAGTTTCATAGGCCCCTAAAAGTACGGTGGACTCCACTCATTTTGTCCAGTGTGCCTAACAGATAAGCGTCTGCTGTCTTGTGTTCCCAGAGGGTGGGTAGGAAACCAGCTACAGGATTGTTGGCTGACAAACTCACTCTAAAAACGCTGTCAAGGAATTTCACCCCCACAGCCTCTCGCTTACATTAACCAAGACATCCCCTCCTCAGGCTGGCTCTTGCTGGGATCTGCAGGTCTCCCTCTCTTGTGGCTAGATACTCTGTGATGAATTTGGCCTGAGGTCATTTATTAAGTGAGAGACCTACAATGGTCTCTCAGTGTGCATTACCCTAGCTAGGACATCTGTCAAAATTTGAGTCGTGTGGCCTCTCACATCTGAGATTTCCATGATTTACTCCAGTGTTTTCTAAACTTCAATCATTACTGTGCCCCTTTTGGTGAATGTTGTCTATCTGGGCACCAGCCAAGATAGTAGTATTTACTTAAGATTTTTAGTTAAGTTGATTCATTTCTTGAAAACATTACATCTCTAATTGAGCCTCATCCAAGTAAAAGTAGGTTAGATGTCCCAAATTTATAAGGGCAGGGACCCTGGAGCCACATAGCTGGCATCTGCATCACCACTTTGCTTGTCGTTTACTAGGTAGTTAACCTGGTGAGTTGCTTTTTTGCCTTGAGCTTCAATTTTCTCATCTGTAAAATGGGGTAATAATAGTACCTACTTCATGGGGTTGTGAAGATTGAGATGACAATAACAGTAGCTTACACTTAGCTGGTTTTTACTGTGTTCCAAGCAATGATCCAAGTGATTTGCTTATGTTAACACATTTAATCCTCCAAACGCTATGGATATAAATGTGCTGTTATTGTCATTTTACAGGTGATGTTATTGAATCAAAGAGATGTTAAGTAACCTGTTCTAAGTCACCCACTTGGGAAATGTTCAGAGCTGGGATTTGAACCTGTCTTCTGAATACTATCCCTGACACAGAAAATGTGCTCAATTACATTTGCTATTATGCTGCATGCTATTATTGTTGCTCTTTTGTAATTAGTTAACTAGACATAACTAGAGATAAAAGTACCTTTCAGCTCAAAACTGTCTTTACTTGTTTGACTTTCAAGTTAGTGCTGTAGGTATCTAGTCATACCTTGGTCACTCGTAACCAAAGGATAAATGGTGATATAAAGAACAATAAGTTTAAACAAGGATGCTGGAGAAAAGTAATTGAATTTAGGAAGTTGAATAAACATTCTTCTCAACACTACATTCTTATCTATTATTGGAATAATGATTTAGTACTATAGATAACTGCCTGAACACGGGAAACTAATTGGTGATAACCAGAGAGGTAGATGAGTCTTTAGAGTGGAGAACACATTCTTCTCATAGCCAACTTCTTATTTCTTGTTAGCATAATGAGTTAGTTCTATATAACTAGGAGAACATAGGTAACTACTGAACTGGAGATAACTAGAAAAATTCAGAGAAGCCAGGGACCTGGAAAGCAATCCTCAACAAATCTAAATTCTCTTTCCTTAATAAACTGAGTTTGTATTATAGATATTTAATGGTATCTAGGTTGACAGAAAATTTGACTTAAGTAGAAATAATTAGGAAAAATATTTGAAGCTATTAAGTTGAAAATCATGGTTTACCACTCTAACTTCCTCTTTCTTCTTATAATAATGAGCTTATACTATAGATAGCTGGTGATAGCTACTTAATTAGGTAGCTAGAGGTAACTAAGGATAATTAGAACACATATTTGAAGTCGAAATTGATAAGTACAGTTTTATATTCTATATCTTATTCCTTGTTGGAATGTTGCCTTAGAATTATAGGTAAGTAATGATACCTTGAAAAACTAGATATCTAGGAATAACTGGAGATAACTAAAATGACTAACATAAACCAGGAAGCCCAGAAGCATTCTTCTCAATTCCGACATCATATTTCTTGTTGGCATAATGTGTTAATACAATACATAAATCATGGTACCTAGACAATAATAATCTATAGATAGCTTATGATAACCAGAATAATGAGTTGAATTCAGGAAGATGAAAACATATTCTCAATTCTACCTTATATGTTTTTGTTGGAATAAAGAGTTAATACTACAGAAAACTGGGTATCTAGGGAAACAGTTAACTAGAAATAAGTAGAGATAAATAGCAAAATACATAGGAGCCCAAAATCTGAAAAACGCATTTTTCTCAAATCTAAATTTTTTCTTTTTTTTCTCCTTCCTTTCTCTTCTCTTCTCTTCCCTTTTCTTCTCTTCTCTTTTCTTGTCTTCTCTATTTTTTCAGACAAGGTCTCACTGTGTCACCCCGGCTAGAGTGTAGAATGCAGTGGGGAGATCATAGCTCACTGCATCCTCCAACTCCTGGGCTCAAGCAATCCTCCTGCCTCAGCCTCCCAAGTAACTGGGACTGTAGGTGCACACCACCACATCCAGCTAATTTTTCTATTTTATTTTTGTAGAGATGGGGTCTCTATCTTGCTCTATCTAAATTCTTACTATAGTGGAATAATGAGTGGGTAGTGTGGTTAGCTAGTGTTATGTAGGTAATTAGTTAAATAAAGGTAACTCGAAATAACCAGAATGAATATTTGACACCAAGAAGTTAATAAAGACTTTATTCTCACTTCTAAATTTTATTTATTTTAAAAATAATGAGGTAGTAGTATTGATAAGTAGTGATTATTTATTTAATCAGAGGGAATTAGATATACTTAGAACAATAATTTGAAGCCAGGAAGCTAAATAAAACATTCTTCTTAATACTAAATTCAATTGTTGTTACAATCATGTATTAATGCTATAGACAAATATTGGTACCTAGGTTACCAGGTATAGCGAGAGATAATCAGGAAATCTGTTTGAATTCAGAAGTTAAAAAACTGTTCCTCACCACCCTAATCTTAATCTCGTGTTGAAATAAAGATTTAGAACTATGTATAATTAGTATTAATAGTAATAGGTTAGCTAGTTAACTACAGATAATTGATTGAGACTAGAATGTGGAACCATAATCTTAATATGAAATTCTTAATTTTGATTGAAATAATATATCAATAGCATGGTTAATTAGGATAATCAGTTTACTAGATATCTAGAAAAACTGAATTTAGGATGCTGAAAAACACACTCTTCCTAATTCTGAATTCTTATTTTTTTTGGAATGTGGATTTAGTAATGTAGAGAACCAGATGAATTTGGATAGAAATTAAAGAGAGATAACCAGACAAAAGCATAACAAATAGTTGAAGCCAGAGGTCATAAAAATTCTTCTCGAATGTTAGTCTGAATTCTTGTTGGAATAGGATGTTGGCACCATAGATAAATAGTGGCACCTTGTTGTTATTTACATAGAGATGGCTAAAGATATCTAGAATAAGTAGTTAAGGTTAGGAGCTAAAATAGTGTTTTTTTTCCACAATGTATATTCATTTTTCCTGTTGGATTAATGAGTTAGTACTATAGATGAATAATGGTACTTATGTAACTAATTAACTAAAGAATATTAGAATACCTAATTAAAACCATAAATTAGAAGGCACGTCCTTCTCAATCTGACTTCCTTTTTTATTATTTTTAATCATTTGTTTAATGTTCTAAAATTCAAGGCACTTTAATTTAAATTTTTAAAGATAAAAGACTAATAAAAATAACTTTACCTTTCAAATGCAACTTTATAACAGAAAAGTGGAAGAGTGGTAAACAGCCTTCCCTTGACAAAATCAGCACTTACAACAAAACTAAAGGCTTTATGTAGCCGGACTCGGTGGCGCACGCCCGTAATCCCATCACTTTGGGAGGCTGAGGCAGGAGGATCGCTTGAGCCCAGGCATTCTGGGTTGTAGTGTGCTATGCCGATTGGGTGTCCGCACTAAGTTCGGCATCAATATGGTGACCTCCCTGGAGCGGGGAGCCACCAGGTTGCCTAAGGAGGGGTGAACCGGCCCAGGTTGGAAACGGAGCAGGTCAAAACTCCCGTGCTGATCAGTAGTGGGATCGCGCCTGTGAATAGCCACTGAACTCCAGCCTGGGCAACATAGCGAGACCCCGTCTCTTAAAAAAAATTAAAAAAAAAAAAGGCTTTATGTACTTCTAATTCAGAAAAGAAATAACACCTAAAGACATGGATAAATGGCTTATTTTAATACAATAAAAGAACTACTTACCAGACATTAGTAATGAAGTTTTCAATGTACCATTTAAAATAAACTGTCCTTGAAAATAAGATTTTTAAATCCTTCAATGTAATTTATGAAATAGTATCTAGTTAACAAGATTTACTTTAAATGTACCAGACAAATATTTACAATCAGCAAAACAATTTGCATCTGAAAGCCTGATGTTTTGATCCACTGAATTTTTTTTTTTTTTTTTTTTGCGACAGGATCTTGCTCTGTTGCCTATGCTAGAGTGCAGTGGCATCATCATAACTCACTGCAACCTCCAACTCCTGGGCTCAAGCCATCCTTCTGCCTCAGCCTCCCAAGTAGCTGGGACTACAGGCATGCGCCACCATGCCCGGCTAATTTTTTCTATGTATTTTTAGTTGTCCGATTAATTTCTTTCTATTTTTAGTAGAGACGGGGTCTCGCTCTTGCTCAGGCTGTTCTTGAACTCCTGAGCTCAAACAATCCGCCCACCTCGGCCTCCCAGAGTGCTAGGATTACAGGCATGAGCCACCACGCCTGGCCTAAAAATATTCTTCTTAACTCTGAAATATTACTCTGTGTTGGTGTAATGCTTTAATACTATAGACAATTGGTGGTATCTAGGGAATGAGTAAACTACAGATTGTTTATGATAATTAGAATAATTAGTTGAATCCAGAGTGTTGAAAAATATATTTCAACTCTACCTTATTTCTTGTTGGAATTATGGGTTAATACTACAATTAACTAGGTGTCCCTAGGGAGCTAGATAATTAGAAATAAGTAGAGAGAAGCAGAAAAACTATAGAAGTCCAGAATCTGCGAACACATTTTTTAAGATCTAAATTCTTATTATACGTGGAGTATGGTTATGTAGTGGTACCTAGGTAATTAGACACAATCGGAGTAAATATTTCAGAACAGAAATTTAATTAAAAAACTCAAAAGATTATTTATAAAATTAATAATATCAATAACATTCTTAAATAATAATAAGAACTAAGAATAATAAACAAGAATAACTACTTGTACCCAGGACACTAGCAAATTGGATATAACTATTGATATGGAAATGAAGCCAGAGAATTGAGAAAACAGTCTTCTCATAAATAACTTTTTTATTTCTTGTCAGCATGATGAATTGGTCCTGTACAACTACAGTGCCACAGTCTTCACAAATTCAAATTCTCAATTCTAACTTATTTTTGTGATAAAGCATTAGTATTATTGATAAGTAGCGGTACCTATTTATTTAGAGGTAACTAGATATACCCTACAACATTACCTTAAAGACAGAAACCCTGAAAAATCATTCTTCTCACCACTAAATATTAATTCTTGTTGTAATAATGAGTTATAATAGAATTATACATAACTATTGGTACTTGGGTGTATTAGGGTTCTCCAGAGAAACAGAACCTGTAAGATATATATATATATATATGTGTGTGTGTGTGTGTGTATATATATATGTATATAAGAGGAGATTTATTATGCAAATTGGCTTACACGATTATGGAGGATGAGATGTCCCACAACCTTGCTGTTTGCAAGCTGGAGAGTGAGGGAAGTCAGTGATGCAATTCAGTCTGAGTCTGAAGGCCTGAGAGCCAGGGGAGATGGTGGTGTAACTCTCAGTCTGAAGCCAGAGGCTGAGAAGAGGGGGCCATTGCTGGGAGTCCTGGAGTCTGAAGGCCTGAGAACCTGGAGCTCTGATGTCCGAGGGCAGAAGATGGAGGTCTCAGCTCCAGAAGAGAGAGGAAATCTGCCCCTCCTCTGCCTTTTTGTTTTATTCAGGCCCTCAATGGATTAGATAACGCCCACCCACATTGGTGACAGTGAATCTTCTTTACTCAGTCTACTGATCCAAATGCTAATTTCTTCTGGAAACACTCTGATGGGCACACCCAGAAATGTTTTACCAGCTATCTGGGTATCCCTTAACCCAATCAAATTAACACATAAAATTAACCATTACAGTAGGTAACTAATGTAGTATAATGGAATAGCTAGAGATAACCAGGAAATATATTTGAATACAGAAGTTGAAAAACCGTTCCTTATACTCCTAATTCTTATCTCTTGTGGGCATAAATATGTAGTACTATGGCTAACTACTAGTGGCAAAGTTACTAGTTAACTATAGATAACTAGTTGGAGCCAGAAGGTGGAAGCCACAATCCTCTAAACTAGGAATCCTTTTTTTTGTTTGTTTAAGAGACAGGGTCTAGCTCTGTCGCCCAGGCTGGAGTGTAGTGGCGTGATCATCGCTCACTGCAACTTCAAACTCCTGGGCTCAAGCGATCCTCCTGCCACAGCCTCCTGAGTAGCTGGGACTACAGGTGTGCACCACCATGCCTGGCTAAAATTAAAAAAAAATTTTTTTTGTAGAGGGTCTTGCTATGTTGCTCAAGCTGATCTCCAACTCCTGGGCTCAAACAATCCTCCTGCCTCAGCCTCCCAAAGTGCTAGGATTATAGGCTTGAGTAATCACACCCAACCTCAAATAGGAATTTCTTTTTTGAGACAGGGTCTCCTATTGCCCAGGCTAGAGTGCAGTGGCATCATTGCAGCTGGCTGTAACCTCAAACTCCTGGGCTCAAGCGGTCCTCCTACCTAAGCCTCCCAAGTAGCTAGTACTACCACGCCTGGCTAAGGTTTAAATTAAATTTTTTGTAGAGACGAGGTTTCGCTATTGCCCAGGCTGGTCTCAAACTCCTGGCCTCAAGTGATCCTCCTGCCTTAGCCTCCCAAAGTGCTGAGATTATATGTGTGAGCCACCTTGCCTAGCCTAGGAATTCTTTATTCTCACTGAAATAATGGATCAGTATCATTGATAATTTTTTTTTCAGTTTTTTTTATTTCAGCATATTATGGGGGTACAGATGTTTAGGTTACGTATGTTGCCCTTGCCCCCCTCTCCCTCCTAAGTACTTTTTTTTTTTTGAGACAGAGTCTCACTCTGTTGTCCAGGCTAGAGTGACGTGGTGTCAACCTAGCTCACAGCAGCCTCAAACTCCTGGGCTCAAGTGATCCTCCTGCCTCAGCCTCCCGAGTAGGTGGGACTACAGGCACTTGCCACCACGCCTGGTCAATTTTTTGTTTCTATTTTTAGTTGGGCAGCTAATTTTTTCTATTTTTAGTAGAGTTGGGGTGTCACTCTTGGTCAGGCTGGTCTCGAATTTGAACACCTGCCCTCAAGCGATCCTCCCTCCTCGGCCTCCCAGAGTGCTAGGATTACAGGCGTGAGCCACCACACCCGGCCTGATAATTAATTAGTAGTGTCTTAGTCTGTTTTGCGTTGCTATAAAGGAATACCTAAGGCTGAGTAATTTATAAAGAAAAAAAGGTTTATTTGTCTCATGATTCTGCTGGCTGGAAAATTGAGCATCTGGTGAAAGCCTCAGGTTGCTTCCACTCACGGTGCAAGGTGAAGAGGAGCCATGTGAACAGAGATCACATGGCAAGAGAGGAAGCGGGTGAGGTGCCAGGCTCTTTTAAACAACCAGCTCTTTTGAGAACTAATAGAGTAATAACTTACTCATTCCTCCCCAGGGGATATTAGTATATTCGTGAGGGATCTGCCCCCATGACTCAAACACCTCCCATTAGGCCCCACAGCCAATATTGGGGATGAAATTTCAACATGAGATTTGGAGAGGACAAACATGTAAACTATAGCATTGCACCCCTGGCCCCGCAAATTTTGTGTTCTTCTCACATTGCAAAATACAATCATCTCTTCTCAATAGTCCCCAGAAGTCTTAACTTGTTCAGCATCATCTCAAAAATCCAAAGTCCAAAGTCTCATCTGAGACTCAAGACAAGTTCCCTTTAGCTATGAGCCTGTAAAATAAAAAACAAGTTATTTACTTCCAAGGTACTATGGCTGTACGGGCATTTGGCAAACATTCCCGTTCCAAAAGGCTGAAATTGGCAAAAGAAAGGGGTAACAGTTGTTAGGTCCGAGCAAGAGAGAGACATGTGTAGCAAAATGCTGTTTATTTTGAGCATCCGGGTGCAGGTGGGTGGAAGCAAAAGAGTGTCCACCATGAGGGAGGGGAAAGCCTTGAGTTTTATAGAGGGTTTCTCCAGTGGGAGTATGTAAGTGGGCCCGAACAGCTGCTTGTAATAAATTCTTTTTCAAACAACCATCTCCTAGGACCCCTGCCCCAGTCACATCCCATCCTTCGGCTCCGGCATTGTTCTTATCAGGAGATATAGGAAGGGATAAGCTTTGTCCCTGGGGGGGGGCAGGGGAAGGAATGCTGGCTGCAGCTGTCTGTTAGATTTGCAACGTCTGAACCCTCCAGACTCCTGCAGCTATTGTTTTACAAACTTAAGTTTTCCATTAGCCGCATTCTGTCCGATACATTCTTTTCGGGTTCCCACCTGGAAGAAACCTAACAGTAACTAGATATAACTGGACACACTGGTTGAATTTAGGATGTTGAAAAACCCATCTTTCTCACATCTAAATATTTTTTTTTTTTTTTTGAGACAGAGTCTCACTATGTTGTCCGGGCTAGAGTGCCGTGGCGTCATCCTAGCTCACAGCAACCTCAAACTCCTGGGCTCAAGTGATCCTCTTGCCTCAGCCTCCCAAGTAGCTGGGACTACAGGCATGTGCCACCATGCCCGGCTAGTTTTTTTTTTTCTATATATTTTTAGCTGTCCAATTAATTTCTTTCTATTTTTGGTAGAGATGGGGTTTCGCTCTTGCTCAGGCTGGTCTCAAACTCCTGAGCTCAAACGATCCACCCACCTTGGCCTCCCAGAGGGCTAGGATTACAGGCGTGAGCCACCACGCCCGGCCCATGTATACCTTTTACATTGTGGTTTAATCCTACCATGTTTAAAAATAAGACAATAAGTTTATTAGCTTATAAATTACTTTTCAATCTCTTTCCTTTGAATTTCTTTTTTTTTCTTTTTTGCCTGCTATCCTCTTCCTTCATATCCTTTGCATTTCTGAATGAAAAAATAGCTGTTGCCTGTGTGGCATCTCATGAATACATTTAAAATTTTTATGTTTACAATTTTAGCAAGAGTTTAATTAAAATATTGATTTTGCCAGATTATGATGACTTTTGAATACATACTTACTGCCAATATTTATTTAGATATATTTATTATTTTTTAAATAATCTATTTATTTAAATATGTTTAGATGGGTACTTATCAAGATAAAATATTATGTTCTATTAGCTAGGACTTCATTACCAAGTATTCCCAAAATACTTACAATTATCCCTGAAAACCTTTCCTCTATAGTAGAATTTAAAGCAGCTTTGCTGGCTGGGCTTGGTGGCTCATGCTGGTAATCCCAGCACTCTGGGAGACCAAGACAGGAGGATCAAGGCCAGGAGTTTGAAACCAGCCTGGGCAACATAGCAAGACCCCATCCCTGCAAAACATTTTTTTAAAACTAGCTCAGTGTGGTGGCGAGTGCCTGTAGTCCTAGCTATACTGGAGGCTGAGGTGGGACTTGAGCCTCAGAGTTCAGGCTATGATTATGCTGCTGTACCCCAGCAAGACCCTGTCTCTAAATAAATAAACAAAGCAGCTTTACCATTTTGCCAAAAGCCATTGGAATCTCTAACATGTTGTTTATGAAATTTTCTTTCTTTTTAAAAAAATTTTGATGAGCTGGAACAATTTCAGGGGGAAAAAATGGCCTAACAATTTGAGTATGGAAAAGTGACTCTCATTATTAATTTGCATAACCAATTTTTTAATTTATTTATTTTAATTCAGGATATTATGGGGCTACAGACATTTTGGTTATATGAAATGCGTTTACCTTGCCCACGCCAGGGCTACAAGTGTGTCCTTCCTCCATACAGTGTGCCATGTTTCCATTAGCTGTAGGTTTATCCCTACCACTCCCTCTATCCCCCACTCCCCCATCCCCTCTACCTGACCAGCACCCAATGAGTATTACTACCATGTGAGCACCTTAGTGTTGATCAGTTAGTACCAATTTGATGGCGAGTACATGCGGTGCATGTTTTTCCATCCTTGTGATACCTCACTTCAAAGGATGGGCTTAATCTCTATCCAGGATAATATAAGAGGTGCTAGATCACCATTGTTTTTTGTAGTTGGGTAGTATTCCATGGTATACATATACCACATTTTATTAATCCACTCATGTATTGATGGGCATTTGGGTTATTTCCACATCTTTGCAATTG
>NW_012154985.1:52099-54720 GCF_000956105.1 Propithecus coquereli | reverse complement strand
CTGCCTCAGCCTCCCGAGTAGCTGGGACTACAGGCATGCGCCACCATGCCCGGCTAATTGCCCAGAACTTTTGAGATCCTAAAGATGTTAGAGGAACCATCTAGTCTGGCTCACTAATGACTCAGATACAGTGACCCATTGTGTAAGTAAGATGATGGTCTACCCCTGTTTAGATACAAGTCACACTTGTGTCTGCTCCCTCCATCTTCCAATCTATACTGATTGGCTTCACCCACTAGTCCTCTCAGTGGGTAGACTGATTGACTTGTTAAATATAAAGTGATGTTTGCGTTTGTGTGTTTTGGGAGGGTACTATGAAACACATTGATCATTTTCTGTTAAGATTGGCTCCAAAATCCACAATTGTGATGTCAATTTTTGCCCCACTACTGCCTTTAACCATGTGGTAGATGTCATGAATCATGCCACATGAGCTTCCATCTCAACCTTTGCTGCCTAGGCACATGGGGACTCAAGCATTACAAAAGCTGTCCATGTAAAAAAAAATTTGTACCCCCTTAATATTTTGAAAAAATATACTCAAGTGATATGTTAAATAAATTGAGGACCTGCAGCTATAGTTCAAGCCCTGCCCTGTATAGCCCTAGGCGTGTTAATGGATTATAAAGGATATCTCCAAGAAGGGAGGGGGCCATGATGAGGCATGGCTGACCTTCCTTCTCATGGCCAGCAACTGAGCTTTAGGGTATTTCTGGGGTCCCCTTGGCCAAGAGGATGTCTATTCAGTCAGCTGGGGGGCTTAAGATTTTATTTTAGTTAACAAATGAAATAGACCTTTAATGAGTACAAAAAACAAATCCTTTAGTTTTTCCTCCACCTTTATAAGTCTTACTGGAAAAGTGTTCAGAAGTAATATATGTAATATAAAATAAATATAAAACATGACAGTTGATATTTTTCATGTATCAATAAGTTGTCTGACAGTGGCCCAATGTAATTTACAGAAAATAATTGGATATTATATTCAGAATAGTAGCAATCATGACTTGGATGTTCTTTATCAAACTTTTCAGACAGTACACTTTAAAATAATTTTTTTTATAATTTTCTAAAGTTATTTTACTAAATCTATTTACTATAGAAAAGAAATAACAGAAAAGAATGTTAAAAAAGTATAGAAAGCATACATGGAAAAATACATGGCATTCTCCTCTGTATCCATAGTGCCTTAAATATAAATTATGGTTATGATCATTGACATTTGCATTCTTATAGAGATGATGAAATGAGTATCTTAGATGTACAAATATAAGTTAGATTCAGAATATCAGTGGATTTTTAAGTATATGACTGTTGCAGGAACATTATTTAATCCTTTTTAAGTAGTTGCTACTAAGAGCTCAAGATAATCAAGGCATTTGTTAACTATTGAATAGTTCACATAAATAACTCACCTTTGAAATCTATATACCTGAATATTAAAAGCGGATCTGCAGTGCTTCAAATGAATCTAGTAAGTTATTGAAAATGAGATAGAATGCTGATGAATTCATAAAAAACTCTTAAAATAGCTACCATGCAAAAAAGTAATCAGATTATGCTTACTTGAGTCCTCCCTTTTAATGTGTTTGTGTGTAAATCTAAGTATACATAAATAGAATATATTTGCTCATTTGTAGTGTCTTACACTTTACTTGGCAATGAGTTAAACCAAATATAATCCTTGAGCATGATTTGCTAATGAGATTATGTTTTCCACTGTGCTTTAAAGAACAGTAGAGTCTTCTGCCACAGTCATCACTTTAAACAATGGGAATAAATTGGCTGCTTTTTATACTTAGTCTCCAAGTTTAGAACAAGAGATAAGATATGCTGCAGGGTAAGGAGACTGGTCTGTCTCAAAGGTAACACATAATCTCTTCCTAGTACAAAGTGGAAAGCCAATATACAGTGAACAGGTAGTTAAAATAAGAAGCTGGGCAGATTGCTTTCTTTTGAGTGTGTCTTTTACAGTTGAATTTCATTATTGTGTTTCAGTCGTTGCAACTCTTTGGAATAATTGAGACTCATATTTCAATACATGAAAAAAATTCCTAAGTTAAGTGCAAATGATTTTAAAATTATTTGTATTTTCATTATTACCCACTCAACTGCTCCTTTTAGAGTTAACCCTATTTCAAAGAAATTATTTCATTTCCAGTCCAAACAATGCAGATAATATCAAATTCTGCAGTGAAAATGTATTTTTATATTACTTGAATAATTAAAATACTTTTAATGGAACTAACTAAAAGAAAAAAGTCAGCACTTAGATACTTCAGAAATTATTTAGTTAAAATGTCCTCTTTCTAAATGAGGAAAATGAGTACCAGAAGGCAATCCCACTCCCACTTAATGGACGTCCAAATTCCTAGAGAAAGATTATACTTTCTTCCATAATACTCGGTATTTACACTTTTCTTTGTGTTAACATAGCTTTAAAATCTGGACACAGAACCATGTATACCTTTTTTTTTTTTTTTTTTTTTTGAGACAGAGTCTCACTCTGTTGCCCTTGCTTGAGTGCCATGGCATCAGCCTAGTTCACAGCAACCTCAAGCTCCTGGGCTCAAGCGATCCTCCTGCCTCAGCCTCCCGAGTAGCTGGGACTACAGGCATGC
>NW_012154985.1:49414-51904 GCF_000956105.1 Propithecus coquereli | reverse complement strand
ACGGCACTCTAGCCCGGGCAATACAGTGAGACTATCTCAAAAAAAAAAAAAAAAGAAATAAACCGTTTTTCTTTATAGATTACCCAGTCTCAGGTACTCTATTATAGCAATGCAAAATGATCCATTAATAAGACACTAGATATAACAACTAGTGATAACCAGAATAACTTGGTGTAGCCTGCACATAGACAAACACACCCTCCTCAACATTAGCTTTTTACTTTTTACTAGAATAATGAGTAAGAACTATAGATAAGTAGAGGCAATAGGAGGACCCATGTCATGATTTTCCCTTTTCTCCAATAAACAGCTATTCAAAATCTATCATTAACTAATAATAAGTAGTGGTAATCAGGTTACTAGATAATCAAATATACCTAAAGGTAGAGCTTCCCAAGAAGTAGATAAACAGAGATACCTAGAATAACATATTATGTTCCATCTGAACACTTATTTTTAACCAGTATTAACTAGTAGAAACTCAGAAACTGCTTAAGTACATATAACAAGTAGTTGAAACTAGGAATCTAATGAACACATTCTTTATAATTTTAATTCTAATTTATTTTCAAATACAAACAACTAGATTTTCAACTAACTAGATATTAACTATAACTACAAGTTATAAGTGCAGAATAACTAGAGACAAATGGACAGGTTTAAGAGTAACTTGTTTTACAGTGAGGAGCTACCTAATAAACAAATAGATAAACAGGAATTACTAGATTAACTGAAATAATCTAATAAACAGTCTAAGGACCTCAGAAATATACTTTTCTCTCAAATGTGATTAATAATTGCTGACTCAAACACATATTTTTAACAAAGAATATGCGGTGGTAACTAGGTAACTAATGAAATAACTAGAGAATCCTAGAGAAATAGTTAAAGTCTGAAAGCTGAAAGACATATTCTTCTCATATCTAACTACTTCTTTCTTGTTAGAATGAATGAGGACTATATATAACTAGACACAGTAAACAGCTACTAATAAATAGAGATGAATTTGATAGCTAGATTTAATTAAAAAACTAAGTAATATACTTCCTCCTCAAATATAGCATTTTATTTACTGTTTGAAATTCAATTGATATCTATGTGTCTAGTGGTAATGAGACAACTAGTTAAGCAGAGATAACTGGAAATAATTAGAATAAGTATTTGAAGCCAGGAAGCTTGAAGACACATCCTTCTTAACTCTAACTTCTTATTTTTTGTCAGATTTACAAGTGAGAACTGTATATAAAGAGAAATATAGTATTAAAACTTGTAACTAGTTTACAAGTAACTATCTACTTAATATTTAGACAAATTAGATAAATAGAAATAATCTTAATAACTAGATTAATATAAAGGCTCAGAAATATACTTTTCCCCTTAATTTATGTCATATTTGCTGTTTTAAGAACAACTGATACTAAGAATCAACTAATAATAATCAGTTAACTAGAGATAACCAGAATAACTGTTTTAAGGTAGGAAGCTAAAAAACACACATTCTTCTCAATTCTAAATTATTATTTGGCAATAACTATAGATAACTAGAGACAGACAAATAGCAAGATAATTAGTTACTCATTAATCAGTGACTACCTAACTAATAGCAAGATTAGTAGATATAACTAGAATAACAGGAGTAGGCCACTGGAATCAGAAACATACATTCTACATTCTTCTTGTTTTAATAACTATTGATAAGTAGACATAACTAGTGCTAAGTAACTAGTGGTGACTAGTTAACTAGAGAAAACTATAGATTGTACAAATAACTACATAAATCCAATAATTTGGAAAACACATTCCTCTGAAATATAACCTGTTATTTCTTATTAGAATAATCTGTGAGAGATAAAGAGGACTTGATGCAAATAGAGGAACTAGTTAACTGGTAACCAGATAATTAATAACTATATAACTAGAGATAATGAGAATAAATGGGGTAAGTAAAAATGGATCATTTATACAAATACTGTTACGATTCCCTGTCATTTTCTATTATATTATACAGGTCCCATTCCTGAAGCCAAATTATAAGGTTCAGGTCAAAGTTTGAAATTCATAACCACAGGCCAAGATCTAGAGATGAGTAGTTGTATGTTATATACATTAGCATCTAGAAGTCTCTGGCAAGTGTTGAGGGATTTAGACTTATGCAGACTCTGAGATTTTAACCACATACACTGTTGAAATTGGTGAATATTTATTACCTCATTTTAAAAAACAGCTTTCAACAACTTAAATACACAAGGACCACATGGTCCTAGTTGAAACTGTGCGCTGTCCATCCTGTTCTTCTGCACACCCAGAGGTTTCTGTCGTTAAGTAGAAGTGGTACAAGTGGACAGAAACAATCCTGGACCCATGGACATCTCCTAACCTCACAAGATGAAAGAGAGCAGCAGTAGGTGATATTTCTGGGGATTGCTGGTTGCCCAGAACTTTTTTTTTTTTTTTTTTTGAGACAGAGTCTCGCTTTGTTGCCCGGCCTAG
>NW_012154985.1:46495-49364 GCF_000956105.1 Propithecus coquereli | reverse complement strand
GTATATAGTTAACTATATATAACTATAGATAAGTACAACAAATAGTTAAACGTGGGAACCAAAAAAACCCACAGCCTTCTCCTTTGTAAATTATTATTATTGTTGGAATGATGACTTACTACTATAGATATTCAATCATAATTTTGTAATTAGTTAACTAGCAATGAGATAAAAATATCTTTTCAACTCAAAATTTACTTGTTTGAATAATGAATTAGTGCCATAGATATCTTATGACACCTAGGTTATTAATAACTTAAGGATAAATGGTGATATCCAGAATAACAAGTTTAAACCAGGATGCTGAAAACAAGTAGTTGAATAAAGGAACTTTAACGACCATTTTTTCAATACAACATTCTTATTTATTGTTGCAATAATAAGTTACAGCTATAGATTACTATTGGTATTTAGATAACTAGTTTAATAGTGATAGCTAAGATCCCTAGGAAATCTCTTTGAGTCCAGAAGTTGAAAAGCCATTCTTCACCACCCTAATTCTTATCTCTTGTGAGAATAAAGATTTAGTATTATGGATAACTACTGGTACCTGGGTAAATAGCATACTACAGACAACTACAGGTAAGTAGTTACAGCCAGAATGTGGAAACCACAATCTTCTCAACCCTGAATTCTTATTTCTCACTGAAATGATGCACCAGTACTATAAAGAGTAGTAACCGGATAACTAGTTTACCAGATATCTAGAACAATTATTTGATCCAGGAAACTAGAAAACATATTCTTCTCAATGCTTGCTTCCTGTTTTTTGAATATTCAGTTAGTAATGTAGATAATGAGAATTATATAGGTAAGGTTTAAATAGAGATAACCATATAAAAATGGACTAAATATTTGAAGCCAGAAGGCTGAAAACATCTTCTTAAATGTTAGTCTTAATCAAAACCACAATGAGATACCACTTCACACCCATTAGGATGGCTACTATAAACAAAACAGAAGACAACAAGTGTTGGTGAGAATGTGGAGAAATTGAAACCCTGAATGTAAAATGGTGCAGCTGCTGTGGAAAATGGTATGGTGGTTCCTTAGAAAATTAAACATGGGGCTGGGCATGGTGGCTCACGCCTGTAATCCTAGCACTTTGGGAGGCTGAGGCGGGAGGATCGCTTGAGCTCAGGAGTTTGAGACCAGCCTGAGCAAGAGCGAGACCCCGTCTCTACCAAAAATAGAAGGAAATGAGCCAGGTGTGGTGGTGCATGCCTGTAGTCCAGCTACTCAGGAGGCTGAGGCAGTAGGATTGCTTGAGCCCAGGAGTTTGAGGTTGTAGTGAGCTATGATGCCACTGCATTCTAGCCAGCGGTAACCCGATAACTAGTCTACTAGAGATCTAGAGCAATAGTTTGAATCCAGGAAACTGAAAAACACATGCTTCTTAATTCTCAATTTTTATTTTTTGAATATTGACTTAATAATATAGATAACTAGATTTACTTAGATCTCATTTTAATAAAGATAACCAGATAAAACTAAATGGTTGAAGCCAGAAAGCTGAAAAACATAATCTTCTCAAATGTTATTCTTAGTTCTTCTTGGAGTAACGAGTTAATGCTGAAGATAAATAGTGGCCAATAGGTGTCTAGTTACTTACAGGTAAGTAGAGATATGTAGAAAAAGTAGTTGAATTTAGGGAGCTCAAATGCACATTTTACTGGACTCGAAATTCTTTTTTACTGATATATTAATGAATTAGTACTATAGATAACTAGAAAAAGCAAGCCCAGCCACACTGGCTCACGCCTGTAATCCTAGCAATTTGGGAGGCCAAGGCAGGAGGATTGCTTGAGGCCAGGAGTTCGAGACTAGCCTGAGCAACATAGTGAGACCCAGTCTCTACAAAAAATCCCAATCCCCACAAAACTAGAACAAGCATTTGAAGCCATAAACTGGAAAACACTTTCTTCTCAACTCTAATTTCTAATTTGATTCTGAAATAATGTGTTAATACTGTAGAAAACTTGTGATACCTAAATGACTAGTTTACTGTAGATACCTAGGAAAACTGGTTGAATCCAGGAAATTGAAAAACATATTATTCTCAACTAACACATTTTTTCTTAACTCTAAATTATTATCTCTTGTATGAAAAATGAATTAGTGTTATAAATAACTATTGGTACCTAGATACCTATTTAGCTAGAACTACACATGTCTAGAAACTATTAATAGTATAGGAGAAAGTTTAATAACTTTAACAGTTACTTGTTTTCTGTAAACAGCAGCTACCTAATAAATAGATAATGAGAGACAACTAGAAAAAATACAGATGTTTGGGTGGCTCAGAAATGAGCTTTTCCCTCAAATTTAACTTGCAAATACCCCTATGAAATCTGATTATTAACGAATAGTAACTCATGTACCTAGGTAACTAGTTAACTAGATGCTATAGTTTGGATGTGATTTGTCCCTACCAAAACTCATGTTGAAATTTAATTGCCATTTAATTGTAATGGTGTTGGGAAGTGGGGCCTTTAAGAGGTGATTAGGTCATTAATATGGCTTAATGTCTTTCTTGAGAGACTGGGTTAGTTCTCCTGAGACTGGATTAGTTTTCATGGAAACGGATCAGTTCTCATGAGAGTGGGTTGTTAAAAGTGGGTCAGCCTCCATTGTCCCTCCACTCTCACCCTGCAATGCCTTCTGCTATGTTATGAGACAGCATGAGGCCCTCACTAGAACTTAATCAGATGTGGCTGCCTGATATTGGACTTCCCAGCCTTCAGAGCTGTAAGAAATAAACCTTTTTTTGGCCGGGCGCAGTGGCTCACGCCTGTAATCCTAGCACTCTGGGAGGCCGAGGCGGGCGGATTGTTTGAGCTCAGGAGTTCAAAACCAGCCTGAGCAAGAG
>NW_012154985.1:45534-46445 GCF_000956105.1 Propithecus coquereli | reverse complement strand
GCTCAGGCTGGTTTCGAACTCCTGAGCTCAAACAATCCGCCCGCCTCGGCCTCCCAGAGAGCTAGGATTACAGGCGTGAGCCACCGCGCCCGACCACATCTAAATATTTTTATCTTTTCGTAATGCGAAAGTAGTACTGTAAATACATAATATTACCTAGGTAAGACTTATGTAAAATAACTATATGTAACTAGAAAGAATAGGTGAAGGCAAGAAGCTGGAAAACACATTTTTGTCAAATCCAATTTCATACAGGTTGAGTGTCCCCAGTCTTAAGATCTGAAATCCAAAATGCTCCAAAATCCAAAACATTTTGGATGCCAGTATGATGCTCAAAGGAAATGTTCATCAGAAGAGCATTTCAGATTTTGGATTTTCAGATTTGGGATGCTTAACCAGTAAGTATCTAATGCAAATATTCCAAAATCTGAAAAAATCTGAAATCCAAAATGCTTGTGGTCCCAAGCATTTTGGATAACATATATTCAACCTGCATTTCTCATAGAAATAACATGTTAGTAATATAATTTATGGTACCTAAGTAAGTACCTATCTAGAGATAACTAGAAAACTACTTAAAGACAGGATGTTGAAAAACACATTCTTTTAAAATCAGTATTTTTGTATTTGAAATGTAGATAACTAGTGGTATCTCTGTAACTGGAGATAGCTATAAATAACTGGAAAACTACTTAAAGCCCCCAAACTGAAAATTTTTAATCCCTAAAGAGATTTTTAGAAATTTTATCTCTAAAGAGATTTTTAGAGATTTTATCTCTTAAAAATCTTTGCTTTTCATGGAGGAATGTACCATTACTTTAAATAAATAGCCGTAACTTGGTATATAGTTAACTATATATAACTATAGATAAGTACAACAAATAGTTAAACGTGGGAACCAAAAAAACCCA
>NW_012154985.1:41178-41743 GCF_000956105.1 Propithecus coquereli | reverse complement strand
TCAACCTCTCATTTAACCTCTCATCCTTCCTCACTAGGTTGCTTTAGGGATTCAAAGTGCTGAGCACATAATCGGTGTTCAGCAGCAGTTCCCTTGGTTCTTTCTGTGGGAATAGTGATGTTTTCCATAGAAACACTTAGCATATGCCAGGCATTTTAGCTTTGACCTTAGTTACCACACTTAGTTATCACAACAACCGTGTGAGGAGGTGATAGTGGGAAGCAAGTATCCCTAGATTATGAGGAAATTGGGTGTCAGGTAGACTGCAAGTGGCCCAATGGTTATAGACTAAATGGCTGAGCTGAGATTTAAAGTCCCATTTCTTTTTCAAATATTGGCATTGGAGTGGGTGATGACCAATTGTTTGTAAATCTGGTGACTGGTCCTTTATTGCTACATGGCTTAACCCTGAGTCCTTGACAACGAGGTACCACCTAACTGCAGTGAGAATGGCTTTCATCCAAAAGTGCCAAAGCAGGAGATGCTGGCGTGGATGCGGAGAGAAAGGAAGAGTCATAGACCGCTGGTGGGACTGCAAACTGGTACAAGCTGTATGGCAAGTAGC
>NW_012154985.1:34060-36373 GCF_000956105.1 Propithecus coquereli | reverse complement strand
ATTCCATGGTATACATATACCACATTTTATTAATCCACTCATGTATTGATGGGCATTTGGGTTATTTCCACATCTTTGCAATTGTGAATTGTGGTGCTGTAAACATTCGAGTGCAGATGTCTTTATTATAGAATATCTTTTTTTCCTTTGGATAGATGCCTAGTAGTGGGATTGCTGGATCAAATGGTACTTGTATTTTTAGCTCTTAGAGGTATCTCCAAATTACTTTCTACAGGGGTTGTACTAATTTGCAGTGCCACCAGCAGTGTATGAATGTTCCAATCTCTCCACATCCACGCCAACATTTGTTATTTTGGGACTTTTTGATAGAGGCCATTCTCACTGGAGTTAGGTGATAACTCATTGTGGTTTTGATTTGCATTTCCTAATTATTAGAGATGTTGAGCACTTTTTTATATGTTTGCTGGCTGTTTGTCTTCTTTTGAAAAGTTTCTGTTCATGTCCTTTGCCCATTTATTGATGGGGTCGTTTGATTTTTTCTTGCTGATTTTCTTAAGTTCTATATAGATTCTTGTTATCGGCCCTTTATCAGATATGTAGAAAGCAAATATTTTCTCCCATTCTGTAGGTTGTCTATTTGCTCTAATGATAGTTTCTTTGGCTGTGCAGAAGCTTTTTAATTTGGTCGGGTCCCATTTGTTTATTTTTGTTGCTGCTGTGATTGCTTTGGGGGTCTTCTTCATAAATTCTTTACCTAGGCCGATGTCTAAAAGAGCCTTCCTGACATTTTCTTCCAGAATTCTTAAGGTTTTGCGCCTTCAGTTTAAGCTTCTTATCCATAGTGAGTTGACTTCTGTCAGAGGTGAGGGGGAGGATCCAGTTTCAATCTTCTCCATGTGGATATCCATTTTCCCAGCCCCACTTATTGAACAGAGATTCTTTTCTCCAATGTATACTTTTGTCTGCTTTGTCGAAGATTAGATGACAATATGAGGATGGTTTTATATCTGGGATCTCTGTCCTATTCCAAAGGTCTATATCTCTCTTCTTGTGTCAGTACCATGCTGGCCATTTGTATATCTTTTCTGGAGGAGTTTCTATTCAGGTTCTTTGCCCATTTTAAATTTTTATTATTCTTATTTTTATTATTGAGTTGACAACAGGTAGAAATGTGGCTGCAGCTCGTAGGGGTGTTCTGATGACCAAAAGAAACTCAGGATGAAATAGAGTGATGTGATCATTCCAGGATGTTTTCTAGGCAAAGATCCTGTGTGTGTGTGTATGCATGCCATATGCACGTGTGTGTGCAAAAGAGAGAAGGAACAACCAATCATGCAGATCCTAGCTCATGGCTTGGATGGAGAATTTGAGTGCTCTGTTGCCTAGCAGGCCCTTAGGGAAATAGGATGTTGGTGGCCTGTCCCAGAGTCTAAGGAAGCCTCCAAACTTGGCCAACAACCCAGATGCCTAAATACAGCCAGTGGCTCACTGTGCCACACATTCCAAACACAACTGAACAACCATCAATTCACATCTTTGTGTGAAAAGCGAGAAAAGGGACAGAGTAATGGATACAGAGATAAATAAGACATAGTTCTCTGCCCTTACATTGCTTAACTTCAATTTACTGGCATTAGGGTATATTGTTGTGCTGAAATAAAAGATAAATGTGCTACTCATCTGCTATTTCTTTACGGGCAAAATACACATTTTCAATATGGAGCTCTGACCTTCTTTTGTTTCTTATTAATATTTTGCTTTAAATATGAAATAAATTACTCCCTTTATTTCTCCCCCAGGTCTCCGCAGCCTCCTTTTCCCCTCCTGATTTAAAATATTCTTTGCATCGCTTCACTTTCTCCCGTAAACCAAGATTCTTAGGCCTGAAATAGGAAATGGTGTTACAACTCTACAGTTCTTGTAGAGACCACAGAAGAGTAGCATGAAATGATGGGACTGGTTCTGTCATTGCCAACTTTTTATTGCAGGGCCTTTGAATGTTTGTCTCACTTGCTAAATGCTGATGGTCTTGTGTAAGAGCTCCACAAAGGAAAATGAGTATTTGTTAAGAGGAGGTGGCTGAGGTGAGGAATTTCTCTCCTTGGGACCCATACTGCTCTGGCTTAATGAAAGGGAGCATAAGGAAAGTCTCAGATGAATCTCCAAATAAGAGTAATGTCATGAAGCATTCTCTCTCAGCTTGAGCTCAGGTGAAACTGCACCTCTGCCGGATGGCGCGGCGGTCAGAACTCAGACTCCGGAGCTAGACTCCCTCAGCTCTTTCCCCAGCTCCACGCTTACACTCCACAGTGTGACTGTGGCCTCGGTTCCTTGTGCCTCAGTTTCCTTTTC
>NW_012154985.1:19231-20880 GCF_000956105.1 Propithecus coquereli | reverse complement strand
CTGGGCCTCAGGGTGGGACTGGACCCGGGCAGCCATGCAGTGTGCTCACGGGGAGTACAGGGCTGCGAACTCAGGCAGATTCCACACCTGGCTCTGCTGCTTCAGAGCTGGGCGACTGTGGGAAAGCAATGTCGCCTTTCTGAGCCCCATGTTCCTCATTTTGAACATGGGGTGATACATGCTAAGACGACGCAGTGAGCTAATGGAAGGAAAGCGGTCGCTCTGCACGTCGCACACCCAAGGTGTTCAGGAGGCGGGAGTGGCACAGAGGGTGGGCGCCTCCTTCCCGTCCCTCCCTGTGGGCATCTGTTGCACGGTCCCCTCTGCAGACGACCTTGCTCTGAGTTTCTGCTCCGCAGGCTGAAAAGTAGTGCTCTGTCGCCCCTAGTCCTCACCCTACAGTTTCAGCTACAACTGGACACTGTGTGTTTCTCAGTCCCAAGTCCAAATTCCCGAAAGCAGAAGCCTGACTGATTCACCTTGGGTTAGGTGTCCACCTCCTCTCCAATCATCCATGGTGCGGGAAGGGGCAGGAGGACAAGCTGGGGTCCAGCTTTCTAAACACGGTTGCCTGGGGGTCTGCTATGGCTAGATCGTGTCCCCCTCAGAGTTATGCTGAAGTCCCACCTCCAATATCTCAGAATGCGATCTTATTCGGAGAGAGGCTGTTCACACTGGTAATCAAGTGGAGGAGCTCAGTAAATTTCACTGGGAAACATGACTCCATCAGATGATGGGAATTTTGAATGAAGGGCCCTTAGGGATTAACTGGCCTGGGAAGGGAATTTCCCTTCCTCTGCATAAACCAGAAGGCCCATCAGAAGAACAATGCACTTCCCTTCCCTTCCCTTCCGTGTTCTCTCTCTATATTGCAGGAAAGTAAATCAAGAATGCAACAGACCTGGCCCAAATCATTTTAAACACCTGTCTCTCAGCTTAATTTAATTTGCAAAGAGAATCATCTACAAGTCAATCTGTTGCCCCCATGCATTCATGCTCCCTAGCAACCATTTATTACCCCAAACACAATACCCTCTATTCCTCCTCTTCCGCTGTCCTCTAAGAGGAGTATATATAAATTTCTGGAGCGCATTGGGATGTGGGGTAATCCCTCTGTCATTCTGCCCTTGCTCAGCCTAAATAAACCTGTTTCTCTCATTAACCTGCCTTAAGTGTGAGTTGGTCTTTCAGGGTGCTTTCTGGGGAAAGGGGAAGTTTCCCCCTTTCCCCCACACAGGGCGAAATAGAGTGATGCATGTACAAGAGAGGGAGCACCAAAGGTTGCTGCTACACCACCGGGAGCTCAGAGAGGCAAGGAAGGATTTCAGAGGGAGCGTGGCCCTGCCATCCTTTGACATCCTTTAGCTTCCACAACTGTGAGACATTAAATTCCTGTTGTTCTCAGTCTCCTAGTGTGTGGTACGTAGTTTCAGCTGCCCTGGGAAGCCAGTGCAGGGCCAGTCCTTGTGGACGGAGAGAAGTGGCCCTGAGAGAAGGGATGGGATGGCTGAAGTACAGGCAGCCACCAAAAGAATGACAAATATTCTCAGCAACCCCTTTTAGAACAGGGTGCCCCCCAGGACTTTCCTTACAGATCCAGCCCACGGGCCTTGGTGACGTTGTTATGGCAGGGCTGACCGAGAATAGAC
>NW_012154985.1:18267-19181 GCF_000956105.1 Propithecus coquereli | reverse complement strand
GTGGCCCCTGCGCGGGGATGTCCGACAAATTCGTGCAGCCTTTTTTTTTTTTAAATGAAAACAAAAATAAATACAAAAGAAAAAACATTAACTGTCTGTTCTGTTACAATATTTTCCCTCCAGGAATGTGTTGTGTATGTATGCAGACGAAGGGGAAATACATGATTGGGGTTGACTTTTGTTGCCGCTTCTTGTTTTTTGGGGTATTTTTAATACACAGGAGAAAATATGGGTATGTCTTCCCGCAACAAGGCCCTTCCGAAAGGTGGTGGCCATTGGGTCAGGTGTTGAGCAATGAGTAAAGATTGTGCCAGGCCGGCCAGGCGAGGTGGCACAGGCCGGTAATCCTAGCAATCTGGGAGCCCGAGGTGGGAGGATCGCTTGAGGCCAGGATTTCTAGACCACCTTGGATCAAATGGAATGACCTGATTTTAAAAAAAGGCAAAAAGCTGTTTTCTGTCTTGTTAAAGCTTCCCCCAGTCTTTTTCAGAATGGACGCCTGCATCCCTGCCTGAGGCATGTGGTTGGGAGGGGTCTGTGGAATCAGCCATCCCAACCCCTGGCACCAGCCTCGCAGGTGGGTGGCTTGCGGAGGTCACAGGGTTTGTCTTTGGCAGAAATGGGACGATTAGAATAGTTACCACAATAGCCTAGAACTGAGGGGCACTCCCTTTAAGAGCTCTGTATTTCTGCTCATGTTGGGGCAAATTTGGATTTTAGAAGAGATGGTCTACCAGTTTTCCTCCTTTCCTGACAAAGTAATAAACTCTTTCCTTGTCCTCAAACCACTCCTTCTCGTTTTTCTGATTCGGCCTTGGGAACAAGTACCAAGCTTTTAGTAACAGCCGGAGCAAGAGCAAGATCCTTTCTCCACCAAAAATAGGAAAATTAGGCAGCTGTGGTGGCGTGTGCCT
>NW_012154985.1:11758-12672 GCF_000956105.1 Propithecus coquereli | reverse complement strand
GCCTAGGTAGGGGCAGGCACCACCTAGGAGTTTTAACACCTGGGAGGCTTAACCTGCCTCAAGGATGCCGGTCAGAATGCGGGTCCCTAAAACAGTGGGGAAAGTTTTTAGGACACAGAAAATTTATCTCCCATTTTTTCCCCAGGCCATTGCCTCTGTTACAATAGCAGGGCCACGCTCCCTCTGAAATCCTTCCTTGCCTGTCATGAGCTCCCGCTGGTGTAGCAGCAACCTTTGGTGCTCCCTGCATTGTACATGCATCGCTCTATTTCACCCTGTGTGGGGGCAGGGAGGAAACTTCCCCTTTTCCCAGAATGTTCCCTGAAAGACCAAGTCACAATTAGGGCAGATTAATGAGAGAAACCAGTTTATTTATTCTGAGCAAGGGAAGAATCACAGAGGGATGACCCCACATCCCGTTGGGGGCCAGAAATTTATACATACTCCTCAGTGGAGAGGGGGAGAGGAAGAATAGAGGTAATTCTGCTTAGGGGCAATAAACGGTTGCCAGGGAGGATGAACGGATGGGGGAAACACATTGACTTGTGGATGATTGTCCTTGCAAATTAAATTAAGCTGAGAGACAGGTGTTTAAAATGACTTGGGCCAGGTCTGTTGCATTCTTGATTTCCTTTCCTGCAATATGGAGAGAGAACAGGGAAGGGAAGGGAAGGGAAGTGCATTGTTCTTCTGATGGGGCCTTCTGGTTTATGCAGATGAAGGGAAAGCCCCTTCCCAGGGCTGGTTGATCCCTAAGGGCCCTTCATTCAAAATTCCCATCCTCTGAAGGACTCATGTTTCCCGGTGAAATTTACTGACCTCCTCCACTTGATTAGCAGTGTGAACAGCCTCTCTCCAAACAAGATCACATTCTGAGCTACTGGGGTAGAACTCAGCATATCTGGAGGGGGACA
>NW_012154985.1:0-279 GCF_000956105.1 Propithecus coquereli | reverse complement strand
TTCAAAGTGCTGAGCACATAATCGGTGTTCAGTAGCAGTTCCTTTGGTTCTTTCTATGCTAATACTGATGTTTTCCATAGAAACACTTAGCATATGCCAGGCATTTTAGCTTTGACCTTAGTTACCACACTTAGTTATCACAACCACCATGTGAGGACGTGATAGTGGGAAGCCAGTATCCCTAGCTTATGAGGAAACTGGGGGTTAGAGAGTTTGAAACTGACGTAAGGGGCATAGACTAAATGGCTGAGCCTAGATTTAAAGTCTTTTTGGCAAATA
>NW_012154984.1:17537-17892 GCF_000956105.1 Propithecus coquereli | reverse complement strand
GCCTGTAGTCCCAGCTACTCGGGAGGCTGAGGCAGGAGGATTGCTTGAGCCCAGGAGTTTGAGGTTGCTGTGAGCTAGGCTGACGCCACAGCACTTTAGCCTGGGCCACAGAGTGAGACGCTGTCTCAAAAAAAAAAAAAAATTACCAAACTGTGAACCAGTTTCTACTGATAGTCTAAGAGTGCCCATCTCAAGGCACTGTTGTAGTCATTGGAGTTTGTTTTTTTATTAGTCATCATTATTTGATATTTAAAAGTGGCATATTATTTTAACAATTGTCTGTCTCTGAAGAATAGAGAGGCTGAATATTTTATATGAATATTAGACATTAATATGTCTTTTCCTATGAATTGCT
>NW_012154984.1:2823-4142 GCF_000956105.1 Propithecus coquereli | reverse complement strand
TGTTTGAGTACTTCTAAAGAAATAATAATTAGCTAGGACTAAACACTGAATTTTAAGGTTACCATTAAAAAAGACATTTGCAATCGTAATCTAGGGTTGCAGTGTTCAGAATGGTCGTGTAAAGACAGAGAAAAATGTTCTGGAAAGACTTTGAAAGTGTAGGGGCCAAAGGAAAACTTCCCCTTTACCCTCTGAGTGTTTGCTAAAAATTCTTATAAAAGGGAGAGTAATTGGAGAAAAGGCATACAAATTTTACTAAGATGCATATGGGGAGAACCACAGAGTGATTACTCACCCCTCAATAGGATTCAGAAACTTACATACCATCCTGGAACAACAGGCTATGAGGGGGTGGGTGAGAGAAGAGGTATTATGTTCAGGGGCAATAAAGGATTAGGGAGAATGAATGGTTCAGGCAACAGGGATTAATTTGTAAATAGTTCTGTTTGGAATTTGAATGATTCTGAGAAGCAGACGCTGTCCTGTGACAGGGTCTGTTCCGGTGTGGTTACTTTGTTGGCCTTACCGGGAGGGGAAGAAAAAAGCCAATTGTTCCTTTTGGTGGGTCTGGATCTTAAATGAACTTGGCTTTCATTCTGTGCTTTGAGAGAGACATTGGTGGGGACGGGGGTAGGGTCAGAAAGGCCATGAGGCTACTTCTGTTCAATATGTCAAAGCACTATATTTTGGGATATTGGTTTCTGAGCCCCAACAAGAGAGAGGAGGTGGGTGGTGAATTTATAGCTCAAGTTGTCCTACATTCCACATTTACCTTCCCCTAATAGCCTTCTGTTTGGGGGCTCCAACAAGGAATCCAGTGTCTGATGATACACTATGACATACACATTTACTGGTGGAAATAACTCTTTAACCCAGAATGATGATAGAAAGAAATATTCTGAAATGTCAAGTGTCAACATATCAAACTGTAATAATGACAACTAAAATGGACAAAGCACCCTTTCTAAGGAAGGAGTTTTTTCACACTAGTTTCTGCACACTTCTACTTGTTATCCATAATTCACATTATAGTGCTGAAAAAAAGGTTATGATAAATGTTTATTAAGAGTTAATTTGTACCCAGCAATGGAGGGAGGCTGGAGGTGAAGGGTGGGGGGTTAGTTAACATTTAAATTACCCTAATTGGGAATATTCCCAGCAGGATGTTTGCTCAGAAGCCCTTACTCTAGAGAGGCTGTTACTATATTTTACCTTACGTTAACTCCAGAGTTTTGGTTATTTAGCACAATGGATATTAGATATGATTTTTTTTGTGGTGACAGGCAGGGTTCAAGATAGAAATATTGCTAGAAATAATA
>NW_012154984.1:0-363 GCF_000956105.1 Propithecus coquereli | reverse complement strand
TGGTGTAATTAAGTAGTTAGCTTAGATGGGAATTCAAGGCAAACAGAGGGTAGCAGGAGTCTATTTGCCTGAAGAGCAGGAAAGGATTTTGCTGAGAATGGGAGATCAACACAGACAGGGTGGTGAGCAGAAATTGAAGAAAATTATAATTAGGTTTTTTTGTACTGAGAGATACAATGAGGGAAGGTAAGACAAAAGGTGTGAATAAGTAAGAGTAAAGCATTCATGTTGGGTAATACTGAGAGATAAATTTGGAAAGGTAGCATGGGGCTGTGCTGAACTATGAAACATCATGCTAAAGAGTTTGGATTTCATCTTATATGCAACCAAAAATACTCTTGGGGGCCGGGCGCGGTGGCTCAC
>NW_012154983.1:12580-13640 GCF_000956105.1 Propithecus coquereli | reverse complement strand
CTGGAACCCTCCAGAGAGGGCCAAGAAGCGTTGCTTACACTGTAAGATCACATCAGATGTGAAAATAATTTACATAAGCAAATTCAACTCTACTTTTCCCCTACAACAGGGATTCTAAATATGAGCTCACTATCTCATCCAGTCGTCACTACAAAATCATATTTTGCATTTTCTTTATTACATAGTCGACATTACTGTATACATACATATTATTGTATAGGATTATATGTGTAGGCCTTGTGTGTCATGGACAATTCAAGGGATTTTCCTGGAAGAAATTTTGAGTATACCTCAGAATATTCTTCTTGAAGACTTTAGACCTTACCCCTTCCTAAGATTAAAGTATAAAGGGAAAATTGCATAAATTATGTTTGAAAATCTCTTATGAAGGCGCCATGTTGGAGAATGACATTCGAATCCAAGAATGGTACTTTTTGCTCCAGTGTTGGAACAGACTGTGGCTTTTTTCCGACTGAGCGTGAGCTGATGTGGTTGGCTGCATTTGGGCCCAGGAGTATTCCGAAGCGCTGGACTCACTAGTACTCACCGTCCCAGAGGCGTTTAGGACGTGAGATGCCTGAGGAAACCACAGAATCACATTCCCTATAGTCAGGTCCTCGTTTTCTGGAATGGCCTGGGCTACTTACATTGTTTTATTTCTCTCTCTCTTTTTTAAGTCACTGGATGAGCACACTTGAATTCACATAAGTCAGACACTGATACGATATGACCCCACGGTGCTGGTCTGAGTTCTCCAGAGAGTTCTAGTCTGGGACTGTGTTTGGTGTGTACTCAGTAAGTAGGTAGTAGTTACCTGTGGGTAGTTAACCTCCAGCGTGAGTCTGGGTGTGTTCACCACGGGGCACATGTGTCAGGGGCAGGCGGAGGGCAGCCTAGGAGAGAGCCTCGGTGACACTGGCGTTCGTTCGTGGGGCCGGAGGAGGAGCCTGCAAAGGAATCTAAGAAAGTAGGAGTCTGGAAAGCCACCTGCAGGCCACGGAAAAGAGTGTCAAAGGAAAGAGAGTGGTGACAAGTGGCCGATACTGCAGCAAGAGGTAGC
>NW_012154983.1:11928-12530 GCF_000956105.1 Propithecus coquereli | reverse complement strand
CTGGAACCCTCCAGAGAGGGCCAAGAAGCGTTGCTTACACTGTAAGATCACATCAGATGTGAAAATAATTTACATAAGCAAATTCAACTCTACTTCTCCCCTACAACAGGTCTGGTGTGTACTCAGTAAGTAGGTAGTAGTTACCCGTGGGTAGTTAACCTCCAGCGTGAGTCTGGGTGTGTTCACCACGGGCACATGTGTCGGGGGCGGCAGGCGGAGGGCAGCCTAGGAGAGAGCCTCGGTGACACTGGCGTTCGTTCGCTGGGCTGGAGGAGGAGCCTACACAGGAATCTAAGGAAGTAGGAGTCTGGAAAGCCACCTGCAGGCCACGGAAAAGAGTGTCAAAGGAAAGAGAGTGGTGACAAGTGGCCGATACTGCAGCAAGAGGTAGCGGCCTATCTTAATAAGTCAGATAAGCCTAGAGGGTGTCCTTCAGATATGACACCGCGCAGCTGGGAGGCAGAGGGGGCAGAGATGACCTTCCAGAGGGGGGCGGTGGAGATGGGAGACTCCTTTTTTCAAGAGTTCGGGGTGAGTCTGGAAGGTTACTAGAGAGAGAGTTGCGGGCTAAAAAAACGCTTTAAAAATACAATAAATAGAAC
>NW_012154983.1:0-423 GCF_000956105.1 Propithecus coquereli | reverse complement strand
TATCTTCATTGAACTATGCTAAAAGTATTTTGCTGAAATGTTTCTTTATGTTGTCCATTGGCTTTAATAGACACGCCGTTTAATAAGCTCTCTACCTGTGAGGATAGACTATTTGACCTCTATGCCTTGCCACTGGTAGACGTAGCGTAAGATTGCTCTGTGAAATAAAGCTGTCGGTAACATCAACAAAATAAAAAATGATCGTATTCCAATACTCTCTGCTGAGTACTATGACAGCACTGAAATATGGGATAAAATTGAAAGTAGATTAGTTTTGGGTCTTAAGTCATGTTTTGACAAGAAATAAGAGAGGAGAACATATCTTTGAACTTTTAGTTTTAAAGTTTTTTAATGAAAATATTTATCATTTTGTAAGGTTCCTTCTTTCTTTATCACAGCGAGGCTGTATAACCTTAAAACAAT
>NW_012154982.1:6782-7947 GCF_000956105.1 Propithecus coquereli | reverse complement strand
TAAATATTTTATGTATATATCCTATTGGTTCTACTGCTCTAAAGAGCCCTGACTAACATATCCTCTAATTGACAGCCTCAACTGAACTTCTTGCTGCCAGCCATGTGAGTGTGCCATCTTGGCGATTCCAGCCAGTGGGGCCTCCAGATGCCTACAGTCCCAGCAAACACCACAAGGAATGGATGAACCACCCAGCGGAGCCCAGTCAACATACAGAATTGTGAGAGATAGCACTGCTGTTCCAAGTCCCTAAATGTTTGGTGGCTTGTGATGCAGCAATAGATAATGAAACAAGGGGGAAGGGTCTTGGAGTGTTGGAGTAAAGAAGGCCAATGTTGGAGCAGAGAGCACCAGGGAAGGCAGAGGGGCCAACAGAGGAAGGGGATAGAGGGCAGTGCCAGATCATGCAGGACAGGATCTTGCAGACGTGGAAGTTAGGGTTAAGAGTGTAACTGTTTCATTTGCCTCAGTTTTCTTCTTTCTGTTTCGACTTGTCTGTCCTTTTATCTTTTAGCTTCAGGTTTATTGTCAAAGTGCTGTTTGGAATAAAGGAGCAGGAGTTCACCAGTGCCAGTATACAAGTGTGGACTACCTCATTGTGACTTCCGCAGGTATTGATTTTTTTAATTCCAACAGCCCAAGAAACTCACGTGTGTAAAAATGTAAATTTACTTCTTAAAATCTAAAAGATCTCAATCTACTGTTAATATTTTCAGGGATGCAGAAAAACTGAAGCTTTCCAATTCAGAGTATCCTAATCATTTCTAATCAAAACCTCAGTCCTTCCTAATTAATTTGGAATTTCTCCTTTACCTTCTTCCTGGGGGCTGCACCAAGTGCCCAAGTTCAGACCCTGGAGGGGATTGAGTCCTGGGCTCCCCTCCCTCCCTGCTTGGTGGTGTTGCTCATCTCCTGAGTGTTGGAAACTGGACTCAATTGTCCAGAGACATCACCATGTCCTTCAAAGCCCAAGCTTCTTGGGTCTACCTGTCCTGTGGCCCTGCCATGGTCCTCTCAGAGGTCTGGAAGTCTTGTCTCCTTTTCCCATGCCATGCTGGGGTGTGGAGGACCCTGTGAAATGGCCTATGGCATAGGAGCTGAGCCACCTCCCTCGGCCAGTCCATTGCTCAGGTACCTGCTGGACAACGAAGCATCTCTACAAAAC
>NW_012154982.1:5316-5672 GCF_000956105.1 Propithecus coquereli | reverse complement strand
GGGAGCATGCACACAAAGAAACGTAAATGAACTAAACTCCAGAAAGTGAGCCCTTCATATGAGAGAAAAAAAACCCAGACTTCCTCCATAGTTGGCAGAACTATGAAATAAGAGTAATCCTCCACAGAAA
Source organism: Propithecus coquereli (assembly GCF_000956105.1). NCBI lineage: Eukaryota > Metazoa > Chordata > Mammalia > Primates > Indriidae > Propithecus > Propithecus coquereli. The sequence continues at coordinate 5,542 of NW_012154982.1, read as the reverse complement.
TTAGTACATAGAAAGCAGCTGAACTTTTAGCAAACTTTTAACAGTGGTGTTTGGACTGGCATGGCTAATTAGAATCCTGAAGAGCCCTACCCACAGAATGAGTGTGCACTCACTCACCACCTCTTACCCTATGAGTCTTCAGCAAGTATGGAAGGTAGCACACCCAAAACAGGGAATGGCGTCAGATAAGGAGAGCTGAGACAGATCCATGACAAGGTACTTGGGG
>NW_012154982.1:0-556 GCF_000956105.1 Propithecus coquereli | reverse complement strand
TGTAAAATGTCAGTCAGGCCCATTTGTTCTAGAGTTCTGTTTAAGTCTATTATTTCTTTGTTAGTTTTCTGTTTGGAGGATCTGTCCTGTGCTGTTAGTGGGGTGTTGAAGTTTCCAACTATTATGATGTTGCTGTTTATCAATTTGTTTAGATCAAGTAGAGTTTGCTTTATGAATCTGGATGCACCTAAGTTGGGTGCATACATATTTAGAATTGTTATGTCTTCGTGTTGAACTGTACCTTTCACCATTATATAGTGACCCTCTTTGTCTTTCATTACTTTTTTTGATTTAAAAACTAAGTTATCTGAGATCAAAGCTGCCACACCAGCCTTATTTTGGCTTCCATTTGCTTGAAATGTTGATTTCCACCTCTTTACCTTGAGTCTAAATGCATCCTTGCAGGTTAGATATGTTTCCTGGAGACAACAGATGCTTGGTCTGTGTTTTTTAATCCAATAGGCCAGCCTATGTCTCTTGAGAGGGGAGTTCAAGCCATTCACATTTATTGAGAGAACTGATAAGTGGGGTGAATTACTGTTCATTCTGTTGGGTT
>NW_012154981.1:20431-21219 GCF_000956105.1 Propithecus coquereli | reverse complement strand
GGTGACTCTTTGAGTTCATCCTATTTGGAGTCTGTTAAGTTTCCAGATGTTGGAATGTTGATATTTGTATGTTTTATCAAATTTGGGGGGTGGGTGGCCATTACTTCTTCAAATATTCTCTCTGCTCTTTCTCTGTTATCATCCTAGGACTCTCACACTCCCACAATACATATGTTAGTGTACTTGATGGTTTTCTACAGGTACCTTAGGCCCTGTTCACTACTTCTTCTATCTTTTTGCCTGCTATTCCTCAGATTTGATATTTCCATTGTCCTATCTTCAATTTCACTGATTCTTTCCTCTTCCTGCTCAAATCTGCATTTGAATCCCTCTAAGGAATTTTTCTTTTCTATTATTGTACTTTTCAGCTCCAAAATTTTCTTTTTATCTCTTTATTGTAATTTCCATTTTGTCCATTTAACTTTTTCATGACTTTCTCCATGTTTTCTTTTAGTTCTGCATCTCTAAGGCAGTAGTTTTAGTCTGTATCTAGTGTATCTGCCATCATTTCTTTTACAGGGACCATTTCCATTGATTTTTTTTTTTCTCCTTTGAATGGACTCCACTTTCCTGTTTCTTTATATGCCTTGCATGCTTTTTTTGTTGTTGTTGTTGAAAACTGAGCATTTGCATCTAATAATGTAGCAACTCTGAATGTCAGATTCCTCCCTTTCCCAACATTTATTGTTTTCTGCTTTTTTTTTTTTTTAATTATTGTAGGCTGTCTCTGTGCTTATGGTCAGCATAAGGTGTAAGCTTAACATCTTCTCAGGTGTTCCCTGAGCCTG
>NW_012154981.1:10931-11245 GCF_000956105.1 Propithecus coquereli | reverse complement strand
GTTATAAGAAAGAAGATATTTTGCCCTGAGTTATTTAACTGTTGAATTTATATAATACCTGCTAGAGATAATTATGTACCAATTTCATGCCAAAGCCTATATCCTTTCATTTGAGTCTACGTATAATTTTCATGAAACTATTAAGAGCTGCGAGATGTAATAGTGGGAAATGACTACCCTTGCATAGCTCATTTTAAGTACAATAGGCTATTGGAAGCCCAAGTATATCTAATCTAGAAAACATTTACTGCTTTCATTCAGACAACTATGACTAAGTAATTGCTCCTCAGGGCTCTCTATTGGCAATGATCCCC
>NW_012154981.1:0-311 GCF_000956105.1 Propithecus coquereli | reverse complement strand
CCTGCCTTTGGTATCAAGGTGATATTGGCTTCATAGAATGAGTTGGGGAGGATACCATCCTTCTCAACGTCGTGGAATAATTTCTGCAGTATAGGGATGGGTTCTTCTTTGTAAGTTTGGTAAAATTCAGGTGTGAACCCATCTGGTCCGGGACTTTTTTTGTTGAAATATTTTTTAATTGTTGCTTCAATTTCTGTGTTTGATATTGGTCTGTTCAGGAATTCTATCTCCTCCTGGGTGAGCCTAGGGAGGTTGTGTGTTTCTAAGAATTTCTCCATTTCCTCCACATTTCGTAGTTTTTGGACGTATGG
>NW_012154980.1:14285-15532 GCF_000956105.1 Propithecus coquereli | reverse complement strand
TAAATAAATCCATAGAGACAGAATGCAGATTGGTGATTAAAAGGGGCTTGGAAGAGCAGAAATTGGGGAGCAACTTCTTAAAAGGCATAGTGTTTACTTTTAGGATGATGAAAGTGTTTTAGAACCAGATAGACCTGGTGGCTGGACAACATTGTAAATGGAACAAATGCCACCAAATTGTTCACTTTAAAATGGCTGATTTTATGTTATGTGAATTTCACTTCAATTAAAAAATAAAAACCATGGAGGAAGGAAGTCAACAGTGATATAAGAGAAATAATATTGTCAATGATTCAGCAATCATTGAAGCTGGCTGATGGGTACGTGAGGGTCCATTATACTAGTTTGTATATTTTGTGTGCACTTGAAATTTTCCATAGCACATTAAATAAAAACAAGAGTAACAACAAAATGTTAATGGCAGTTAATTCTGCACCTAATATGTTTTTTACCTATTTTAATTGATCCATTACAGCACTGATTACAGCCTTAGTTTTTCCTCTCTCTGTTTCTGTCTTTAACTCAAGCATGCAGCCTTTATAGATTTTGTAAAAGGGATTAACCACATCAACCCTTCAAATAATTTGTCTTGCCTTAACCCATCCAACACCAAACAATTAAGAAATAAGTATCTCACTCTCACAAGATATATTGTACTGTTTTTTTCTCTTTATACCCATAGAAATGAGATTCTTTATCTGGGTTTTCAGGAAGTCCTAAACAACCTCAAAATTTTTTCAGCATTTGTGTTTCTGTATTTTGTGTCTTTTGTGTGTAGTGGGATTCACAGCTTCCATCAGAACCCCAAACTAGCCTGTGACCCCATAAAAACTGAAATACCATGGCAAACATATAAGGAAGAATTGCACATAGATGGTGTAATAAGGTATAGTTGCAAATGACAAAAACTCAAGTTAACATGGATTGAGCAATTGAAGAAAATATTGGCTGCTGTAACTGAGAAACTGAGGAGTGAGTCAGCTTCAGGTATGGCTGCATCTAGGGGAGCAAACAATGTCATCAGGACTGGCTATTCCTCTATCCTTCTCTCAGCTCTGTCTTTAGCCGCCAGATTCTCTTTTCAAGCCTTCTCTGTGTGAGTATTAAAGCAGTCACATATTCCCTATTGACTTAAAGGACAGAATAATGCCCACCCACACCGTGGGCTATGGGTGGGGGAAGGGTGGTTCCTCAAAGGAAACTCTATTACCAAAAAGAAAAAAAGGAAAAAAGAAAAAAATGGATGC
>NW_012154980.1:10285-12140 GCF_000956105.1 Propithecus coquereli | reverse complement strand
TGATCACTATATGTTGTATGTATTGAAACATCACCGTGTACCCCATAAATATGCACAGTTTTTATATGCCAGCTAAAATTTTTAAATAGTTCTCATCCCAGGAAAATTTGAGGGCTCTGGTTTATCTTTGCCCTCAAGAGATCATTGTACAGTGGTCCCACTCCACCAAGCAGGTAAGTTATCAGGGTCTGTGGAAAGAAATAGTATAAAAATATTTTTCAACTTAGAGAAAAGGTGAGAGCTATTCTGGTTGTTATTTTGCCTTGAGCTTTTCACCTTGTTTCTCCTTACTCAATTTCTCTCCTGATACCAAAAGTTTGATGTTTTCCTCCTTGTTTAGTTCTCTTCCTGGAGATGACTTTGATACTGATATGTGATTTGATTTCATTAGCTGGGGTTTCCTTGGTTTTTGATTGGTGCTGTTTCTAAAGTCCCAGGGCTATGCATCAAAGACAACTGCTTTATTTTTACATGCCAGGGAGAGAAAATCAATTTCCATCGCTTAGGGGCATAACTTCTGGTGTCAAAATCCTTGTATGCTCCCAGTACCTTCTTTTTGTCACTAGTGTCCTTTAGGAAGAGAGAGGGGTAGTACAGGAGACTATTGTGTGCGAATATTATCTGATAATATTATCAGTAATAATATATACATTCATTTAACCAATATTTATTGAGCATAATCCTATGTTCCAGGCTCTGGGAATACATCAGTAAACAAAACTTTCAGAGAGCTTTTATTCCAGCATGTTAACACATATATAAAGCAATAAATGTAATAAGTAAATACATAAAATAATATGCTTAGTGAAAAGGCTATTTAAAAATGGGAAAAAAGTAAAACAAAGTAAGAAATGGGAAATATAGGGTAGGAGCTGGCTGCAGTATTAAATGGGATAACCATTATAAACATCACTGAGAAGGTAAGATGTGAATATAGCCTTAAGGGAGTGTGAAAGAGTTGTAAGTGTAAAGCTAGGGGAAGAGCATTCCAGACAGAGGGACAGCCAGTGCAAAGGCCCTGAGGCCCTTGTGCTTGGCAAGTCTGGATTAGCAAAGTGGCCAATATGGCAGAAACTGAGAGAGGTGGTGGAGACCAGAAGGAGATGAGGCTAGACAGACAGCAGGGGCTGGATCACATAGGATTTTTTGACTATTGTAAGAATTTTGGCTTTCATTTTGATTAAAATAGGATTTTGAGCAGAAAAGGGTCTTGGTCTATTCTTTATTTTTGAAAAATTAGTCTGAGATTAGACTGTAGGGTGTCAGAGGTAGAGGCAGGAATATCTATTAGTAGATTATTACAGAATCCCAAGAGATGGTTGCAGTCAGGCGGTAGCAATGGAGCAGATGAAAAGAGGTCAAATTCTGCGTAGATCTCGCAATCTTCTGACATATCTGATACAAAATGTACCAAACAGTGTGGTTATCAACTGAGGTGGGGAAGGCTGTGGGTGGAGCACCTAGGGGAGGAGGATCTGGAGTTCCCTAAATATAATGTATTCATTTATTCATTCACCCATTCATTTGTCATTCAGTCATTCAATAACTATTAAGTGCCTATCATGAACCAGGCATTCTCTTGCTAGTTTTCACACACACACCAAAAATTGCAGATGAGGAAACAGAGGCTCAGAAAGTTTAAGCCATTTGCCAAAGTTCATTCTGCTAATAATCAGTAGTCTTGTAATTCCCATCTGGGTCTTCTGTGTTTTTACCACGCTCACAGATAGCCTATCACATGTGGCCTTACTGCGCAGATAGAATCAGAGAAAAACGAGAAAATGATACTGTTTTACTTATGTGTTGTTAAATAGCAGGCAATATTTTACTTGCAAGTTAAAACATTTCTTTTCTG
>NW_012154980.1:0-330 GCF_000956105.1 Propithecus coquereli | reverse complement strand
TTCTGTGATAAATGGTATCTTTTAAGTTTGATTTTGTAATTGTTTCTTGTCAATATACAGAAACACGCGATTTTTGTGTATTCACCACGTGTCTTCCATTTTTGCTAAACTTATGTATTAGTTTTAGTTTTCTTATAGATTCCATTCAGTCTTTCACATATACAAGCTGTCAGAACCCAGCAAACAAACAAACAAACATTTTTACTTTTTTCTAACCTGTAGGCTTATTAGTTTGGGCAAGACCACCAGTACAATATAGTATAGAAGTCATTAGAACAGATACTCTTGCCTTATTCCTGACCTAAGGAGAAAAGTATTCAGTATTTCACT
>NW_012154979.1:11834-12174 GCF_000956105.1 Propithecus coquereli | reverse complement strand
AAAGCTATAACTTGCTAAGAACCTATTCATCTGTGCCCTGCTGTATGCTGGAAAGACTGCTATCTTACTACCACTAATATTTGGCAGACTTCATCAGTCTGCATGTTTAATTCCCTGCCAGACTGTAAATCACTAAAAGACAAAGACTGTTATTTTGTTTCTTTTACATTCCTAGAGTCTAGGCACTAAATAAAGAAATAAACTTGCCGGGTGTGCTGGCTCACGCCTGTAATCCTAGTGCTCTGGGAGGCCGAGATGGGCGGATTGTTTGAGCTTAGGAGTTCAAGACCAGCCTGAGCAAGAGCGAGACCCCGTCTCTACTAAAAATAGAAAGAAATTA
>NW_012154979.1:9493-10029 GCF_000956105.1 Propithecus coquereli | reverse complement strand
TAGAACTGAAAGCTACAGGGAAGTTTACAATTTAGGAGCATGTGTTTAAATACAGATTAAATAAAGGAGATAAGTAAAATAACGTTAGTGAAAGCACTTCAAAAAACCCTGAAAAGCACTATGTAATTGTATGGGATTATGGTGACAACATGGTGTATCCAAGGACTTCTTATTCTATTAGAGTTCTCTTTTTATAACTGCATGTTTCAATTTACCTCCCACAAGAAAAATCTACCTTATTTGCAGAAAAGTAAATATTATCTTTTTCTTAATTTGACTGGGCAGAAATGTTCATGGCCCACAAAGCTACTAAAAGCTTAATTTAGAAAGTTGTGTCTTTCACGGAGAACAAAACAAAAACAAACAAACAAACAAAAAGAAAGTTAGTAACCACACTGCTTGCAGGCCCCAAAAGAGTAAGTCTTCCAAATGAAAACAATTTTTTATGAAAATTAATTATGGCTCACTTTTTAATTTATAGAAATTAAAAAGAGAACATAGAAAAAATTAGCCAGGCATAGTGGTGCATGCCTGTA
>NW_012154979.1:0-742 GCF_000956105.1 Propithecus coquereli | reverse complement strand
CGGCAATGATTTCTTGTATGTGACATCAAAAGCAAAGTCGACAAAAGAAAAAACAGACAAATGGAACTATGTCAAACTTAAAAACGTCTGTGCATCAAAGGAACAATCAACAGAGTGAAACAGGAGAAATAAATGATGGAATGGGAATAAATATTTACAAATCATATATCTGAGAAGTGGTTAATATTCAGAATATATAAATAACTCCTATAACTCAACAACAAAAAAATCTGATTAAAAAATGGGCAAAGGACTTGAGTAGACATTTCTCCAAAGATATACACATGACCAATGAGCACATGACAAGATGCTCAACATCATAATCATTAGAGAAATGCAAATCAAAACTGTAAGACATCACTTCACAACCATTAGGATAGCTATTAAAAATTAAAAAAAAAATAAACAAAATAACAAGTTGTGGAGAAATTGGAACACTTGTGCACTGTTGGTGGGAATGTAAAATGGTATAGCTGCCATGTAAAATATTGTGGTGGTTCCTCAAAAAATTAAAAATAGAATGATCCAGCAATTTCACTTCTGGGTATATACCCAGAAGAAATGAGAAAGCACGGATTCAAACAGGTATCTGCACACCCTGGTTCATAGCAGTTACTATTAACAATAGCCAAAAGGTGGAAGCAACTCAAGTGTTCATCAGTAAATAAATGGACAAATAAAATGTGGTATATACATATGATGCAATAGTATTCAGTCTTAAAAAGGAAGGAGACCTGGCCGG
>NW_012154978.1:22253-22612 GCF_000956105.1 Propithecus coquereli | reverse complement strand
CATAAGGAGGTGAGCACCCATGCATGGAGGGAAAGCCTTGCCTCCAGGAATTGAGCCAAAGTGGATCTGCAACATTCCCATGTCACCATGGATCAGAAAGCTCAACACATGGGTCTGAGACCTGGTTCTGGACCAGGAGGCTGGATGAGCAGATAGAAAAGATAAAAAAAAAAGCAAAACTTTTCCACTCAAAAGGAGCTTACAAATCTAAATTCCAAAACACAAAAAGAAAACTGATCCTACAATGAATGTTGGCATGGATGTGGAGAGATAGGAACACTCATGCACTGTTGGTAGGATTGCAAACTAGTGCAACCTCTGTGGAAAGCAATATGGAGATATCTTAAAGAGATACAAGT
>NW_012154978.1:9423-10783 GCF_000956105.1 Propithecus coquereli | reverse complement strand
ATTGTATAAGTAGGCAGCTGTGGCATGCAGAAATTGAGGGATCCCTGTTGACCATGTGTGTGTGTTCTTTTGAGAAACATCTATTCATGTCCTTTGCCCATTTTTAAATTATTTTCTTGCTATGGAGTTGTTTGAGTTCCTTATGTTTGGATATTAACCCGTCATCAGATGTATGGTTTGTCTGTAAATATTTTCTCTCAATCCGTACTGTGTCTCTTCCCTTTGTTGTTTTTTGTTTGTTTGTTTTGTTTTGTTTTTGCTGGGCAGAAGCTTTTTAATCTGATGCAATCCCATTTGTCTATATTTGCTTGTGTTGCCCACGCTTTGGGGTTCACATCCAATCGTCTAGACCAACGTCACAGAGATTTTCCCCTCTGTTTCCTTCTAGTGGTTTTACAGTTTGAGGTCTTAGGTTGAACTCTTTAATCCATGTGGAGTTGATTTTTGTATATAGTGTTAGATAAGGGCCTAATTTCTGCTGTTTGGGGAGAAGCTTCCAATTATCCAAGAATCAGGAGAGAAGAGTTCTGGAAGCCGGGGCCAGCTCAGCTCAGAGCTCTACAGGTGATGGCTCTTGCCCACCCGCCTCCTCCCTGTTCCTTCACCACAAAGCCTGTGTCACGCTCAATGCCTGTAGGCATTTGAAGAGACTTTGAGCCTTAACGTGACATCTGACATCATAGTTTTTGTGTCTGTTTTGTGCTTTCTCTAATCAGTAAGCATATGTGTGAGTCAGTGTGAGTGTGTGTGTGTGTGTGTGCGCGCATACACATATCTCCATCTCGATTACCTATCAATCATCTATGATCTATCTCTCTATCATCTCTTTCCCCTACCTCCCTTTCCCTCTCCCTCCCCTTTTCTCTCTGTGTCCCTCGTACTACACATGCCCCTAAGAAGGTGATCTGTAGGCTGTCCATGGAAGACTGGCTTTAGAGGCTGAAGCAGCAATGCAGGTGGAAAGATCTCCTAAAAGCAAAACCTGGACTCTTTAGCATAGTAACGGGGAAGCACACGAGCTCCTACTACTGAATTCTTCACAGAAAGCCCTGGACATAGTCATCTTGTATCCAGGTTGCATCATTTTGATCGCATGCCATTTTAAGTGGCCATGTAATTATTGCGCAAGACGACCATCTCAAGAGAGACTTCACTGTCGACAAAGGACTGTGTTTATACTCCAGCAGGAGGCTGGATAGTGAAACATTCTACCCCAAAACGAGTTAGAGTGCAGAGGACTCTTCTTTTTAAGGGAGCAAAGAGCACTGCTTTTCTGAGAAGATCTGTAAGTTGATACTTTAGCTTACAAATAATAATAATAATAATAAAGGAATACTTTACAGAAGATTGCAACTATGGA
>NW_012154978.1:0-468 GCF_000956105.1 Propithecus coquereli | reverse complement strand
GTCTACTGCAACCAATTGGATGAAATGATGAGGATGCTTGTGATTAAGCACCTGAGATTGGTCAACAGAGACAGGTCAATCCTCTTGCAAGACAACGCTCAACCACGTCGCACAAACAACACTGCTCAAACTACAGAGGCTGGACTTGGAAACTCTCTGTCATCCACCGTATTCACTAGACCTTGCACCAACTGACTACCACTTCTTCCAGGCTTTGGACCACTTCTTGCAAGGAAAAATGTTCAATTCTCAATAAGCTGTGGAAAACGTCTTTCATAATTTCATCGCCAGTCACTCTCCAGTCTTCTTTGCCGCTGGCATAAACAAGCTATGGTTAAGATGTCAAAACTGTGTCCATAGTTTAGGCGCATAGTTTGATTAACTGTACTGCTTCTTGTTTGAGATATAATAAACTACACTTTTGATTCAAAATTGGACGTTTTATATTTAATGACCTTAATAATTTCT
>NW_012154977.1:5916-6217 GCF_000956105.1 Propithecus coquereli | reverse complement strand
TTTATAAAGTAAAAAAGTTACAGTAAGGTTAATTTACTATTGAAGTAAAACTTTTTTAATAGATTTAGTGTAGCTCAAGTGTACAGTGTTTATAAAGTCTACAGTGGTACACAGTAATGTCCTAGGCCTTCGACATTCATTCGCCACTCACTCACTGACTCACCCAGAGCAAGTTCTAGGCCTCCAAATTCCATTCATGGTAAGTGCCCTACAAAGGTGTACCATTTTTTATCTTTTATACTGTATTTTTACTGCAACTTTTCTATGTTTAGACATATCTAGATACACAAACACTTATCAG
>NW_012154977.1:2309-3016 GCF_000956105.1 Propithecus coquereli | reverse complement strand
ATTAAGTGGCATCAAAACATCTTCAAAACAAGGATTCTTTAATACTGGTCAACAGTTTTTAAATCCAAGCGACCAAAAAGTTGTAAAAACAAGTTGGAATCTGTTTAAGGAAATTATGTATTTCTCTGGAAGACATTCTAAGTTTTAAACTTAGTAAAAATGAAAATGTTTACTTTGGAAATCCCGCCGCACATTCCAAGAAGCTACTTCAATAATTTTAAGATCTTATTTTAAAATGACTTGCCCTGATGATTATAAAGGAACCGATGCTGTACCCAGTTTCTGCAAATCTGGATCACCAAATGGAACGACTAAATCTCCACTTCAAGACAAGAATTTGTAAGAAATAGGTTAAGGGAGCTCCTTGACATTTGCTTTATGGGGGATTTTGAAGTCTAAATAGCACAGAATTTGCAGGAAGGAGAGGAGAGAATTCCAACCCAGAGCAGGCCTGTATGTCTTCACCAAAATCACTCAGGCCTGAGGTATTTGCAAGCCAGTTTTGCCTCCACAGGTGGTGGCGGCTCAAACACGGTGGAAGGCCAGGAAATGGGCCTCATCCCAGGCTTGGAGACCTAAACGCGAATAGCGACAAAAATATAGTCCTTGAAGCGGCCACCATCGCACCTACTACAAGACTAATACTGACCTCACACTTTCCGCCACAGACTCTTTAGAAAAGTGACCCTGGCCCCACATGGCAGGCC
>NW_012154977.1:0-448 GCF_000956105.1 Propithecus coquereli | reverse complement strand
TATTTTATTTTATTTTATTTTGAGACAGAGTCTCACTCTCTTGCCTAGGCTAGAGTGCCGTGGGTGGCATCAGCCTAGCTCATAGCAACCTCAAGCTCCTGGGCTCAAGCAATCCTCCTGCCTCAGCCTCCCAGGTAGCTGGGACTACAGGTGTGCACCACTATGCCCGGCTAATTTTTTCTATTTTTAGTTGTTTGGCTAATTTATTTCTATTTTTAGTAGAGATGGGGTCTTACCCTTGCTCAGGCTGGTCTCGAACTCCTGAGCTCAAGCAGTCCTCCTGCCTCGGCCTCCCAAAGTGCTAGGATTACAGACATGAGCCACCAAGCCCAGCCGACTTTTTCCCATTTTCTAACTGGATTGTTTTCTTGAGTTTTGACAGTTCTTTATATATTATGGATACAACTCCTTTAGATTTGCAAATATTGTCTCCCGGTCTATAGCTGTC
>NW_012154976.1:5166-5572 GCF_000956105.1 Propithecus coquereli | reverse complement strand
AGCTCTAATTTTAGTCTTCCACCCCCTCCCTTGCCCAGTTTGGACCAAATGGAGGGTCAGGGACTTTGACATTTAATGGTGTTTGGAAAACACTCAAGTCATTTGTGCCCAAAACGGGCAATAATACTATTCCCACTCGGCAAGGTCATAGACTCGGCAGTTTGACACACACACAAATGGCTCCTTTATGAGCAAAATGATGACTCTGAGCTCCACAATCTGAAGAGCTAAGTGCTAAGCGTGTAGCATGCCCTCAAATACTTTCTGAAAGGACTCCCGGGACAGGAAGGATGGTAATGAATGTACACTTGAAATATCTTTTTTCTTTTTTTCCCCAGCCATATTGAGGTATAATTGACAAATAAAAACTGTATGTATTTAAGGTGTAAAATATGATTTTTTTAAA
>NW_012154976.1:2280-3590 GCF_000956105.1 Propithecus coquereli | reverse complement strand
GGGCTATCCAATTTTCCCAGCACCATTTATTGAATAGGGCTTCCTTTCCCCAGTGTAAGTTGTTGTCTGCTTTGTCAAAGATCAGTTGGTTGTGGGTACATATTAATAGTTTTAATTCTGGATTCTCTATTCTGTTCCATTGATCTATATGTCTACTTTTGTGCCAATATCATGATGTTTTGGTTACTGCTAGCCTTACAGTATAATTTGAAGTCAGGTAATGTGATGCCTCCAGTTTTGTTCTTTTTGCTTAGGATTGCTTTGGCTATTCGGGCTCTCTTTTGGTTCCATGTGAATTTGAGAATTGTTTTTCTAATTCTACAAAAAAAAATGGTTGGTATTTTGATAGGAATTGCATTGAATCTGTATATTTCTTTGGGCAATATGGTAATTTTCACAGTATTGAGACTTCTGATCCATCAGCATGGGATATTTTTCCATTTACTTGTGTCGTCTATGATTTCTTTCATCAGTGATTTGTAGTTCTTCTTGTAGAGATCCTTCACCTCCTTAGTTGAATTTATTCCTAGGTCTGGTACTTTCTTTCTTTCCTTCCTTCCTTCCTTTCTATCTTTCTTTCTTTCTTTCTTTTTTATTGCAGCTATTTTAAATGAGATCGAGTTCTTGATTTGGTTCTGAGCTAGGTCATTGTTGGTATATAGAAATACGATTGATTTTTGCACATTGATTTTATAATCTGAAACTTTGATGAAATCATTTATCAAGTCTACGAATCTTTTAGAGTAGTCCTTAGGGTTTTCTAGGTATAAGATCATATAGCCAGCAAACAGAGATAATTTGACTTCCTCCTTTCCAACGTGGATGCCCTCCATTTCTTTCTCTTGCCTCATTGCTCTAACTAGGACATCCAGTACTATGCTGAATGGAAGTAATGAAAGTGGGCATCCTTGTCTTGTTCCAGTTCTTTAGGGGAATGCTTTCAACTTTTTCCCCATTCAGTATGATGTTGGCTGTGGGTTTGTCATATATGGATTTTATTGTTTTGAGGTATGTTCCTTCTGTGCCAAGTTTTTTGAGGGTTTCGTCATGAGGAGATGTTAGATTTTGTCAAATGCTTTTCTGTATCTATTGAGATGTTTGTACTGTTTTTTTTTTTTTAATTCTGTTTGTGTGGTGAATCATATTTATTGACTCGTATGTGTTGAACCTTCTTTTCATCCCTAGGATGAAACCCACTTGATTATGGTGGATTATCCTTTGGGTGTGCTCTTGGATTCAATTTGCTAGCTTTTTGTTGAGGATTTTTGCATCTATATTATATTCATCAGAGACATTGGTCTGTAGTTTTC
>NW_012154976.1:0-1750 GCF_000956105.1 Propithecus coquereli | reverse complement strand
CTTTATTGAGAATGCATTGCCATGTGAAGGCTGCAAGCAGGGAGACTAAGAGTATAGTCAAGAGACAATAAGATCCTGAATTGAAAATAATAATTATGACAACTGTAATGGGTTAAATAGTGGCCTCCAAAAGATCTAAGATTTAAGCCCTGGTACCTGTGAATGTCACCTTATTTGGAAATAGTGTCTTTGCAGATGTAATTTAGTTAAGGGTCTTGAAATAAATCATCCTGGATTTAGGGTAGGCCCTAATTCAATGACTGATGTCTTTATAAGAGAAAAGAGAGAGAGAGAGATTTAAGACACCCAGTCCCAGAGGGAAAGGTCATATGGAGGCAGAGGCAGAGATTCGAGAGATGCGTCTACAAGCCAAGGGATGCCAAGGATTCCTGTGGCCTCCCTCAGAGACTCCAAAAGGAACCAACCTTGCAAACGCCTTGATATCAGACTTCTGGCCTCCAGAACTGTGAGAGAATAAATTTCTGTTGTTTTGAGCCACCCAGTTTGTGGTAATTTTTTACAGAAGCCCTGGGAAACTAAAACAGCAACTAGCATTAGGTACTTACTATTAAATATATGCCAGGTGCCCTGCTAGTGCTTCGCAAGTGTTAGTTCATTTAGCACTCCCAACAATTCCTAAAGTAGGTGAAAGTATTATCTCATCATCATTCCCATCTTTCAGATGAGGAAACTGAGGCACAGGGAAGATAAGCAATTTAGCCGGGGTAGCAGAACAAGTAGGAGGCAGAGCAAAATCTTACACTCAGGCTGGGAGTAGAGTTTGTGGTCTCAGCTCTATGGTCTATGGTCGGAGATGTGGAGAGAAAGGGGTGAATTTGAGGAGGTGCAGAGAATTAATAGGACCTGGCAATGAGGGTGAGATGAGGGTGGGCAGGAGGAGGTGAGCCTTCTGGATTTCAGGCGTCTGTAGTGCCCCTGCCCTCTGAATTTACGACAGCCTGTTTTCCATGCCACAATGACTCCCAGGATAAGCTAACCCATCCAACTCTCTAGGCCTGTGTTTTGAACCTGATTCTCAAGGAGTTCTTCTGGGCTCTCTCCAAATAGGTCCTCGAAGTGGCCCTACCTTTACTGACTCCCTGGACAATGCTACCCTCTAGTCTCTTGGCTTCTCTGTCCGCTTAGGCACATCCCGGGCTCTGACCAGGTGGCCAAATCTGGCCACATCATGCTCTTACATCTTTGAGCTCTTCCCTGGCCCTAAAATCCTAATGTTTAATCTGGTTTCTGCTCTCAGCATCCCTGTCGCTTTCCTGCCCCTGGCTGCATCCCCCCATGGAATGGGAAGGAGTAGCATGCAGGTAGAGGGCTGGTAGGAAAGCTACATCTTCCGAGACAAAAGGTCACTTCTTTTATGTCATTCTCCTATTTCCCTTTTTAAAATTTCCCATTCTCTCAGCTCGAGGCAAGTGATTTTCAAAGTATGCAAAAGCACCTTTTCCCCTTTATAATAATTTAGGGGTTTGTTCTGGCCCACAGTGAGCGAGTTACATTAGCCTGGGTTGCAATCATTAAACACGGAGGCCGCTGTATTATTGCCATGTAGATATGGACATTGCTCTTTCAAGAAATTGCCACCTCCTACAGTCCCCTCTGTGGGTCTTGGGTGGCAAATCTGCCAGTGAGCACAATCAATTGATTAACTTAAATGCAAGCATCGGTACTGTCTCACATGTCTAGCATTAAAAAGGACTTTTCTCATATTCTGGGATGAAATTTCATTAGAAAT
>NW_012154975.1:6417-6756 GCF_000956105.1 Propithecus coquereli | reverse complement strand
CATTATTCATAATAACCAAAAGGTGGAAGCAACCTAACAGTCCATCAGCAGATGAATGGATAAACATAGAATGGAATATTTATTTAGCCTTGAAAGGGAAGGAAATTCTGACACATAATGCAATATGGATACACCTTGAGGACATTATGCTAAGTGAAAAAAGCCAGTTACAAAAAGATACTGTATGATTCCACTAGTGTGAGGTACCTAGATTGGGCAAATTAAGATACAGAAGGCAGAACGGTGGTTATCAGGGGCTGGGGGAAGGGCAAGTGAGTTGTTGTTATTTAATGGGTATAGAGTGTTAGTTTTGAAAGATGAAAAGAGTTCTGGAGATTG
>NW_012154975.1:2842-3230 GCF_000956105.1 Propithecus coquereli | reverse complement strand
GTGCTCAAGCAATTCTCCTGCCTCAGCCTCCCAAGTAGCTGGGACTACAGGCATGCACCACCATGGCCAGCTAATTTTTTTTTTTTTTTTTTCTTTAGTAGAGACAGGGTCTCACTCTTGCTCAGGCTGGTCTCGAACTCCTGACCTCAAGTGATCCTCCCACCTCAGCCTTCCAGAGTGCTAGGATTACAGGCATGAGCCACCACGCCTGGCAACTCTGTCTAAATATTCTTTAAAATAGGACAGGATAGTAGATCCCCCAAAGAAGTGAAAGCAGAGATTCTAAGAGATACTTGTTTTAAAATAAAGGGTTATAAGCAAAGTCAAAAGACAAATAACAGAAAAATGTTACAAATGTTTGCAATAGACAATCTCTTTAATATAAAGA
>NW_012154975.1:0-577 GCF_000956105.1 Propithecus coquereli | reverse complement strand
TTGTACAATGTAATGACTGTAGTTAATAACAATGTATTATATTCTTAAACATTGACAATGGTAGATTTTAAGTGTTCTCACCACAAAATAATGTTAAGTATGTGAAGTAATACATATGTTAATTAGCTCAATTTAGCTATTCCACAATGTATACATATTTCAAAACATCATGTTTTATACAACAAATAATGTTTGTCAATTTAAAAACTAAACTTTAAAAAGAAAAAAAAAAACATGGAACAAAGAGAGAATATCACCTACAAGCCACAAGAAAATATAACAATCACGACTCTTTGTCCATGAAACAGGACATCAAAGCATGTATGTTTGTGTGTGTACATATACACACATATAAAAGATGGGGTGCTAAAGGTGGTTGTTTCAGAGATACGGGATTTCAAGGGGATTTTGGTTTCCAATATTTGGATTTGTTTGAATATTTCAATAAAGCTATTTTACTGTGGGAAGGAAAAAAATTGAAACAATCATAATTTTTTTTTTTTTAAATCCTGTGGTTCAGTAATCAAGGGCTTTAAAGGTAGAGTCTGATCTCCAGGTGAGTTGCTATAATCTGTTT
>NW_012154974.1:133085-133408 GCF_000956105.1 Propithecus coquereli | reverse complement strand
CAACAAACCCTAATTGGATCCTGAGTCATAATTCTGGTGAGATAGTAAGTGTTCTGTTTCTTCTCCCTTCAAATTCTACCAAAATACCACTATCCCAGGCTGACACAGCAAACACTGAGAATCTTCATAAATTTGATATTTCTTCTGTGAATTACAAATAAAAAAGAAATCAAGATTGCTCTATTTTTCCATTTTAAAATCTGGGTAGAGATGATGTATTAATATCCAACTGAATAGAAAATAATTTATCGTGTGAACTAAACTAAGAATTTCAGCACTAGAAAGACCTTAATGGTATGGAGGAACTTCAAAGGAAAAAGCTT
>NW_012154974.1:130310-130980 GCF_000956105.1 Propithecus coquereli | reverse complement strand
TTCCACTGAGTTTTACTTCCCTCTGTGAGCATGTGTACTCATCAGTTAGTTCCAGTTTTATAGCATGTACATGTGGTGTCTGTTTTTTTATTCTTTAGAAACTTCACTTAGGATAATGATCTCTAGTTCCATCCAAATTGTTGCAAAAGGCATTAAGTTATCCTTCTTCATGGCTGAGTAGTATTCTATAGTATACATATATTAATACTGAATTTTGTTAATACACTCATGAACTAATGGGGATTTCACTTGATTTCACATCTTTGCAAAATGTGAACTGTGCTGCATTCAAGTACAGGTGTCCTTTTGATAAAATAACTTTTTTTTCTCTTTGAGTAAATACACAGTAGTAGGATTGCTGGATTAAATGGTAGGTCTACTTTTAGTTCTTTTAGAAATCTCCATACTGTTTAGAGGTTGTACTAATTTGCAGGCCCACCAACAGTGTATAAGCATTCCTTTCAATCTGCATCCATGGCAGCATCTATTGTTTTTGAAATTTTTAATAAAAGCCATTCTAACTGGGGTAAGGCAATATCTCATTATTGTTTTAATTTGCATTTTCCATGGTGATTAGTTACATTGAACATTTTTTCATATGTTTATTGGCCATATGTCTATCTTCTTTTGAAAAGTTTCTGTTTATGTTTTTTGCCCAATTTTTAATGGG
>NW_012154974.1:128487-129762 GCF_000956105.1 Propithecus coquereli | reverse complement strand
GGATGTTTCCATCAAAAAGTACTTTGTTGTTTTAAGCAATGTTTTAATGCTGGATGTACAAATATTTGATGCAACTGCACCATTTATTTTTAAGGATTTTATTACTAAACCTCACATTCTTTATTCATTTCACAAAACTTACTTGACATTTCTGGTGAATCTTTTTTTTAGGGGGGGGCTCCAATCATATATGGTATATATTCGGTTGGAAATCTTGTTCTCAGTTCTTGGTGCGCTCTTGGCTCAAAAATGAACAGTCACACTGAAAGCAAGTTAAGCATGAAAATGAGGATTACTGAGAAAGAGCAAGATAAGTGTATAGAGCAAGCACAAGATACATTCACCACAGACAACAAATGGACACCCTGTCTTAACAAGAGGCTCAGGTTTTTGTCTGGGGTCTTGTTTTATACTGTCCGGATTGGGCCCTCCTCACGGTTCAGATGTCACCATGGAACCCCTCTGATGGGAAGTTAATGACATGATAATTAGTGTTAGGTTACTCTAGTTTACTTTCCAGATCCTATTGTGCCTGGGCTGCCTGGCCCATGGGCTAGGAAATTCCAGCATTATTTTGCAGATTAGCAGGGCATTCCTCCTTCCCCCAAGCATGGACAGGATTAAGGTGGGTTAGCACCAAGACGGGGCCCACCTTTGTCCTTCTTCCCCAAGTGGGACAATTGCTGGAGGCAGCATCAAGGCAAGGCACCCCCTTTTGTCCCTAGGAAAGTCAGAGATCCCTTGCTATCTACATAACAGTATATACCTCTGTAATAACACTTAATAAACTCTTTTAAGTTTAATTGTTTACATGTCTTTGTGCTCTAATGATTATAATGTTTATAGAGATGAATTACAGTATCATTATATACAGCATTCATCACTTTGCACAACCCTAGTATGCACAATTTTTACTTTCTACAGTTTAGTTAACTAACACTAACCTCCCAAAAACATAGTTCAAATTTCTTTTACCATGATATATATTTGTCCAACTCTATTGAGGTATAATTGACAAAAGTTGTATAAATTCAAGGTGTATAAATTGATGCTTTCAAAACATATATATTGTGAAATGATTACAACAATCAAGATAATTAACCTATATATCACCTCACATAGTAACTTTGTGTGTGTGTGTGGTAAGAATACTTAATATCTCACTACATGTCCATAGGAGATTGTTAGGAAATCATAAAAATTTTATTATATTTATTTGTATCCTCAAATAATAAATCCTTGAAAAAAGAATCACTTTAAATGGAGAAATTATAA